>NC_138778.1:157886651-158307877 GCF_965119305.1 Pelophylax lessonae | reverse complement strand
ACATAAGGTTGCAATACAGGGCCGATGCCTGTGCCTGGACTACCGCCATCCGCAGGCCGCCATCCTCCCACAGGCCATACCACCTCCCGCAGGCCGCACAGGCCGATGACTACCTTCCGCAGGCCGCAGCAGACCGCTGCCATCTTTCCACAGGCCGCCGATCCCCCCGCAGGTCGCGCGGGGCCGCCATCTTGGCGTAGCCTCCTGTCTCCAGCATGGGGGCGGCCATTTTGGAGATGACCAAGCTACCTCGAGGAGTAGCATGGGAGGCACCGGAAGGCGTGTAAAGGGCGGAGCCACCTCCTTTCCCCGGGAAACGATACAAAAGACTTCCTGTCTGTAAGAGACAGCGCTGAGGGCAGGTTGACAACTTCTGTGCATCAGGTGGTGAGCCTTGGGGTCTCTCTCTCTCTGTGGGGTCAAGCAGGTAACACTGAGGGCGCTATTGCGCTGGGGACTGCAAAAAAAAAAACATTTTTTTTCTTTGAAATTATTTTTTGTTTGCGGGCAAGTGTCTTGAATAATCATAGACCCTGCCACACATGTATCCCCACCTGATCCCCTCGAGGTGGCCGCAGGACCCTCCAGTGCCCCACTTATGATTGATGCATTATCAGCAGTTTTGGAGTCTTTGGTATCCCGGGTGGAGGTGGCCTGTCAGGGACGGGGGTCAAGAAAGCGACCCCCGCCTACCCCTATTTCATCTGATACTTCAGATACGGATTCTGAGCTGGTCACTGCAGCTGCAGGTCCCTCTTCTGGGGCTGCTGTCTCAGGTACGGTCTCCTCAGATAATGAGGAGGACGTTTCTGCCTCCGCCATATCGCAAGAAGAAGCGTTGGTGGACGCACTCGTCATGTCTGTCCGGGAAACCTTAAGTCTTGAGGTTACACCGGCAGGGGTAGCTGACACTGAAATTCCATTTTGGTACTAGCAAAGCCTACCAAAATGGCGAAGGTTTTTCCCCTTGCCCAAATGGGGTCGTCTGAAACGAACCCCTGCTATTTCCAAACGCATTGCTAGGTGCTATCCGTTTGAGGAATCCCTCCTTAAAAGATGGACGGTACCACCAGTGGTGGACTCACCGATTTCCAGACTAAATAAAGCCACTGTTATCCCGTTGGAGAGCACTCCGTCCTTTAGGGATCCGGTGGATCGAAAAGTGGAAGCGGAATCCCGCTCCATTTTTTCCTGATAGGGTCAACCTTTAGGCCAGTGGTTGCCATTGGTTTAGTTTCACAAATATTGACAGAATGGGAATCTCCCGTTTCAAGGGGATCGCCTGTTTGGGTGAAATTATAAAGGATCTCACTGGGGGCGAGAGCACTTTCTTGCCACAGACTGCTAAGGGTAAAGGACCTCGTAACAGACGAGGACCTTCCTTTTCTGCTCATAAAAAAGTTTTCGTTCCGCTGGGGCGGGCGATAAGGCGAAGCCCTCCAAAGCCCCTTCAGGGGGTTTTCAAAGGGCGCTGGTCGGGTAAACAAAAGTCCGGCTCAGCCATGCCTGAACATAAGTCCAATACAGCCTGAAGGTGCGCCCCCACCGATCTCTGGGGTGGGGGGACGTCTTCACTGGTTTCCGGATCCATGGCTTTCCAGAATCCCGGACAAAGGGGTTCATGAGGTCATACGGTCAGGATACAAGATCGAGTTTCGATCACTTCCACCGGTGCGATTCTTCCCTTCCAATATATTCGATTATCCCCGGATCGCTTAAAAGCTTTGCGGGGGGCAGTAATGGACTTGATGCAACAAGGAGTGGTAGTTCCCGTTCCTTGGACATTTTCAGGGGTTCTATTCGAACCTGTTCACAATGCCCAGGAAAGAGGGCAAGATGCGTCCAATTCTGGATTTGGGAGAGATGGAGTCCATCCGAACAGTGGTGGCCTCCCTGCATCAGGGGATTTCCTGGCGCCCATAGACATTTAGGATGCCTATCTTCATATCCCCATCTTTGCAGGACATCACCGTTTTCTTTGCTTTTCCCAAAGATCATCCCTGGTTCCCACCAGGAGACTAAACTATCTAGGCCTAATTTTGGATACATCCTTGGCAAGAGTGTTTCTCCTTGTGGAGAAACTCCAGAAGATTCAGTCAACGATTCGGATGTTGCTGTCCGTCAACTGGCTGGGACTGATGGTGGCCTCCTTAGAGAGTACAGTTCGCCCAGTCTCATACCCGAATTCTCAAGAGGAGATTCTTCTCAAATGGAATCGGAATCCCGATTCCCTGGAGAATCGGATGCGGTTGAGCGAGCGGACAGGGAGTCTCTGGTCTGGTGGCTTCGGTCTCCGATGCTCAGCCAGGGGAAGTCATTCTTCCGATAAACTCCAGGTTACCGATAAATGTGTGAACTGAGAGCGATCAGACTTTGTCTGATTTACTGGACCGAGCAGCTCCAGGGCAGCCCGGTTCGGATCCAATTGGACAATGCCACGGTCGTGGCTTATGTCAATCACCAAGGGGGCACCAAGAGTGCCCTTGCGGCCATAGAAGTGGCCAGCATTCCTCATTGGGCGGAACGGTTTGTTCCAGCTCTCTCCGCGGTATTTACTCCGGGGGTGGAAAACTGACGGGCAGATTATCTCAGCCGTCAGATTCTGGTTCAAGAGGAATAGTCTCTTCATCCAGAGGTATTTCACCAGCTGTGCCTTCATTGGGGCACCCCGGATGTGGATCTGTTGGCATCTCGGCTCAACAGGAAGGTGCGGAGGTTTGTAGCTCGCGCCCGCGATCCTCTAGCGGACGCAGCAGATGCGCTGATCGCCCCGTGGGGGCACTATCAGCTACTGTATGCCTTCCATCCTCTCAAGTTACTGCCGAAACTTCTTCGCAGGATAGAGGTGGAGGGAATTCCAGTTATCCTGGTAACTCCGGACTGACCTCGTCGAGCCTGGTACGCCGACTTGGTGAGGCTGGTCGCGGACGCTCCTTGGAGACTTCATCTCAGGGAGGATCTGCTGTCTCAGGGACCGATCTTCCATCTTGCTTTACAATCGCTGGCTTTAACGGCCTGGCCATTGAGACCCAGGTGCTGAAGGACAAGGGATTGTCAACTTCAGTTATTCCTACTCTAATTAAAGCAAGGAAAGCGACTTCCAGAAAGGTCTATCATCGCACATGGAAGTCTTATATTGCGTGGTGTGAACCCCTTGGATTTCCTCCACGTTCTTATTCGGTGACCTGAATCTTGGCCTTTCTGCAACAGGGGGTTGAGCAGAAACTGTCCTTGAGCACTATCAAGGGTCAGGTTTCAGCGTTAGCAATCTTCTTTCAGAAACCTTTGGCTACTTATTCCTTGGTGCGGAATTTCATCCAGGGGGTGCGACACCTGGCTCCGCCAGTGCGCGCACCCTTACCGCCCTGGGATCTTAATTTAGTGTTGTCGGTTCTTCAGAAACCTCCCTTTGAAGATATTAGGGAGATTCCCTTGCTTACGTTATCCCAGAAGGTGGCCTTCTTGGAGGCTATCACTTCTGCACGCAGGGTGTCAGAACTGGCCGCATTATCTTGTCGTTCCCCATATCTGGTGGTTCATAGGGATAAGTTGGTTCTTCGTCCGAATCCATTCTTCCTTCCTAAAGTGGTTTCAGAGTTTCATCTGAATGAAGATATTGTATTACCTTCCCTGTGTCCTAAGCCCAGTCATCCTCGGGAGTTTGCGTTACATTCCTTGGATGTGGTTCGGGCAATCAGGGTATACCTGAAAACTATGGACTCGTTTCGTAAAACGGATTCACTTTTTGTGATCTCGGATGGCCCCAAAAAGGGGTTGCCTGCATCTGCCGCGACTATCTCCAAATGGATCAGACAGACGGTGGTACAGGCTTATTCTATTAAGGGTCGGAATCCTCCGTTCCCTGTTAAGGCGCACTCCACTCGGGCGCTTAGTGCTTCCTGGGCCTTCCGCCATCAGGCGTCAGTGGTCCAGGTTTGAAAGGCGGCTACCTGGTCGTCGGTTCATACCTTTACAAAATTTTATAAAGTTGATGTGATGGAATCAGCGGATGCCTCTTTTGGCCGCAAGGTTCTGCAGGCCGCAATTTGAGGAGACCGTTGGTCTACCTCGAGGGTTTTCCTGTTGGGAGTCTCATCCTTTTGACTGATGAGCCTTTAAGACTTCTAGTCGGCACCAGTTGGGCCTTCGAAATTGGTTATTGATTTCTGTTATCCCACCCCTCATTTGTGGCACTGCTTTGGGACGTCCCAAGTTGATAGTAATCAAGAGGACTGCGTCTGTCAATGAGCGACAGAGAAAAATGGATTTTTGTAAAATCTTACCGTAAAATCCTTTTCTCTTAAGCTCATTGACAGACGCAGTACCCGCCCCTCTACTTTTGAGTTGGGTTGGGTTAAATTCTCTAACACTGCTTTGTGACATAACTGACTTCCTGTAGCAGAGAGAGAGAGAGGATATACCCTCTGGGACTGCCCCTAAGGTGTGGCCAGAACGTTTTCCTTCTGCCTAGTGTCCTACTCCTGTAGAGGGCAGTATAACCCAAGGTCATATTAATCAAGAGAACTGCGTCTGTCAATGAGCTTAAGAGAAAAGGATTTTACGGTAAGATTTTACAAAAATCCATTTATCTGAAATTACAGATATACAAAGCATTGTGACTACTGTTTTTTTTTTTTTCCCCAGCAGGCCCCCTGGCTTAAACCCCCATTCACATCAGTGCGACATGTTATACAATTTGACAGCTCAAGGTCGCAAGACAATTTACACCCTATTTCTGGCTATGCAACCGTTCGAATCAGTGCAACTCCGACTTGCACCAACTTTGAAAAGCTTCCTGCACTATTTTTGCCAATTTCATGTGCGACTTGCATTTACACTTGTGCATGAAGCCGCATAGATATAGGCAAGACACACATCGATGTGAACCAGGGCCTTAAAAAAAAATAAAGTTTTGGGGGCCTTTCAAGCTATATTGTGCGTTTTATAGCTTGTGCATGTTTACAGGGAAAATGACCATCAGTAAAAGGGTTGCAATAAACAAATCTGGTGCTAGCTCTTTTTTAAAGGGTTAGTTTACCATTTTTAGGAAAATATGAAAAAGTCAACGCTATACAAGGATAAAAGGCGACTATCTATCTGGACTGGAGGGGAATATAGTTGGAAATGTAAAAATGTTGACTGATTTTTAACCACTTCTGGACCTGAAGAATTTTCCCCCTTAATGACCTGGCCATTTTTTGCGATTCGGCACTAATTTATTTTAACGGACAATTGCACGGTCACCTCTGCGATTTTTTTTTTTTTTTTTTTTTTTTTTTTTTTTTTTGTGCTATGAACAAAAAAGAGCGACAATTCTGGAAAGTAAAACAATATTTTTCACATTTTGCTATATAACATTCCCAAAAAGAAAAATTTAAATTTTTTTTTAACATTTTAGGCCAATTTTTCTGCTACATATTTTTGGTAAAAAAATCGCAATAAGCGTATTTTGATTGGTTTGCCCAAAAGTTATCACGTCTACTAACTACGGGAAAGATTTATGTAATTTTTATTGTGTGTTTTTTGTTTTTTGCTAGTAATGTCGGCGATCCGCGATTTTTAGCGGGACTGCGACATTGCGGCGGACAGATCAGACCCCTAACTGACATTTTTGACACTTTTTTTTGAGCGGGGATCAGTGACATTACTACAGTAATCAATGCTATAAATATGCACTGTTACTGTAATAATGACACTGGCAGGGAAGGGTTAACACAGTGGGTGATCAAGGGATTAAATGTAAGCCTAGGGGAGTGATTCTAACTGTATGGGGGATGGGCTTGTGAAATGATCATAGAGACCTGTGATCCTATATAGAAGGATCACAGGCGCTCTGTGATCATTATAGAGAGAAGAAGGGTCGGCTGTGTTTACAACAGCTGACTGTCCTTCTCACTCAGTGGGAACAATCACGGGTGCCCACCTTTACACTTTCTTACCTAAACAGTTGTCATTTAGAAGTGTTCTCAGTCGCTGCGGACAGCAAAGACCCTTTTGAAGTACAGAATAACAATACCAGAGTAGATGCGTATGTAGATATGTGTTTATATTCTAACCGCTCTATTTTCTCTCCAGTTTGATGACTTCTCCAGAGACCTTTGCGTCCAGGCCTTACTGGAAATCATGGACATGTTCTGTGACAATCTAAGGTATTGTGTGTGTTGTCATATTTTGTAGTAGTTTTGAAACCTAAAGTGGAACTATAGGCAAAGTTTTTGGTGGACACAGGCTTTGACCGATCGAGCCGCAGCAGTCATATGACATCCACCCAAAACGAAGAATGTCCCACCCAGCAGTCATTTGACAATACTTTAATGGTACTCATTCTTCAATTTTAAGGATAGATGTACATTTCTATTGAATTTCTTTTAGTTATAGAAAATAAGTAATTGTATAACGTAAAGTGGGATAATGTGAACTAGAGGAGGAATCGGTAGGCATCACATCCCTTTTACAATATCGCAAGAAAACAAAACCAAAGTAATGGGATTTTATGGATGCCAATCAAGAAGGATATACATACTTGTAATAAAATGTAAAGTTTATTCACATGTTTCAACAATCCATAAAATCATATCAATATGTTAAAATAATCTTTAAATTATACAAAGCTATGATAGATGATTTTCTTATATCATCCAAAACTTTATTTGCACCAAAGAAAAATGCTTGGTGTAGTCCTCTCAACGTGTTTCGCCTTGAATATGGCTTTCTCAGGAAAATTTTACATTTACAAAAAGTATAGCTGCTGACTTTTAATAAACGGCCACTCGCCTGCCCCAGCATGCAGTGATGTGGCCGCCTGAACCCTCTGTTCTATCCCACGCCTCTCCCCGGAGCCAGCATTAAAAGTGTGGGTACACGCTGCGCATTCGCTAGTTAAGCTGCGTCTCCTTAATAAAAGAGCAATCTTCAGGGACCTGTGACGTGTCCCAGAAGATTGGAGGGAGTGAAGGGGCGAGGAGAACATCCGCTCAGATCGCCTAGGCCAGTGATGGCGAACCTTGGCACCCCAGATGTTTTGGAAATTTCCCATGATGCTCAACTACACTGCAGAGTGCATGAGCATCATGGGAAATGTAGTCTCAAAACATTTGGGGTGCCCATGTTCACCATCACTGGCCTAGGCGGTCCAGCGGGAAGTGGGAGCGGGTACCTGTCAATTAGAAGAGCGGGGGGTGTTTAAAGCAGAACGACCCCTTTTGGGTGGAGCTCTGCTTTAAGACAGGGGTTAGTCATGTAAAGTTGTGTAGATTTTACAATGTATACAACAATATATCAATATTTGGGCCCATTAGTTAGTCTCCTGAGATTGATCCAGTCCTAGACTGCTGTTTTAATATATATATTTTTTTAAGTAAACGCAAGGAAAGCAAAGAACTGTGAACTTTAAAGTGATTTGTAAAGTTCTGTGTTTTTTGGGGATTTTATTTAAATGACAAACATGTTATACTTACCTGTTCTGTGAAGTGGTTTTGTACAGAGCAGCCCGGATGCTTCTCTTCCCCGGTCCCTCATTGCTGCTTCTGGCCCGTCCCTTCTGTCGAGTGCCCCCACATCAAGCTTGCTATGAGGGCACCCGAGCCGAGCTGCAGCTTAGTGTGTCCATTCAGACACAGAGCTGCCATTTGCCCCTGCCCCCTTTCTCTCCTGATTGGGTAACTGACTTTGACAGCAGCTGGTGCCAATGGCGCCGCTGCTGTGTCTCAGAAAATCAGGAGGGAGAGTCCCAGGCAGCTGAGGAACTCGTGGACTTTGCTGAAAAGAGATGGGCTCAGGAAAGTTTTAGGGGGTGCTGGAGCGGCTGTTACACACAAAAGGCTTTTTTATCCTAATGTATAGAATGCATTAAGATGAAAAAAGCCTTCTGACTTTACAAAAAAAAAAATCTTAATTTTCCAAAGAATTGTGGGAAAAAATGACAACTTCAAAAAACTCACCATGCCTCTCAAAGGGGTAATTTGGGGGGTATTTGTACTTTCCTGGCTTGTATGGGTCCTTTCACACCTGTCCGTTCCGTTCCGCCAACAGATTCCGTTCTGCTCAGCGGGGAATCGATCCGCCGATCCCCGCTGAGCAGGCAGATGACAGCTCCGTCACCGCTCTGTGTGCGGAGACGGAGCTGTCAGATCCCCACTGTCCTCTATGGAGGAATCGGATGAGAACGAACCACCGGTCCGTTCTTATCCGATCCCATCCGATCCGCCAGATGGATGGAAAATAGGGTTTCCATCCGTCCGGATTTGACGGACAGTATTGGATCGGATAGGAGCGGATGTCAGCGAAGATGTCTCCGCTGACATCCGCTGCCCCATAGGGGTGCATGGGGCATCCGATCAGGTCCGCCTGAAAAACTGGCAGGCGGGTCTGATTGAACTGTATGTGTGAAAGGGGCCAAGGCGGACAATTTAGATTCGCCTGTCTTGTTTTTTTGGTGTATCTGAATGGATGCCCCATGCATCTCTATCGGGCATCGGATGTCAGTGGAGACATCTCCGCTGACATCCGATTCGATCCGTCAAATCTGGACGGATGGAAACCCTATTTCCCACCTGTCCAGCGGGTGGGATCGGATGAGAACAGACAGACGGTCCGTTCTCATCCGATTCCCCCATAGATTACAGCGGATCGATCCCCCGCTGAGATAAACTAAGTCCGCCGACGGACCGGAATGTGTAAAAGGGGCCTTAAGCCCCGTACACACATACCGAATGTCGGCCGAACGATCGGCCGTCTTTTGTCCGGTGCTGTCCTGTAGGCTGAAAAGTGCTAAAGACTGCACACAAATTTTGTCGGCCAACAACAGCCGACTGCAGAAGTGATGTCATGTGATGGTTAACTTTCCGTGTGTTTTTTTCTTCTCTGAGCATGCCCAGTCTTGCTAATCGGCTGTTTGTCGGCCAAATTCTGTACTGACTGGCGAACAATCGGCCGTTCTGGTGACGGCCAACAAAAATTTTGTAGTCTGCACACCCGATTCTGTTCGGCCGAAAAGTCGCTGTCGGTTGTCGGAAGCATACTAACAAGCCGACAATCGGCCGATCGTTCGGCGGACGAATATTTACGGCCGACAATCGCTACGTGAGTACGGGGCTTTAGTGTCTCAAGAAATGAGCGAGGCTGTCAGTACATCAGGTGTGATCAATTTTCAATGATTGGCACCATAGCTTGTAGACTCTATAAACATCACAAACACCAAATAATATATACTTATTTGGGTTATTTTTTACCAAAGATATGTAGCAGTATAACTTTTGGCCAAAATTTATGAAAAATCACTAAATTTGTAAAATGTTTACAAAATTTTCGGGGTTTTCATTTATAGTACAAAAAATAAAAACTCAGTGATGATTAAATGCCACCAAAAGAAAGCTCTATTTGTGTGGGGGAAAAAAAGGACAAAAATGTTCATATGGGTACAGTGTTGCATGACGAAATGTCATTTAAAATATGAGAGCACTGAAAGCTGAAAATTGGTCTGGTTAGGAAGGGTGGTTAAGTGACGTTGTTTTGTTTCCACTCAGGAAAAAGTAAATTTCATATAGCAAAAAATGGCTTACCAGGGACCTCAAGACGGCACTTATATTTACATCCTGCAACAATTTGGTATTCTGTACTAGCCACCTGAGGTGGAAGCTATGCATCTAATTTTTATCTATATGTTTATGTAAAACGTGGTGTCATGGTTTCTCTAGCGCTCATTGACAGACGTAGTCCTCGGTGATACACCACCTTCGGGTTATGTTGCCTCCACAGGAGCAGGACTAGACAGGAAATTAAAAAGCTCTGGCCACACCCTAGGGGCAGTCCCAGAGGGTATAACCTCTCTCTCTCTGCCTCAGCAAATCAGTTATTTTCTGTCTAGTTAGGAGTAAGGACCTAGATACCTTGCTGGGATCTTAGGTCCTGGCAAGAATTTTTTCTTAAAGGATTTTTTAGACAGCTTTTTTTCTCCAGTGTTCCTGTGAGATCTTCAAGCAAGAAAGCTGAACTGGGCGACGGGCTGGATGTTGAGATCCGGTGGTCACCCCAGTTCAGCCTACGAGCGCGTGCAGGCCATAGCTCCGCGCTGGGTCGGCCCCGACAAAGTCCCATTAAAGGACTGACCCCGCGAGTTAAACGTCTCGCTGAAACGCCAAAGACCATGAGTCACGGCGTCCATATCGGTCGACAGCCCTCCCGCCCCGGTGGAGAGGGGTACTGTCAGGAGTTGGTGCCCGCCTGGTTCCGGTATGGTGAGTAGTATGTTCCCCCTTTTCCCCTGACGGGTCTTGTGGTGAACGCGGGCCCCTCTCTGTATGGTAAGATAGAGTCCCTCTCTATCCTATATATGACACAGATCCTCCTACTTTGAGTGTGATTTTATGTGCAAAAAGCCAGGAGGCTTGGTTTGGGAGCTAACAATCTAATTGTATACATGTTAAAAAGATGTAATCTGTGGCATTCTGGGAATCTTACGGTGATAAGAATAAGCTACCTACCAGTCAGAAGCCACGGACATGTAGACTGCCTTCCTAATCAGATCTCCAGCTATTAGCAAGCCTCCCGAATGGCCATGCGGTCCGCCAGGGCCGGTACCGCCAACCACGCCAAATCCCCATGCAGAGAGAGTGTTGTGTGCCCTGCAGCACACCGCTATTCAGTACAGGCCGCCGCCATTTTTTTTGCTGGATCGCACGAGCCGCCATTTTGGCGTAGCCTCGTGTCTCCAGCATGGGGGCGGCCATGTTTGAGGTGATCCAAACACCTCGTGGAGCTTGGGGAGGCGCCGGAAGGCGTGCAGAGGGGCGGAGCCGCCTCCTTTCTTCCTGGGCAGCCAGCCAAAAGACTTCCTGTTTGTCAAGACAGCGCTGTAACCTGTTGCAGTTTAACTCTGAGCATCAAGTGGTGAGCCTGGGGGTCTATCTCTCTCTCTCTCGATCGATAGGGATCCCTAGCAGGTAACACTAAGGGGCTTTTTGTGGCGCTGGGGGTCTGAAAAAAAAAAAAAAAAAGTTTTTTATTTTTGAATTATATTATCCAGGAAGTGACTGGAATTATCATGGACCCTGCCACACATATTCCCCCACCTGTTTCCCTCGAGGGGGCCACGGGACCCGCCGGTGCACAGAGTGTAGAGGCATTTACAGCAGTTTTGGAGTCTTTGGTGGCTCGGGTGGAGGCAGCCTGTCAGGGACGGGGGTCAAGGAAGCGACCCCCGCCTACCCCTATATTATCTGACACCTCTGACTCAGATTCAGAGATGGTCACTGCAGTTGCAGGTCCCTCTGCAAGGGCTGTTATCCCAGGTAAAGCCCCCTCAGACAGTGAGGAGGACGCTTCTTCTCCTGCTATAATTCAGGAAGAAGCATTGGTGGACGCACTAGTTGTGGCAGTGCAGGAAACCTTAAAACTTGAGGCTTTACCGGCAGAGGCAACTGAAACAGAGTTTCCTTTTGGTACTAATAAGCCCATCAAAACGGTGAAGGTTTTTCCTGTACCCAAATGTTTCGGTAATCAGATTAAAGGAGAATGGGAGCATTCTAAACGTACCTTTACTATTTCTAAGCGTATTGCTAGACGCTATCCGTTTGAGGAATCCATCATTAAGAAATTGACGGTACCACCAGTGGTGGATCCACCTATTTCCAGGCTGAATAAAGCCACGGTTATCCCAGTGGAGGACACTTCGTCCTTTAAGGATCCGGTGGATCGAAAGATGGAAGCAGAGTCCCGCACCATCTTCTCTCTGATAGGGTCAGCATTTAGACCAGTAATTGTTATTGGTCTAGTTTCCCAGACACTTACGGAATGGGCGAAAATGGTACGCCAAGACCTTAGGGGAAAGGATATTCCCCAGGAGACATCTGATTTGATGGAACGGATTATACAAGGGCTACAGTTTATCTGTGACGCAGCCTTGGACACTACTCCCTTATTAGGGCATGCATCTAAGACAGCGGTGATCCTCAGACGTGTGCTGTGGTTAAAATGCTGGTCAGCTGACCTAGGTTCCAAGAAGACCTTGACAAATCTCCCTTTTCAGGGGAATCATCTATTTGGGGCCAACCTAGATGAAATCATTAAGGATGCCACTGGGGGCAAGAGCACTTTTTTGCCACAGGCTGCAAAAGCTAAGGGACCTCGCAACAAGCGAGGACCTTTCTTTACCGCCCATAAAGGGCGCCCGGCTGGTACTAGCGGGAAAGGCAAGACTCCTCCAGGAGGGTTCAAGAAGGGCTGGTCGGACAAGCAGAGGACCAACCCAGCCAAACCCGAAGCAAAGGAGTACACAGCCTGAAGGTGCGCCCCCACCCGGTTTCAGGGTGGGGGGACGTTTTCACCGGTATTCAGGACATTAGATCGAGCATCAACCACTACTACCGGTGCGATTCTTCCCTTCCAACATTTAAGTACTACAGGAAGCGGTAGTTACCGTTCCCTGAATAGATCTTTTCCTTTACCTTTTCCTAAGATTAGTCCCTATACCTCACAGGAATCTGATCTGCTTGACCAGGTAGGCCAAGTAGCCTCTAGTCGGGTGACTTCGGTCCCTGAGGTTCAACCAGAAAAGATCACCCTTCCTGATAACAATCAGGTATCTGATAAATGTGTGGGAACAGAAAACGACCAGACTTTCTCGGATGGTTAGGGCCAGATACCTCTAGGGACTCCTGGTTCAGATTCTATCAGCGCCAGTGGTCCTAGAAATTCTAGGCTGGCCTCGTCAAGCCGGCCTGGCCGACTTGGACATGCTAGTCGCAGACGTTCCGTGGGAACTTCGTCTCAGGGAGTGTCTGTGGTCTCAAGGACCAATTTACCATCATGCTTTACAGTCGCTGGGTTTAATGGCCTGGCCATTGAGACCCAAGTACTGAAGGACAGAGGTTTGTCTACTTCAGTCATTCCTACCCTTATTAAAGCAAGGAAAGCGACTTCCAGCAAGGTCTATTATCACACATGGAAGACTTATATTGCGTGGTGCGAATCTTTAGGATTTCCTCCACGTACCTATTCGGTGACTCGAATATTGGCCTTTTTGCAACAAGGGGTTGAGCAGAAGCTAGCCTTGAGCACCATCAAGGGTCAAGTTTCAGCATTAGCAATCTTCTTTCAGAAACCTTTAGCTACCAAGTCCTTGGTGCGGAATTTCATCCAGGGGGTGCGGCACCTGGCTCCTCCAGTCCGCGCGCCCTTACCGCCCTGGGATCTTAATTTGGTTTTGTCGGTTCTACAAAAACCTCCCTTTGAAAACATCAGGGAGATTCCCTTGCTTACTTTATCCCAGAAGGTGGCCTTCTTGGTGGCTATTACTTCTGCTCGCAGGGTGTCAGAACTGGCTGCATTATCATGCCAGTCCCCATACCTAGTGATTCATAGGGATAAGGTAGTACTTCATCCTAAGCCATCCTTTCTTCCTAAGGTGGTTTCAGATTTTCATCTGAATGAAGATATTGTACTACCTTCCTTGTGTCCTCAGCCCAAGCATCATCGGGAACATGCGTTGCATTCCTTAGATGTGGTTCGGGCAATCAGGGTATACCTGAAAGCTACGGAATCATTCCGTAAGACGGATTCACTTTTTGTGATCACGGATGGCCCCAGAAAGGGTTTGCCTGCATCTGCCGCGACCATTGCCAAATGGATTAGACAAACGGTGGTACAGGCTTATTCTATTAAGGGTCAGAGTCCTCCGTTCCCTGTTAGGGCGCACTCCACTCGAGCGCTCAGTACTTCCTGGGCCTTTCGCCATCAGGCGTCAGTGGTCCAGGTATGTAAGGCGGCCACCTGGTCGTCGGTACATACCTTTACAAAATTCTATAAAATTGATGTGACGGCATCGGCGGATGCCTCATTTGGCCGCAAGGTTTTGCAGGCCGCAATTTGAGGAGACCGGTGGTCTACCTCGAGGGTTTTTTCTGTTTGAAAAAAAAAAAAAAAAAATTTTTTTCTCTTTTTTGTTGAGTCTCATCATTAAGGATGAGCATTGTAAACTTCTAGTTGGCACCGGTTGGGCCTTCTAGATTGGGATTTGATTTCATTTTCCCACCCCTCAGTTGTGATACTGCTCTGGGACGTCCCGAAGGTGGTGTATCACCGAGGACTACGTCTGTCAATGAGCGCTAGAGAAAAATGGATTTTTGTAAGATCTTACCGTAAAATCCTTTTCTCTTAGCTCATTGACAGACGTAGTCCCCGCCCCTCTGTTTTTTTTTGAGTTGGGTTGGGTTAAATCTCTAAAGACTGCTTTTTCACATAACTGATTTGCTGAGGCAGAGAGAGGATATACCCTCTGGGACTGCCCCTAGGGTGTGGCCAGAGCTTTTTAATTTCCTGTCTAGTCCTGCTCCTGTGGAGGCAACATAACCCGAAGGTGGTGTATCACCGAGGACTACGTCTGTCAATGAGCTAAGAGAAAAGGATTTTACGGTAAGATCTTACAAAAATCCATTTTTTTGTCGTTTTAATTTATCAATAAAGTTGTATTTTTTAATGAAAGTGTGAAGATTTGTTTGCATCCCTTCATTTTTGATGCCGGTATAGTCCCGCTTTTTCTTTCCTCACTTTTTTTATCTAAATTTCATATAATTACTAAGGGTTATGGCTGTGCATTAGTTTTATATACGTTTCCCAGTTGATTAAATTCATGAGTACTGAGTTTTGCCTATTTATCTATCTAGCTGCCATGGTAAAGCAGAAGAGTGCATCAGCCTGTGTCGGGCCCTGATGAATGCTTTGAATTGGCTTCTAAGATGTTCTTTATACTACGTGGAAAAAATGAAGGAAATCCTAGATCCAGTGACAGGGGAATGTCAGCTGTCCATGTGCCTGAAGAGACTGGAGTCCATCCTTGGCAGCACTAAGAACCGCGCACTCATCCATATTGCCAAACTGGAGGAACCAAGTAAGCTTGGGAGGACCATTCTAGTAATGCTGTTACTTCACTACACTGATCTTTTATGCATGTGGCTTTTTCGTCTTTAGGAAGTGTATTGTGAAGCTGTTTACTTTAGCAACCAATTAGGTTTGCAGCTGGAATTCTTATTTCATTCTGCTCCATTGAGGGGTACAGGAATTCAGATATAACCTGGTTATACTAGTGCCTAACAAGAGTATTGGACACTGGCAAAAAAAGAAACCTTGAGCCAGCCCCTAGTGAAGCTTCCTATCTACCCAGAATACCTCCAGTTTTTTGCTAGTGTCTTAGGAAGATCTGCCGAGAAAAGTCAAACCAGTTTTTGGTTTTCTTCTTCCATTGACTACAGTCAAGATTCCATGCTGCACTGCTGCTTGAGTTATTCTACTTTATATATATATATAATGTCCTCCTTCAATTGATGAAAAAGAAAATGGCATTGTTGTACCTACCACAATATCCATTTCTTGGAGTCCATTGAGGGACGATAGGTCCCACCCATCTGTGTTTTTCTTCATGCCCTTAGTTAGTACTGCTTTACTACAAAACTGAGTCATGCTGAGTAGAGGGGTTACAGTAGAGGCTGGTTTATAATTTGTTTGCCGGTATCCAGTCCTCCTGTAGAAGGCAGTGTAACTCAACTGTACCTGAATTTTTGTCTCTCAGTGACCTCCAAAAAATGGATTTTACGGTAAGTACAAAACTATCATTTTTTGAACAGCACTGATATTCTAAATTGGCTATTTTTGAAGAAACAGGCAATCAGGTGTTCTACATTGCAAGGAGCATTCTAATAGGAGGGGCGAACACACGATTGACCATAAGGATAGCCAAAGTGTTTTGGGAGACTAGGAATTTAGGAGCTATGGCTTGGCTTAATTTTTGTGCCTTGTTGGTACTGGTACTGTAAGACGTGCCATTTTCCTTTTGTCTAGCTTGTTGGTAAAACCTTTTCCATTGCCTTCATCCGTAGTAGAGTAGTCTAGGACTGGTACTCTTATACCACCATCCCTGCTAAATCCAAAACTGGATCTCAACAAAAGCGACCAAAGTTTAAATTGTGTGACCAAACAAGACAGTTGAGTGGAGCCTTCAGCCCCCATTCGCACCAGTGTGGCTTGTTATGCGATTTAACAGGTCCAAATCACATGACAAGTCTCGCCATATTGTGGGCAATGGAACTGTTCAAATTGGTGCAACGCCGAAGTTCCTGCACTCATTTTTGGCAATTTCAGGTGCAACTTGCATAGACATCTGTGCATGAAGTTGCACAGATGTCAGCTAAGTCGCACTGATGTTTGGCTTTGAAATTGTGCGATTTCAAGTGAAGGCACACAGTTTTAAATTCTGATTCGGTGTGAACGGGGACTCCAGTGTATTTCCAGTTAACATCTTGGTTTTTTTGTTTTAAATAGAGTGGGGAAGGTTTAGCAACCATGTCAAATTTTCATTCTTGCATGGGGGATTTATTCTATAATTTCTGTCCTGGTAACAATTGTCACTGAGACTGTAGTGAAGGAAGATCTATACATGGGCTTCAGGTTTTATATAAACAGTATAAACCGCAAGCTTTGACAAAGCATTTGCAGACCTTTCAGAAAGCTTTGATGGAGCTTTTATGGTACCATTTATCTCCAGTTTCTAAAGGTTGAACACAGATCCTAATAGGTGTGTCGATTTTCATTTTAAAGAGGTTGTAAACCCATTCAAAATTTTTTTTTTTTTCTTTCAACCTGAAAGAGAAACACATAATGAGCTGTCTGATTGCCCGGAGCCGCGGTGACATCACTCCCGCGCACGCGCGCGGGAGCCGACGGTCACGGCACAGGCCTCTGAAGGAACGGCACCAGCGGCCGTTCCTTCAGAGCGCATGCGCCAGTGACGTCACTGGATGCATGTAAGGTAAATATCTCCTAAACGGTACATGTTTAGGAGATATTTACAGTACCTATAGGTAAGCCTTATCATAGGCTTACCTATAGGTACAAGTGTCAGAGGAGGGTTTACTTCCTCTTTAAGCAAGCCGCTAGCAGGTTTCAGCAGACTGTCAACAAGCTTTTAAGAAGTGCTGAAGCTTGCTAGCAGCTTGTTTTGAAGTGGCAATCAGCAATCCTATTAGGATCTGTGTTCAGCATTTACAAACTGGATCAGAATGGTATTTCAAAAGCTTCAACAAAACTTACTGAAAGCTTTGCAAATGTTTTATCCGAGCTTGCGGTGCAGACTGCTCTTATACAAGCTGAAGGCCGCGTGAAACATGCGTAACTCTCTATTCCTACTCAGGATTATGGATCTTCTTTCACTTCAGTCTCGGTGACAATTGTTACTAGGACAAATAGAATAGAACAAATCCCCTTTGTGTTCCAATGTGGACACTTGTTGTGATGACAGCTGTCTAAAAGAGGATTTCCTCCCATTTCCTGTTATGTCTATCAGACAAAAAGTTACGGACAGTGCCAGCAAAAAAAAAAAAAAAAAAAGATGGAATTTACCTCCTCCCTACCTTGTTTATAAAAAAAAAAAATAGAAGAAGTAGATATGCTTTTTAGTTTAGGCACTGCTGCAGAGCACAGCCTACCCAAGATTACCTTACAAACATCTTGTAATCTAAATTATGTTACCTTGTTTACCTGAGCTAGAAAAAACGGCTGCAGTCAAATTGTTTGCAACTGGCAACACCTCCATTTTTTTTTTTTTTTTTTTTTTTTTTTTAGGCCTTATGTGCACTGCTGCTCCTAAACGGGAATTTAGGAGCTTTTGGCATTTTTTTTTTTTTGCCAAAGTCCCTGAACTCAACTTAATAAAAGCCTATTTCTCATTTGTTCATTGACTGACACAGCTCCTGATTCTTCTTAAGCATTGGGTTATACTGCCCCCTACAGGGGTTGGGACACTAGGCAGAAAAAAACCTTGACTACGCCTATGGGCAGTCCCAAGAGATATACACCCACTCTCAGCTATAGGCACTCCTAGTCAAGAGTCAGGACCTAGTTCCTTGCTGGGATCTCAGGTCCTGGCAATTTTTTCATTTTCTGATGTTTTCCCACCCCTCATGTTTAAAGCGTAACTCCACTTTCATTGGGGAACAAAATCGGCAAATAAAAACCAAAAAGGATAGAAAGCAGCGCTAACCACGGTTAGTAAAATGGAAACTAGGAGAACAGTCCATAAGAGAAAGTCACGTTTATTGAGAAAGACCTGTATATTGATCAATAAAAAGTTCCAAACCGGTAGCCTATCCAGGCTGAGGCCGCTGGTGGTAAACAGTGCACAACTGGCAGAGCCGCTGGGTGAGGGGTCCGGTAACCGCGATGGTGTGGAGAGAGTCCCAGCTGGATGGTAACGCCTGAGGGAACGCCGGACCAGCCGGTGTTCAGTAGGGAACACCTCCTGCAATGTAGAGCGGAGTGAAATCGCCTGGACCAGAAACGACAAACCGGAAATTACGGAATCGGAAGTCAGGACCAGTTTGGAAGGCACACAGGAACAAGTTGCCATGATGACATGTTTTGCGCACATGCGCTTTTGTCAAAGTCACGGATAGGCGGGATAAAGAAAAAACAATATAGCGTATACAAATGCGACACAAATCATATTGTGATTGAATGTTTTAAAAATGACCTTTCCTTTTAAATCTGCAGCTGTTGTAATTTTCTGAAAATGCAATGCAATATGGCTACCTGGAGCTGTTCTGTACATAGAATGTATACTGACCACACCCCAGAAACATAATTTTCTGCTTGTGTGATTGGCTCACTGATTTTCCCAGAAGTCTGCCTAAGATACAAGTCAGATTTCAGGCATCCCTGCAACAAAATTTGTCATTTTTGGTGAGATATTCCTAATAGGAACACGTCTAAAGGGATGCAGGCCCGGCAGCTTTCCTCATTAGAGTTCTGCAGCTGCCACAGCTGATAGATAATTATGAAACCACTCCTATTTGACCCACTTGGCACAGAGGAATAAACAATGATTTCTTCAGAATAACAAAAGGTAGGAATCTGCAACAAAGTTTGTTAAAATCCCTGCAATGTACACAGAGGGGAATGTTTTTTTTTTTTCTCAACAAAAGTGGAGTTACGCTTTAACACTGCTTTGGATGTCCCAATGGTTATGAATATCAGAAGCTGTGTCCGTCAATGAAAGAAAGAGAAAATGGGATTTTTGACTTACCGTAAAATCCACTTCTCTGATGTTCATTGACGGACGCAGTACCCACCCCATTGTGGAGTTGGCATTCTTCTGACACTGCTTGTAATGCTTGTAGCAAAACTGAGTACCTATATCTGAGAATGGGAGTATACCCCCTGGGACTGCCCCATAGGCGTGCGTAGTCAAAGCTTTTTCCTGCCTAGTGTCCTACTTCTGTAGGGGGCAGTATAACCCAGTGGTTAAGAGGAATCAGGAGCTGTGTCCGTCAATGAACAAAAGAGAAATGTATTTTACGGTAGGTCAAAAACCCCATTGTGTCCATGCACACATAGGCTTTTATCAGAGTTTAGGAGCAGCAGAGTTTAGGGGCAGTTACACGTCCCTCTCCTGAACAAAGAAAAATCGCGTTAAGGAGCAGAACGTTTTGGCAAAAAACGCGAACCTGTCGAAATCGAGGCAAAAAAGCCATACCGCGTTTTTGTCGTGATTTAGCGTTTTTCTGCTGCCAGGAGAGTTACGTTTAGGGTTGACCAGTGTACATGTAGCCTTAGGCATTTAGAATTTAAAGGTTTGTAAACAGGCTTTTTTTTTTTTTTCCTAGCTGTGCAGGCCCAGTCTATAGAATAGGAGCCTACGCGCGGTTAAAGGTATTTTCAGCTTGGCTTCCTCCAGGTCCCCTGTGGATATATGAGGTCTGCAGCATTAATTTCTTTGATAGCTTCTCCTTCTCAAGCTAAGTAGCCTGTAAGAATCAAGCCTAATGGATCCCTTGTATCTGTATCAGATCAGCCGTGTCGTTCTGATTGTGGCACTTGCATTGGTTGATACTCTCTAGCTGGCAGTTATGTCAGACCTTGTTATTTTTGTCTTTTCTACTTGTAGCCTCCTGGGCATCCGTGGAGCAGTCATTGCTGCAACTGGCCGATTGTATAAGTCTCCTTCCCAGCATTCAGCTACAAAGCCAGGCAGAAGATTGTGTGTCGTTAATCAGGAGGTACGGTCTTGTCTGCTTTACTTACCCACAGCATGTATGGTTTTATTTGAGGGTCTTTCTATACATTGTTGTGACTGTTAGTCCAAAAGCTTTTCATCTTTTTATAGTTGGAGTCCGTTTAACTTTGACATGAACCTAATAAAAGCAGAGCCATTGCTTTGACTCGTTTAGTGTAGAGGTTAAAGAACATTTACATAAACTACCTATGAGGGAGGATGCAGGAGGAGTTCTGGGGTCCCACCTATAGAGGGCAGGGCAGGAAGAACTGAAAGAACCAGCTTCTTCACAGTGACACTACTTCCAATTTCCCATTCATTTCCCATTAATATTTTCATGCCCTATTAGTAGGTAGAGTTACATTCAAGCACCGGCTTAGTGCGGACACTTATTTTACTGAATGTTAGAGTGCCTTTTCAATTTTTTCCAATGGATAACTTTTAAGGTAGAATCCAAGAATCCAATTATCCTATAGAAAAAAAAAGACCGTCAAAAGCCTCGATCTATTGATGAAGATTTAGGGATCTTAGCTTGTAAGCAGGGCAGGGACTGAAGTGAATATACAAAACACACCCACACTGCAGTAAATTGGGAAAACAAACCCATACGTACTCACCTGCCACTTTATTAGGTACACCATACTAGTGTAGGGTTAGACCCCCCCTTTTGCCTTTAGAGCTGCCTTAAAGCGGTTGTAAAGCGCTATATTTTTTTTTTTAAGGACCTGCAATAAAAAGGCATTATGTGCTAGTATGCATCGCATACTAGCACATTATGTGACACCTACCTGAAATTAAGCCCTCCAGCGATGCGATGTAATTGCTGTAGGCAGCACCCATCTTCTCCTGGTCTTCCTTTTGGGTCCGCGGACTCCGGTTGTGTGACAGGCCGGAGCCGTGATGATGTCTTTCCCATGCAGGCGTGGGGGAGTCGTCATTCACGGCATAGGTGTATGTAATGTAAAGATCTTCTAAACGGTAAATGTTTAGGACATAATTACAATACCTATAGGTGCAAATTCTGCCTTAAGGTTTACTTCCTCTTTAATTCTTCGTGGCATAGATTCAACAAGGTGTTGGAAACATTCCTCAGAGTTGTTGGTCCATATTGACATGACAGTATCACGCAATTGCTACAGATTTGTCGGCTGCACATCCATGATGCAAATCTCCCATTCCACCACATCCCAAAGGTGCCCTATTGGATTGAGATCTGGTGCCTGTGGAGGTCATTGGAGTACAGTGACCTCATTGTCATGTTCAAGAAACCAGTGGTGAGATGATTTGGGGTTTGTGACATGGTGCATTGTCCTGCTGGAAGGAGCCATCAGAAGATGGGGACACTGTAGTCATGAAGGGATGGACATGGTCAGCAACCATACTCGGGTAGCCCGTGGCATTTAAACAATACTCAATTGGCACTAAGGGGCCCAAAGTGTGCCAAGAAATTATCTCCCACGTCATTACACCAGCAGCAGCCTGAACTGTTGCTACAAGGATGGATCCATGCTTTCATGTTGTTTACCCTAAATTCTTTTTTTTATCTAATCTCTTTTTATTAAGTTTTTTACAATCACAAAAGAAAAAACAGTAAGACACAATCTCAATATCACAATATCAAATTCCATACTCTAAACTAAAGAAAGAAAGAAAAGGAAAAAAAAATTCTGACCCTACCATCTGAACATGGCAGCTGAAATCAAGACACATCAGACCAGGCAACATTTTTTCCAATCTTCTATTGTCCAAATTGGGTTAGCCTGTTAGAATTGTAGCCTCAGTTTCCTGTTCTTAGCTGACCGGGGTGGCACCCAGTGTGGTCTTCTGCTGCTGTAGCCCATCTGCTTCAAGGTTCATATCTGGTATTCTGCATACCTTGGTTGTAACGAGTTGTTATTTGAGTTACTGTTGCCTTGCTATCATCTCGAACCATTCTCCTCTGAAATCAACAAGGAATTTTTCGTCCCCACAACTGCCGTTCACTGGGTGGTTGGGAAGCGCAGAATCTGGTGGAGGAGTTCCTTCGTCCTCTCTGCTTCCGACTGCTGAGCCAAGGTGGGGGCGGAGACAAAGGGGGTGCCGCAGGAGATCTAGTACATGTGCAGTAGGACAACACTAAGGCTCCATGTACACGGGACGTTGGAAATGGCCGTTTAGGAGCAGTTGGGCGTTTTTCAGAAGCCCCTGAACCCACCTACGTTTTATCTTATCTGTCCATGTACACCAGGTCGTTTACAGTCATTTGCAGGCAGTTGCGTTCAGGGACTTTTTTTAGAACGCAATTATTTGCATTCGAATGTGTGTTTCCCGGCATTTCAAACGCACAAACGCGACCTAACGCGATGACCCGCGATTAGCGTTCGCGTTTTTCCATTTTAAAGGGGAATCATTTTTTTGACCTTTAGGAACGGTTCTAAACGCAAACGCCCGCTAAACGCGGGTGCAAACGCGACCTAACGGACGTCCTAAAAATTCCAACATTCAAAGGGACTTTTAACAACGTCCCGTGTACATGGAGCCGAAGAGATCTTGCAGTTTAGAACAAGACTCCTCTGGGGGCACTAGTGACTGTGCCTTTTCAGGGGGCATCTGTTCACTGCTGCCTTCTGGGAAGTGGAGAAACAAAAAGGCAAGGAATAACCTAATTAAAACCGTATTGGATGATTTCACACAAGCATGCAGAGATTCTTGCTGATGTGCAATTTAGCGAAAGGATAAAGGTCCACTTTAAATTGACAGCTCTCCTATTAAAGTAGAACCATATGCAAAACCTTTTTTTTCTCTTACGTCCTCCGACAGTCGCCGCCATCTTCATATTCGTCACAATGGGGGTATTAGACTTTGCTCCGTAGGAGCTACTCCTACGGAGCAAAGTCTAATACCCCATTGTGACGAATATGAAGATGGCGGCGACTGTCGGAGGACTCAGAGAAAGGAATTTTACAGGTAAGATTTTACAAAAATTCAGTTTTCTCTTACGTCCTCCGACAGTCACCGCCATCTTCATATTCGTCACAATGGGGTATTCGACTTTGCTCCGTAGGAGTAGCTCCTACGGAGCAAAGTCGAATACCCCCATTGTGACGAATATGAAGATGGTGGCGACTGTCGGAGGACTCAGAGAAAGGAATTTTACAGGTAAGATTTTACAAAAATTCCGTTTTTCATTTTTGATAGCGCAAGGGAGGGTTATACCCCCTGTCAGATTTTTTTTTTTTTCCCCTATCTGTGTCCTATTGCTGAGATTTCCCCTAACTTCCTGTCCTTTAGCCAAACAGGAAGTGAGAGGAAATCCTTGCAAATTAAGGGAATAGCTTGGGGACCCCCCAGATCATCAGAACTAGTATCCCCATTGGAATATTTTCCCCTCTACTGTATTACTTTTCTGGGACAAACCAAATTTTTAGATTTTCTTTTACTTTCACTTTCAATTACAAAGGTAAGCAGGACAAATGGAGAGGATGTATCTCCTTTATGGGGCCACTGACAGCAATATAAACTGACGTGTTCTAATTCCTCTCCAAAACTAAAAAATAAAAGTTTTGCATTTAGTTATACTTTTAAGGTCTATCTTTAAAATCCCCCAACCTGCAGTCCTGTATGTAAGAACAGCGAGGGACCACCCACATTCTTTATCAGGGGGTCTTCAAACTATGGCCCTCTAGTTGTTTAGGAACTACAATTCCCATCATGCCTAGTCAGGTCTGTGAATGTCAGAGTTTTACAATGCCTCATCGGATGTGTAGTTCTGCAACAGCTGGAGGGCCGTAGTTTGAGGATCCCTGTACTAGAGTGTTGGACAGCAGAGGAGAACTCCCAGTTGCCAGGGTAGTGAGGAACGAAGTAAATATTTGCACTTTTCCTTTCCTCCCTATGCCACAGAATTGCATAGCACTGCATGGATACATTTGAAAGCATCCCGGAGGTGGGCTTTAACTAGGTTCTGGGTAACTGATTAGATCAATTGATGAATCTCCACTTACTAAGCTGTTAAACATATTTTATTTGAAAAAAGGTTCATGATTTCCAATCATAAGACTGGTATTCAACTTTTATCAAAAAACAAAAATATTGTGATAAAAAAAGATTGTTATAATTTAACGAGTTAAACCCATTGTCTGATCCAGAACCATCAGCTTGGGTACACATTCATAAACGACATGAAAACCTAAACGCGAAAAAAGAACACTCAGTCTGAGGTAGGCTCTTTACCATGTGATCAGCTGGGTCCTATCGCAGCTGATCACAGTGCCGTGTATCGGCTTTCCTTAGTTTGCGCTGACAAGGCGCGGGTAGAGGAGAGCCGATCAGCGGCTCTCCTGGCGGGGGGTCTGCGCTGATAATCAGCGCATTGATTATCAGTGCAGACCGATCAGCGATGCCCACCAGTGATGTCCATCTGTGCCCCACCAGTGATGCTCACCTGTACCCATAAAGGATGCCAATCAGTGCCCATCAGTAATGCCTGTCAGTGCTGCCTATCAGTGCCCTCTATCAGTACCGCCCATCCGTGCCCTTTATTGCCCATCAGTGCCCATCAGTGCTGCATATTAGCGCCTCCTCATCAGTGCCACCTAATCAGTGCCCATAAGTGCTGCCTCAGTGAAAGGGAAAACGTACTTATTTACAAAATGTTATAACAAAAACAGAGAAAAGGTTTTTTTTTTTTTTTTTTTTTTTTCAAAATTTCCGGTCCTTTTTATTTGTAGCGCATAAAATAAATAAGCCAGTGGTGATCAGATGCCACCAAAAGAAAGCTATATTTGTGGGGAAAAAAGATAAAACATTTCATATGGGTTCAGTGTCGCATGAATATGCAGTTGTCATTCATAATGCGACAGTGCTGAAAGCTTAAAAATTGGCCTGGGCAGGAAGGGGGTAAAAGTGCCCTTTATTGAAGTAGTTAAATATTTCCTCTTGGGGCAGTACTACGAGAAATCAGAACCAATAAGATACAAAGTAAATGTCAAGAAATAATGATCGTGGGTAGCCCTGAGCTAGACAGAAAAACTATTAAGGCTTCTTTCACACGGTCCACCTCCGTAGGTGGATCCGTGCTGCTCAGTAGGGGATCGATACACAGATCACCGCTGAGCAGGAAGGTGACAGTTCCCTCTCGGCACTGTGTGGGAGGTGTCGGAGCCCCATGCATCTCTATGGGGGAATCGGATGAGAGAGGACTGCCTGTCCGCTCTCGTCCGATCCCCTGAGTTTCCATCTGTCCGGATTTCACGAACAGGATCGGATGCGGATGGCAGCAGGTGTCAGCGGACATGTCTTCGCTGCCCCCCGATGCCCTATAGGGACGCATGGAGGATCCAGTCAGCTCCGCCTAAAATACTGACAGGTGGATCTGATCGGATCGCTTGTGTGAAAGGACCCGAAGGCATGCAGCTGTGAAAAGGCGGTGTCCACCTGTGTGAAGACAAAAGAGGGGGAAGGGAAACACTGCGCCACTCCTCTAGTAATCAATGTAACCCTTTAATTAAACAATATGAAAGGATCCTGTACACAAAAATGAGCATTGGAAGCGGTATTGGCTGAGAGCACTGATCGAGATCTGGTCGGCTGCTGGTTTTCCAGCATGCTCGTTTGACCGAAGCCGGCCCACCTGCCATACACAAGGGCTGAATGTCAGCCGGTTTTTATTGAACGGGCCGATGTCAACTGGCATTCAGCCTGTGTGTACAGGGCTGTAAGGCCAATTCACGCCATAGAAAACGCAGTCCGGATGCGTTCCAGATGCTTTTCTGTGTGCGTGTTTTTGATGTGTTCCAGTGCAGTTTTGATGCGTTTTTGGTGTGTTTTTGATACAGTCCAGAGCATTTTTCCCCCTCCTTTTTTTTTTTTTTCCTTAACCTTAAATAAGGATGTGTGCTCCAGTGTGTTTCGGTGCGTTCTGGTGCATTCCAGTGCATTTGTGATGCATTTTACAGCGTTCCAGTACAGGAAAAATGTAGCATGCTCTACTTTTTTTCTGAATCTGCAAGCACTGGTGTGAACTATGCCATTGAAAACCATATAACCTACTTTCCATGCGTTTTTGATGCAGAAAAAATGCACTGGACTGCATGTGGTGTGAACTAGCCCTTGGTCCACCACGCTGATGACACCACCGAGGGTTCAACGTCACCGCAGGACACCTTTTCAAGGAAATCTTCCTCTTTTGTAGCTGACCTTTATTGGGCTACCCACAAAACTCCGCAAATGGAAGCATTTATAGATTGCTTACCAGTTTGGAAACCATATGGAGAAGCTTTAAGTAGAGGTTTAGCAAAGTAAAAGGGACCATTTACTATCTTAACCACTTGACTTGATTTACTAGATATGAGAGTAAAATCAGCGCAACACAATGGATATTTAAACTGAAATTATTGTGCCGTGAAATCACAATTAATTTAAAATAAAAAGAGTAAAATACTCCAAGTGAGGTCTCACCAGTGTGCTTATGCTGCTGTACAGAACACTGGTGAGACCTCACTTGGAGTATTGTGCGCAGTACTGGAGGCCATATCTCCAGAAGGATATAGATACTCTAGAGAGAGTTCAGAGAAGAGCTACTAAACTAGTACATGGATTGCAGGAAAAAACTTACCGGGAAAGGTTAAAGGACCTTAACATGTATAGCTTGGAAGAAAGAAGAGACAGAGGGGATATGATAGAAACTTTTAAATACATAAAGGGAATCAACTCTGTAAAGGAGGAGAGCATATTTAAAAGAAGAAAAACTACCACAAGAGGACACAGTTTTAAATTAGAGGGGCAAAGGTTTAAAAGTAATATGAGGAAGTATTACTTTACTGAGAGAGTAGTGGATGCATGGAATAACCTTCCTGCGGAAGTGGTAGCTGCAAATACAGTGAAGGAGTTTAAGCATGCATGGGATAGGCATAAGGCTATCCTTCATACAAGATAGGGCCAGGGACTATTCATAGGATTCAGATATATTGGGCAGACTAGATGGGCCAAATGGTTCTTATCTGCCGACACATTCTATGTTTCTATGTTTCTAAAAGTAATGTGCTAGTGCTAATTAAAGTGCAGAAATTTAATATTAAGTGTCAAGTGAAATCAAGCGGTTGCTAGCACTATAAATGCCTCCACTGCACATCTAATATCAATAGTAAAGAGCAGTGCAGCGCCACTTAAAAATAAATGAATGTTAAATGTGCAACATTAGTAAGTGCAAATAAAGTAAGGAAGTGCCATACATAGAAATACAAAATCATAATTCGTATGAATATAAATCGTGCATAAAAAATATTGTTCTTTAGCCCTCATGCACACGGGGCGTCAGAAAAAACGAGCTGCAGAGCCACTTCTAACGCCAGGAAAAAGCAGCTGTAAAAACGTGCTTTTAGTAGCTTTTTCCATTTGCGTTATTGGCCACGTCGCTTTTAGCAGCATTTTTTCTGTCTCCATTCAAAATCAATGGTTCCCTATGGGAGCCTATTAAATTGAATTGGAGTCGCACCGCAAGTCGGATCAGGCTGTGAAAATCTTGAGGGGGAACTCCATGCCAAAATGGGGGAAAAAAATGGCGTGGGGTTCCCCCCCAAGTTCCAAACCAGGCCCTCCGGGTCTGGTATGGAATTTGAGGGTAGCCCCATGCCGAAAATCCATACCAAACCCTTATCCGAGCATGCAGCCCAGGAAAGGGGAGGGGACGAGCAAGCGGCCCCACCCCCCTGGACCATACCAGGCCACACGCCCTCAACATGGGGGGTGTGGGTTCTTTGGGGCAGGGGGGGCTCTGCACCCCCCCCACCCCAAAGCACCTTGCCCCCATGTTGAGGAAAAGGGCCTCTTCCCGACAACCCTGGCCGGTGGTTGTGGGGGTCTGCGGGCAGGGGGCTCATCGGAATCTGGAAGCCCCCTTTAACAAGGGGGCCCCCAGATCCCGGACCCCCTCCCTATGTGAATGGGTATGGGGTACATTGTATTAAAAAGTTTATTAAAAATCTTCATCCGGTCTTCTCCGCTCTGGTCTTCTCCTCTCTGCTCTTCTGGTCTTCTCCTCTCCGCTCTTCTGCTCTTTTGCCCTTCTGCTCTTTTGCCTCCTCTGGTCTTCTTCCTCCTCTGGTCTTCTTCCTCCTCTGGTCTTCTTCCTCCTCTGGTCTTCTTCCTCCTCTGGTCTTCTTGCTCCTCTGGTCTTCTTCCTCCGGTCCTCAATCAACGCTGTCCTGGTGATTATGCCGGTCTCCGGTCTCTGCCGCTTATTATATGGCCATTAGGGGCGTGGCCTACTGGTCGTCGGTGGAATAAGGGGGCGGGTCCTCTCGGTGACGTCCCCGGGAGGCCACGCCCCTAATGGCTATATAATAAGCTGCAGAGACCGGCATAGTCACCGGGACAGCGTTGGAGGAGGACCGGAGGAAGAAGACGACCAGAGGAGGCAAAAGAGCAGAAGACTAGAAGAGTGGAGAGGAGAAGACCAGAGCAGAGAAGACCGGATGAAGATTTTTAATAAACTTTTCAAAACGTCTCCTGTCATTTTTTTACATACACTGCCTTTTATGGGGTGAATGGGTATGGGGTACAATGTACCCCATACCCATTCACATAGGGAGGGGGTCCGGGATCTGGGGGGCCCCCTTGTTAAAGGGGGCTTCCAGATTCCGATGAGCCCCCTGCCCGCAGACCCCCACAACCACCGGCCAGGGTTGTCGGGAAGAGGCCCTTGTCCTCATCAACATGGGGGCAAAGTGCTTTGGGGTGGGGGGGTGCAGAGCCCCCCCTGCCCCAAAGCCCCCACACCCCCCATGTTGAGGGCGTGTGGCCTGGTATGGTCCACGGGGGTGGGGCCGCTCGCTCGTCCCCTCCCCTTTCCTGGGCCGTTTTTTCGGCTTGGGGCTACCCTCAAATTACATACCAGACCCGGTATGGTTTGGAACCTGGGGGGGAACCCCACACCGTTTTTTTTCCCCATTTTGGCGTGGAGTTCCCCCTAAAGATTCTCACAGCGCAAGTCGGATCATCCTGATCTGACTTGCGGTGCGCCTTCCATTCAAATCAATAGGCTCCCATAGGGAACCATTGATTTTGAATGGAAGAAAAAAAAACGTATAATGTGGCTTAACGCACGTTAACCAACGTTATTCAGCCTTTAGCAGCGTCAAGACGTTTTTACAGCTTGACGCTGCAGCTCCAGAATGCACAGTTCCTGGGTTTTTTTTGCAGCTATTAAACGCCTATGCCACTTGGAGCTCCTAAAAGCTCTATGTGTGCATGAGGCCATAGAATAACATGGATGGGCGTTCTGCAGCTGCAAAAAAAAACGTCTGACGCTGCTAACAGCAGCTGCAAATATGTCCTGTGTGCATGGGGCCTTAAAATCGCACAAGATAATATATAAAAAAAAAAAAAAAAAAAAAACATTTATAATATTAAAAAAATCCCAAAATCTCAAATATATATAAAATTAAATATATGAAAGTCCAGTGCTAAAAAGGAGTCTTTGTGCAAAAATGTCAAGATGTGGACTACAAAAGCCAGAAAGTGCTGGTGCTTGAGAGTGAAGCTTCAGAAATCAAAAATCCTCCACCACATAGAATTGGCCGCTCACCTCACGTTCTGACCCCTGTGTTATCAGTGGGTCAGAACAAGCTGTTCCCAGAAAGGGATATAATCTTTTGGATGATAATCAGCCAGTATACTGTGAAATACGATTACCACACTCACTGTCCTTAAACAAATAAACAAATATTATTTTACTTTCTGCTATATAACAGTCTCAAAAAAAAAAAAAAAATGTAAAAATCATAACTTTTTAACATTTTAGGCCAATTTGTTTTCTGCTACATATTTTTGGTAAAAAAAATCACTAAGTGTATTTTGATTGGTTTGCGCAAAAGTTTTCGCGTCTACTAACTACAGGAAAGATTTATGTCTTTTTTTTTTTTTTTTTACTAGTAATGGCGGCGATCTGCGATTTTTAGCGGCGGACAGATCGGACCCCTAACTGACATTTTTTTACACTTTTGGGGGGACCAGTGACATTACTACAGTAATCAGTGCTAAAAATATGCACTGTTACTGTAATAATGACACTGGCAGGGAAGGGGTTAACACTGGGTGATCAATGGGTTAAATGTGAGCCTAGGGGAGTGATTCTAACTTTGGGGGGGGGCGTGGCTTGTGAAATGATCAGAGACCTGTCTTCCTATATAGAAGGATCACAGGCACTCTGTGATCATTCCAGGGAGAAGAACGGTCAGCTGTGTTTACAACAGCTGACCGTTCTCTCTCAGCAGGGAGCGATCGCAGGTGTCAGACGGCAATCAGAGCCGCCTGCCCCGTGCATCGGAGTCCCCGCTGTGGCGCACGCTCGCCCCCTAGCTGCAGGTGCGCGACCGATGTAGGTCTACGTCAGTTTGCGCAGGAGGACCGCACTGCCGCAGTAAATAGGCGGCGGGTGGTCGGGAAGAGGTTAAAGTGAAACTGCACTGCATCTAAGCACCACAAACCAAAAATACTATTTAATTAATTTGTATTATTCAAATAAATCTCCCCAATCCATTCAGGTCTCCATGCTTTATTTTGCTGAGAAATAATTTTGAAAAACACCTCTTAGTATTTCTGGTCGTGGCTATCTTGAGTAAGGGCAAATGATTCATGTATCATTTACTTCCTGGAATCCATCTGCTCTTAGCTTAGTCATAGGCAGAGTTGAAATCCCTTTCGCCTCTCCTGAAGACTCCTGGGATGCATGACATCATTTGCCTAGGCATAGAAACCAGCAAGTAGCTGAAGAAATGTAAACAAAAAAAAAAGTTTATAACAAGTAAATATGATATACTTTCTACTTTCCTATCGATTTACTAATGCTTGCAGCATAAGGATTAAAAATAGCCCATGCTGATTGAGAGAGTGAAGTTCCACTCTAACCACTTTAACCACCGGAGGATTTTGCTGTCTTACGTCCAGGCCACTTTTTGCGATTCGGCGCTGTGTGACTTTAACTGAAGGAAATTTACGTCCTTTTTTCCCCACAAACAGAGCTTTCTTTTGGTGGTATTTGATCACCTGTGCGATTTTTACTTTTTGCGCTATAAACAAAAAAAGAGCGACAAGTTTGAAAAAATAACTATTTTTCACATTTTTTTTATATGAAATTCCCCCCCCCAAAAAAATGTAAAAATCGAATTTTTTTTATCATTTTTGGCCAATTTGTTTTCTGCTACATATTTTTGGTAAAAAAAAAATCGCAATAAGCGTATTTTGATTGGTTTGCGCAAAAGTTATTGCGTTTACTAATTAAGGGAAAGATTTCTGTCATTTTTGGTGTTTTTTTTTTTAACGAGTAATGGCAGCGATCTGCGAATTTTTTTTTTTTTTTGCAGGACTGCGACATTGCGGCGGACAGATCGGACCCTTGACTGACATTTTTGACACTTTTGGGGGTACCAGTGACACTACTACAGTAATCAATGCTATAAATATGCACTGTTACTGTAAAAATGACACTGGCAGGGAAGCGGTTAATTTTTATTGGTGATCAAGGGGTTAATGTATGCCTGGTGCTTACTAACGTGTGTGGGGGGAGGTAACACAGGTACAGATCGCAGGTTCAGCTATGCTGACGGATCTCCACACTCGATTCCCCGACAATCGGGGAAAAGCGGCGGTGATCACTGCCGCTCCTCCCCTGGCCCGACTCCCGCTGTGACTGAATACAGCGGGAGCGAGCCTCCGGCGGCGCTCGCGCGCCGCCGAGAAAGGGGAGTGTCTGGCGACGTAGGTCTATGTCGCCAGACGATAACGAACCACTTTGCCGCAGTAGAGCTCTAGTGAGCGGCGGTAAAGTGGTTAAGTAACCAAAAAGTCTTGAGGAGGGATTTTCTCAGCGAAGGACAGATGGATTCCAGGAAGTAAATTCTACATAAATCATCTGCCCTTACTCAAAGAATGAATTGTGACCTGAATGGATGGGACAGTTTGATTTGTATAAAAAAATGAACTAAATAGTGTTTTTAGTTTGTGGCGCTCAGATGCAGTGAAGATCCGCATTAATGTAGTATGCACACATTTTTGTGAACCGAGCTTCGGCTAAGTTTTTAGGCACATTTCTATGAATCAATCTCAGTACTGCAGTATATCCGAACATAATCATGCAAAAGTCCCCTATTCAAATAGAAATGGGGTCTTCTAGTCTGTTTATAACTTCTTGTCCGCTTTGCCTAGCTGATTTAGAGCTTATTTAGAAGGCTATGATCATGGCAGACCTGCCCAACGTCCCCATCCCCCACAATTCCCCGAGTTGGGTTTTAACTTCTACTGATAAATACAGGAGGATTGGAGACTAGAAAAATAAAAAAATGTAGGCCAACCCAGGATAGCTTCTCCTACTACCAATACCATACTATCATGGAGGATGGGCATCTTACTGCTGGGAAAGACTAACCTATTTTTTGCTAGCAATATTTTGTCTTCAGTACTTTGTCTTCAGTCAAGGCATTGCAGATAGAGCTGGTCTCTACGATAGCAGCTGTCTGGAGCTGACATTATGGACCGGATAGCACAGGTGTTTGCAGACTTTGAATGTAGAAGGCCAAAGTACTCTTGCGCCTTGCTTCAAAGATTCTTTATCACATCTGCCTCTAAGCCATTAGTTGCTGAGATTTTGTCTGATTTTTAATCTCTCTGGTCTCTTCTGGACGAAGTTGCCTCTGAGGAGTCGCAGTATTCTGCCATCTCTCTCAAACTAAAAACCCATCAATATGCAGTACACACTTTTTTTTTTTTTGAAGCTGAAAGATCAGTACGTTGCTTTCACAGATGCTGTTCCTAATCTGGGGTACTTTGGAGTTCACAAGACCTTTCTGGTGCATCCGCTGTTCCAAGTTTTCCTTTATGGAGTCTAGGAACACCTAAACAGAATGTTTGTTCTCCTCAAGCACTTTATAGCCTTGATTCCATTTAAAGAGGTTGTAAACCCATACAACTTTTTTTTTTTTTTTGGCAACCTGTAAGCGAACACATAATGAGCTAGTATGCATCGCATACTAGCTCATTATGAAATACTTACCTTAGAACGAGCCCCCGCAATGCCGCCCGCTTACCTGTATGACGGGTGACATGTCCAGTCGCCCGTCTTCCGGAATCGCGGCATCCGGCCATCTGATTGGCCGGAGCCGCGGTGATGTCACACCCACGCACGGGAGCCGACAGTCACGGCACGGAGCTCTGAAGAAACGGCACCAGCGGCCGTTCCTTCAGAGCGCATGCGCCAGTGACGTCACTGGCTGCATGTAAGGTAAATATCTCCTAAACGGTACATGTTTAGGAGATATTTACATTACCTATAGGTAAGCCTCATCATAGGCTTACCTATAGGTAAAAGTGTCAGAGGAGGGTTTACTTGCTCTTTAAAGAGGATTAATGGTCTGTGGATCCAGAAATGTCCTGTTTTTAAAGCTGAACTCCATCTTTTGATATACTTTACATCACAGGTGTCAAACACAAGGCCCGCGGGCCGAATGCGCCCCCCCCCCCCAGGCCATTTCATGTGGCCCTCGCACCTCTCCTGCACCTGCAGCACCCCCATTGTCTCTGCCCCCACTTTGTCTCAGTAGTCGGCAACAGAGAGGACAGAACTAATTTGAAAGTTCCAGCGCCTCTCTGTGCAGCTGCAGAAAGACTTGTTGTTGCCCACCCCCCCTTCTCAGCAGTCCACAGCATAGAGGAGGGCAGAACTCCTCCTACAGATCCTGCACCTCTCTGTGAAGCCGCAACACCACCTTGTCTCTGCCTCCCCTGGACTGGTCTGCGTTCAGCAGACTCTGGAAGCTGACTTCAGCCCTCCTCTAGTCCTCCTCCAGACCCTGTACTTTCTTCTTCCCAAATCTACCTGAATCTTCTTCCTGGCAGCAGCACAAGGTAAGGAGGTGCATTGTGATATAAGGAAGGGTGGGTTAATCTTGACTTCTGATGGTGGGGGGCTCGTGTAAGGGGGGTGTAGGGTACTCTGGACATCTAATCTTAAAGATATAACTGGCCCTTTGAGGGCAACCATAATGCTGATGCGGCCTGTGATGAAGTTAAGTTTGACAACCCTGCTTTACATAGTTCCTTTGGGCCAGCTTGGCCCAACTGAACTATGTTCCTCACTAACACGTGAGGCCGCTGGATGTGCGGTATACACTGTATGTAGCTAAGGCTACATACAGCATCTAGCAATGAATACAATGCTTCCCCTGATTGGCTGAGTCAGAAAGGTGGGCTGATGATGTCGATGCCAATCAGAGAAAGCTTTGTATTCATTGCTAAAATATACTTTCTCAGAATGGGTGACCGCCGATGTTGTAGACTCTACTTTGATCCGCGTATGAGATCGGAAGTATCAGCTCGAACCAGAAACACAGTGCGGTACATTGTACGTAAGAAAAGAAAAAAGAGAGAGAGCGCTCTAAGTGCAGACAGTCTTTATTAATAACAAGGCATAGGTGATATAAACTCACTAGAAACCAAAGTCATCGAGCTGTGTCAAGTCATGGACATCAGGAATTCCTCTGGGAGGTGCCATCCACTCGTGTGCAGCAATTCAGAAGCTTGATCGCTGATCAGAGGAGAAAAGGAAGCCGGCTACCTCCTCCAGCAATCGGCGGTCAGCGTCTAAGGCAGCGGCTGCGATGTGCGGTGGAAGCTGGAACGCGGCCTCGTCACCAGGGAAGGTATGGTGTGTGGAATATGCACGGTATGCACGACGCGTTTCTGAGCATGCGCTGGGTCACGTACGGCCCTGCGCGCTCTTTCTTCAGGTGCTGTGAAGCCGTGTTTATTCCAGGGAATATATATGGTGCACAATAAAGGATAATTGGACACAGCCCAGGAGAAAGGGAACCTGCTAGTGATTTAAAACGACATATAGACAGGCAATACTATATAAAACTGCAATTAATCACTACATTAATATAAAACATTAGCGGCACATATGTGGAGTCTGTTCAATCGATGAAATATGTGAAAAATAAAAAGACAATTGATCATCAATCTCATGCTTAGTAAACAAAATAATTGAATAATAAAAATAGGATAAGATAAAACTAGGAGAACCCAGGCTAACCTAGGCTCACTGAGGACCCCTAGAGTTATATGGAAACAACAATACGTGAAATAAAATACATAAAAAAAAAAAAAAATTAATTATATGAATGATCGTGAAACCGCCATTAACAAGGATTTGATTGGGCATTAAAACCATTAAATAGAATAAAAATCACATAATAAAAAGACAAAAATCAGTATATTGCAAGTATACTTGTGGTCCCTATAATTTACTTATACATGGACCTAAGAGAAAAAAAACAACAAGATATTTTAATATATCTATTAATATATCTATAAAAGCATCAGAATGTAAAAATATAAATATATAAAAAATTATAAAATATTAGGAAAATATTATAAAAAATATTATAAAAAACTCAGGCTTAGGGCGCAACATTATAAGATGGTATGTACATCAAGCTCTTCATTGTACGTAGCCTCAGCTACAAACACTTTTATACTGCACATCCAGCGGCCTCACATGTTAGTGAGGGACATAGTTTGGTTGGGCCAAGCTGACTCAAACAAACTTTGTAAAGTGTATAAAGATGGAGTTCAGCTTTAACATAGTGACCACTATTCTGGTAGGAGACACACCTGTTTTCAAGGATTTCCCTGTTAAGTGGTTGGTATCCTTTTCTAGAGCTCTGTTATCGCTGGCTGGTCCTTTTCTTCACTCTGTTCTATCTGTGACAATTATTTTCATAATCAGCCGATTGTTTTAATTATTCAGATAATAACCTTAAAAAAAGTGTAGTGTATAATTTAGTTAATATGTAAAGTTTAAAATAGAAAGCAATTTTATTCTTAAATTTCTATATGCGGTGGTAAATATAAATAACCAACTACATGGTTAGGGAGCAAAATCCCTAATTCACTCTGAGAATAACAGACAGAAGAGATATTCTGTATATACTATTAGAGGTTGAATCTGGTAAATATCATCAGACTCGGAGATCAAATTTTTTCATTTACCACTTACAGACCACCCACCGTGTATTTGGACATAAGTCAGACATGAAGCCATATGAAGGATTTATATTAAAGCGGAGTTCCACCCTGGGAAAGTTTTTTTTTTTTTTTTTTTTTTTTTTTTTTATAAAAATACCCCCGGGACAGTCAGGGCTAGTGCATTCCACAATGGCTAGCCTCTGATCTGTCCCGGGTTGCACTTACCTGCAAGAAGAAATACTTACCTTGAAAATGTATTCTCCAGTGCTGCCATCTCAGGTGTGGGCAGCTTGAAGCCAGCGCGATCCTCTTCCGTCTTCTTCGGTCCCACGATGCACTGCACCGGCCCCGCTGTCACTTCCGGTGCCGCAGCGTCATCCCTGCACAGCTTCTGGGCATGCCCAGAAGCTGTTTTGCAAGGTATGTCACGCCTACACTGGAACTGACGTCGGGGCCGGTGCAGGCGCATTGATTCCTGGGAGCGATGACGTTCAGCTCCCAGGAATCATTGCAAAGCGGACGTGACGGCGCGGGCCGAGGAAGGAGGAAGTGGATGGTAAGGCAAGTATATTTTCTTCTAAACAAGGTAAGTAAAAAAAAAAAAAAAGATTGCGATTATCCATTTGTTTTTCAGGTGACCCGGAGCGAGAAGATGGAGGTAAGTATCATTTTAGGGTGGAACTCCGCTTTAAAGTAGTACTAAAAGCTGAGCCTTTTTTTTTTTCATGGATATTTTAAATACAGTGCACAATACTGGTAAAAGTTTATTTTGTTTCAATATGTTTATTAAAGTTTTACACATTACAACAAAGCCAACAGACATGCGACATAAATCTGAACAAGAACAAAAAAAAAAATGAGAGAGCCAAATTGCGACAAAAACTTATCGCTTACAGGAAAGCATTTAAGGAAGGGTTATACCCAAATAAAGTGAAATACAGTCGTAACAAACGATCATAAGCCACACTAAAGAGCCCTGCTTATGAGCCTTCTCCACAGAACATGGAGAGTCACCATTAGTGGGGTCCAATTGAACCAGGGGACCCCACAAATGAAAGAGGGGGCAAGGCCAACCAAAGAGGTCCGCCGCCCATAGACAGAGGTTTGGACAGCACAGGGAAAGAGACAGTAAAGGGAGAGGAGGAAGCAAAGAAGTAAGAGAGAGAAAGAAAAAACACCCCAGCACAGGGTAAGGAATAGTTAATACTCGGTACCAACGCAGGTCAGGTACGAGAAAACACCCTAACCCCCGAAGGCCGGGACAACCCTGAGGAGGTCAACCCAGTTTGGCCCGGGGGTCCCCCTCCAGATATCGCAACCATGGGCTCCAGGTCTTCTCAAACAGTCATACTTTATCATTAAGTATAGCAGATAAACGCTCATTAATCATCAACCAGGACAGTTTAGCTCTGAGCAAAAGTGGGTCGGAAAAGAGTATGGTGGCCGATCTCCAAGACTGCGCAATTACGATCCTGACCGCCACGAATATGTATACTGTATTTCCTGGCATGTAAACAAATAATGCATTCTGTATGCAGGCCAACTAATCGGCTGACCAGCTAACCCATTATGAAAATGGTTGACCACTATTTTCATAATCGATTAGTTGTTTCAGCCCTATCTTGTGACCTTATTTTTCCAGGAACTGACTCGCCTAAACTTATTAGAGGGAATCTGATTGCATCAGATTTTATCCCTTTAAAGAGGAAGTAAACCCTCCTCTGACACTTTTACCTATAGGTAAGCCTATATTAAGGCTAAAAATACAGGGAGGGAAGTAGTGGTTGTTCTGATAGCTCAGTGGGATTAATACACCCTGATCTACACTTCTCCTCCTCCCCTTTTCCATCAATTAAACTCCTTCCTTGTCTACTTTGCAGGATCGAGATGGAGGGTATTCTGGTAATGCTCATTGTTCTGATTATGTCCAGAGGGATGTTGTACTCCTCCTGGTGGATGCTCTGTGCGTTTTCCAGATCATCCAGATCTTCTTTTTTAAGGACCGATCTACAATCCTGCTTTACAGTTGCTAACTTTCACTCCATGGCTGTTAAAGCCCAGGTTCCAAGGGAAAGGGGCATCTCTGCATTGGTGATTCCCATGATGTTAAAGGCTAGGATGTCTACTTTTTGCAAGGTCTATAAATATACATGGAAGGCAAACATCGCTTTACAGGAGAAAGAAATGTGAAAACTGTCTCATTCAGTTGTAATACTACTGAAGGAGTTTTATCACTAGGGGTTTTCAATGGACTTGTGTCCCTGTTTAAATCTTGAAATGGCTTTGCCAGGATGGAAAAAATGAAGGGTTGATGTTTATTAGGTAGAGGTGCTTTTAGGAATGTCTGGGGCTTTATGGCGACTTAAACTTTTAATGTTTTTATCATTGGGCTGTTTATCTCCTACTCGCCTCCCCGCCAGTCTTAAGCACCGCACTTGGGGACTAGCAGGGAGGGAAGAGACCTTGCAGTATGATGAGAACTGATTGGCTGCTCATAAGGAAAGGGGAAGTGTCTTAACATTTAACAGACGTGTATCTGCTGAGCAAGTAAATGAGGCGCCGGCCCCAAAGAGGAAAAAAAACGTTGTTTTTCAGGTTACCCTCGCACACGGAAGCACTTGGGAGCTCAGTAGAAGCGCATGCTGAGCAGCCAAATCAAGCTCCTGTGTCAGCTTTGTTCACCACTTAAGGCCCGTACACACGTACCGATCGTCGGCATACAAACGTCGGCGGACGAAAGATCTGCCGATTGTACGCGTGTTAGTATGGTGCCTCCGACAGATGTCTGCGCACAATCCGCGGACAAAAGTCTTTCGTGCAAACATGAAAATTTTTGTCTGCGGACACCAGAACGGACGATTGTTCGCCTGTCAGTACAGAATTCGGCCGACAGACCGCAGATTTGCAAGACTGGGCATGCTCAGAAAATTAAAAACACAGGGAAAGTTAACCATTACATGACATCACTTCTGCAGTCAGCTGAAGTCTGCAGACAAAATTCTTGTGCTGTCCTTGTGCTGTCTTTGCACTTTTCAACAGACACCGACATCCCGGGGAGAAAAGACGAACATTTGTATGCCGACGATCGGTACGTGTGTACGGGGCTTTAAGCTCCAGAAGATTTTTTCCCCCCTTCATGACTAGGCCATTTTTTTTTGCAGTTAGGCACTGCGCTATTTTAACTGGTGATTTTGGGTTCCTGCAGTGCTGTGGGCAAATAAAAATGTATATAATTTTTTTTCACACAAATAGGACTTTCTTTTGGTGGTATTTGATCACCCCTGAGTTTTTTTTTTTTATTTTTGTCGGTATAAATGAAAAAAGACCCAAAATTATGGGGAAAAAACCCCAATATTTTCTACTTTTTTGCTATACAACCTATCAGATAAAAAAAAATTTAAAAAATAAAATTTCTTCATAAATTTTGGCCAAAATGTATTCTACTACATGTCCTTTGATTAAAAAAAAAAAATCCTTATAAATGTATATTGATTGTTTGCTTTAACATTATATCGTCTACAAACTATGGTATAAACTGAAACTTTTTTATTTATTTTTTTTAACTAGTAATGGTGGCAATCAGCGACTTACAGCAGGACTGTGATATTGCGACAGACTATCGTACACAAACAAAATTTTGACACTTTTTTTCAGTGATCAGTGCTAAAAAATATATGCTCTCACTTTACTAATGACACTGGTTGAGAAGGGATTAACATCTAGGGGGATCAAGGGGGTTAAATGTGTGCCGGTATGGGTCGACCTACCACAGTAATTGTACTGCAGCGGGTCGGCAAGCAGTTAAGGGGCAAAAAAAAAAAAAAGGAAAAGTAAACCCAGCTGCTTACCCCAAGCAGGACTAAAGTAAATAGAAACCACCTGCCCGGCGTCCAGAACTGCATGTCCCGGGCGTCCGGCGATTATGATTTGCACATCCCTGCTTTATGCGAGGTGTGAGGCTTCCACCCCAGGAATTCTCAGTGGGACAAATCCTCTCCTTTCTACAGCTGGGTTTGGACCCTTAGCTGTGCCCGAGAACTGACCCGAATATTGCTATCTTGTTCCAGAGACTATTGAATTCCCATTCCCTGAATACGATTCCATTTGGCTCCACCTGTTTCAATCCCCTGTAAATCAGTTTGATCTGAATTTAGTTCTCTCTGCACTTCAAAAAATGCCCTTTTGAACTTGGAGATATTCTTCTCACCACTTACTCACAAGGCAGTGTTTCTTGTAGCCATCACCTCTGTGAAGTGAGTGTCTAAGCTGGCAGCTCTATTCTGTAAAGAACCAAGGCATGTTAAAGCCCAGAACTTCATTCCTATCAAAGCCTGTTTTAACATTCCACTTCATCCAGGACATCATTCTTCCATCCCTCTGCCTGACTTCATTGCCTGGATGTTGTTTGGGCTGTTGGAGTCCATCTCTCATTTAGTGCTTCCTTCAGAAAAAATTACAAGAAAAAAGGGGGGGGGCATAAACAGGTACCCCATCCATATGAAGCACAGATCAAAAGGAGAAGGGGGCAATAAAATGTCAATGTCAAGACTTTTCTGGTACCAAAGAAGGACTGACCAATTATAAACAAATATCAAAATTTATTACAAGTTACTTTTTTAAAGGGGTATTTTATTTTAATAAAAACCAAAAATATTGCTCCTATTATATGACCTACACCAAACGATACAACAATCACTATATCTTTGCTATTTGTTCAAAGAGGTCAACGTGTTTCGCATTTAATCACTTCATCAGGACCTGGATAACTTGGCAGCGAAGAGAAATGTCCTATATAACAAAAAAACATAAATTTTAATATTCAATATCTTTCTTTATATATATATATATATATAACATACATATATATGTAAGAAACAGGCCATAGGCTGTGTCTCTCTGTTGTTGTATTTTGCCATGGTATACCACTTTTATATTAAAAATATTGATTTCTGATATACTCGTGATATGTCATTACTGTTTTGTATAGACCATCCTTTTTATATTTTGTTACTCTGAATTGCACAGTAAAATAAAAAATGATGGTATGGCTACTAGAAATGACGATCTGTTTTTTTTCTAATTCATTAGCATTCCATCCATGCTCTCCTCACACTCTGAGCAGCTACACTGCACGGGTTTCCCCACCGTTCATGCTGTTGTGATGTTAGAAGGCACAATGAACCTTACAGGGGAAGCACGGCCATTTGTGGAACAACTGAACACGGTGAAGAGAATGCAGGTGAGACAAATCCTTTACCTATTGATGAGAGGATGGACTGTTGCTAACCTCCCTATGGAGAATCTGATGTGGAGGTGGAATAATCCTTCCTTTACCCACTTGATGACCAACAACGTACTGGTACGTCGCTGGACTTCAAGTAGTTATACCTGGATGATGCCTGCAGCTGCTATTTTTTTAGAGCCGACAGTCGGCTCTCTTATAAATGCAATCCTAGTGGCTAACTAGCCGCTGGAAAGTTTTTACAAGCAGAGGGAGGGGACATCCTCTTCCACGGTCTTCTGCGACTTCATCAGGCTGTCCAGTCCCACCAGGACACCCGATCGACCAGCCGGCACTTTAGCCGGCTGATCTTAGAGACGAACAAAGACCAGAACCGCTCTGTTTGCCTCTATGATAAAGGGAACTGGAAGTGATGACCTTGCCTCACTTCCGGTATCCTCGGATGTCACAAGCCTATTGCTGTCACTAGGGATGTTTACATTCCTTGTGACAGCAATAAAAGTGATGAAAAAAAAATGCAAAGCGACATTGTAGAAAATAATAATAAAAAAAAACCCCTTTAAGTGCCCCTGTCCTTGTGCGCAAAGGCGAAAGCACGCGTGGGTCCTGCGCGCATGCAAATAACAATCATCCCAAACACTAATCCTATCACCAGACCTCCTGTGTAAATCTAAAGTGGTAACCTGCAACGGCTTTTAAAAATGTATGTAATTTTTCACAATTTTAAGGCGTGACCTGTTTGGTATCTATTTACTCGGTGTAACATCATCTTTTATATTTTACAAAACAAAATCCAGTATGCATTGTCTTTTTTTTTTTTTTGCATTAAAATTCCAAAAAGTGTATTTTGTCCAAAAAAAAAAAAGATTGAGTTTGAAAAACTGCTGTGCAAATACCGTGTGACACAGGGCTTGACAAACCCCAGATCGCCATGGCGACTAGAAATTGCGTCCTGGTGCCTGGGCTTGTCAGCCCTTTCACTGCTGGGGTTGCAGGCTGTAGTGTTCTGAGAGTGTCTCTCTCTTATGCAGCCCAGAGCATGCACTGATCGTTCCCCTAATCCCCCCCCTTTTCCCAAAAAATTGCAACATCCACCAATTTATGCTCTAGGGCAGGGCTTCCCAAACTTTTTTGGGCCGAGACCCACTTCTGAATACAGTTATTTTTCGGGACCCACTTGCTTGTAATGGAATATTGTAAAGCGTTACAGAATTTGTTGGCGCTATATAAATGCCAATAATAATAATGCATATTTTAAACGGAGGGGGATGTTAAAATTAAAAAACTGAATTTTTGTAAAATCTTACCTGTAAAATTCCTTTCTCTGAGTCCTCCGACAGTCGCCGCCACTTCATAATCTTCACTAATGGGGTTATTGACCTTTGCTCCGCAGGAGTAGCTAGGCAACAAGATTTGTTATTAAAGCTTTTAGCATATCACACCCCTAGGGGGTGGTCCCCTCAGTCAATACCTCCCTGCTTCCTGCATTCTCAACTCAGTTTCAGTAGCATAGCAGTAGAGTACATAAACAAACCCCAAAAGAGGGGCGGGGGCGGCGACTGTCGGAGGACTCAGAGAAAGGAATTTTACAGGTAAGATTTTACAAAAATTCAGATTTCTCTTACGTCCTCCGACAGTCGCCGCCACTTCATAATCTTCACTAATGGGGACGTCCCAGAGCAGTGTAGACATGAGGGGTGGGAAAAACGCAGCCGCGCCTAAAGTAACGCAGTACCCACATCAGAAAAAAAGGAACCTTACCAAAGTAAGAAAACCAACTGGGCAACAGGAAAAAAGTGCTCAACAGGAGCAACAACCCAGGAAGAACAAGTAACCTAGGGGTAAAAAACACCCCAACAGCCAAGGACCCAAACAAGAGACCCTAAGACACTGCCGCACTAAGAACTTTACGGCCAAAGGAAGCATCTGCCGATGCCTGAACATCCACTTTGTAAAATTTGGAGAAGGTGTGAACGGACGACCAAGTCGCCGCCTTACACACCTGGGCCACAGAAGCCCGATGATGACAGGCCCAAGACGTACTCAAAGATCTGGTAGAGTGCGCCTTCACAGGGAAGGGAGGAACCTTCCCCCGCAAAGCATAGGCCTGCTCAATGGTCTGTCTGATCCATTTTGCGATGGTAGAAGCTGACGCCGCCATGCCCTTCCGAGGACCCTCTGGAAGGACAAATAGGGAATCCAACTTGCGAAAAGACTTAGTCGATGCCAGGTAAACCCTGATCGCCCGAACAACATCCAAGGAATGCAAAGCCACCTCCTTCGGATGTTTAGGCTTCGCGCAAAGCGAAGGCAAGACAATGTCCTCATTGAGGTGAAATTCCGAGATCCTCTTCGGAAGAAAAGACGGGTTAGGTCGCAAGACCACCCTTTCCAAGTGAATCACCAAATAGGGAGAGCTGCATGACAAAGCAGCCAGCTCCGACACTCTGCGAGCCGAAGTGATCGCCACCAAAAAGGCAACCTTCTTGGACAACAGAGACAACGAAATCTCCCTGATCTTTTCAAAGGGAGCATGTTGCAACACGGACAGAACAAGGTTTAAGTCCCATGGAGGCAAAGGCTCCCTCCTAGGAGGGACCAAGTGTCGCACCCCCTGAACAAAGGTGCGAATCAATGAATTAGACGCAACCGGGCGCTGAAAAAGGATGGCCAGCGCAGAAACCTGACCCTTAATTGTGGCCAGCGCCAAACGCTGGTCCACACCAGCTTGGAGGAAAGCCAACACTCTCGACACAGAATATGAGCGAGGGGAATACCCCCTGGACTCACACCAGGCAAAGTATGCTTTCCAAGTACGGTAGTAAATCTTCCCCGAAGAGGCTTTTCTAGCCTTGATCAAAGTGGAAATGACCTCAGGGGGGAGACCCCTATCCTTCAGGACCTGGCTTTCAACAGCCAGGCCGTTAAAGCCAGCGACTGTAAAGCAGGATGGAATATCGGTCCTTGAGACAGAAGATCTTCTCGAAGATTCATGAGGTCCGCGTACCAAGACCGGCGAGGCCAGTCTGGCGCCACCAGAATCACCGTGTGTGGTTCCGAGGCCAACCTGCGAAGGAGCCTGGACAGCAGCTGAATCGGTGGAAAGGCATACATCAGACGATACTGATGCCAGGGCGCTACCAACGCGTCCGAGGCGTCCGCCCGAGGATCGCGCGTTCTTGCCACGAACCTTTCCACCTTGTGGTTTAGACGAGACGCGAACAGGTCCACATCCGGGGAACCCCACTTCGCGCACAACATCTGAAAGACATCCGGGTGAAGGGACCATTCCCCCCTGGTCCAGGGTCTGGCGACTCAGATAATCCGCCTGCCAGTTCTCCACCCCCGGAATGTGAACTGCAGATATCGCCGGAACGTGCGCCTCGGCCCAAGACAGAATGGCGGCCACTTCCCGAGCCGCTCGGGCACTCCTGGTGCCCCCTTGGTGGTTGATGTAGGCCACCGCTGTGGCATTGTCCGTCTGTACCCGAACCAGACGGCCCTGAAGCCTGTCCGTCCAACGCAGAAGACAGAGATTTATCGCTCGCAATTCCAGAATGTTGATCGGAAGGGAGGATTCCTCCTCCGACCAAGTTCCCTGGGCGGACAGAACGCCCAGAACACCACCCCAGCCCGACAGGCTGGCTTCTGTGGTGATCACCGTCCACGACAAGGGACGAAAGGACTTGCCCCCTGACACCACCGGGGACTGGAGCCACCACAGAAGATCCCTTCTGGTGCGTTGGCTCAATGAGATCCTCAGATCCAGGGACTGCGGACGCCCGTCCCACTTGGCCAGGATCTCCGCCTGAAGATCCCGCGTGTGAAACTGGGCGAAGGGAATCGCCTCGAAAGCCGAGACCATCAACCCCAGACACCTCATACACGTCCGGAGTGACGAGCACTGATTGTCCCTGAGGGACTTGACTTCGTCCTGAAGCGTCCGAAGCTTGTCTTCCGGCAGGAAGACCTTCGCTTGAACAGAGTCCAGAATCATCCCCAGGTAGGGAAGACGAACCGACGGACACAACGTCGATTTTGGAAAATTTATCGTCCAACCAAAATCCTGCAGAGTCTGCATCGTGATGGACAGGTCGTTCACCAGGCCCTGACTGGTCGGAGACCGAATCAAGATATCGTCCAGATACCCCAAGACCGAGACGCCCTGGGCTCTCAACAAAGCCAGGACTGGCGCACGCACCTTGGTGAAAACCCACGGAGCCGAAGCGAGACCAAAGGGTAACGCCACGAATTGGTAATGATCCTCCGCAATGGCAAAACGAAGGTACCTCTGGTGACCTTCGAAAATGAGGATGTGAAGATACGCATCCTTCAGATCGATGGAGGCCATGAATTCCCCCGGACACAGGGCAGCCACCACTGAGCGCAGGGATTCCATGCGGAACTTGCGAACCCACACAAAGCGGTTCAGAGCTTTCAAGTCCAGAATCGGACGTACCTTGCCCTCCTTTCTGGGCACAGTGAACAGATTGGAATAGAACCCTCGGAATCTGTCCCGATGAGGCACCGGAACAACCACTCCCTGGGCCCGCAGATCCCGCACCGCCAGGTGCAGATCCTGCAAACGCTCCGGAGACAGCTGAAGATTTGAGGGAAAAAATCTGCTCGCCGGCCGAGAGAGAAACTCGATCTTGTATCCAAATCTAACGATTTCCTGAACCCACCTGTCCCGAATGCGGGCCAGCCAGGGTTGAAGAAAACCGAGCAAACGTCCCCCCACCCCAGAACCGGGTGAGGGCGCCCCTTCAGGCGGAATTGGCATGGGCAGCGGACCCGGACTGGCCGGACTTCTGCTTACCTGCCCACGGCTTCTTCTGGGAGCCTTGGCCCTTGAAGGGCTTGCCCTTATAGTGCGACCGAAAGGCACGAAAGGACCCCTGAGAGGGCCTGAACGAGGTATTCTTCTTACCGCAAACAAACTTATTCTTAGGAGTTTGGGGCAAGAGAGTGCTCTTACCCCCGGAAATTCCCTTAATCAGAGTATCCAAGGACTCGCCAAAAAGGCGAGATCCAGCGTAGGGCAAATTAGCTAAAGTCTTGCGAGAAGATTGGTCAACCGACCAACATTTCAGCCATATCAGGCGACGGTTCAATACCTCCACACTTGAGAGGCGTGCAGCAAAAGAGACTAAATCCAAGTCCGCATCGCACAAATACATGACACCCTGATGAATTTGATCCACCATAGCCAATGTTGTCGGCGGGACAGAGTCAGCCACCAGGGAGCGCCTGAGCACCTGCGTCCAATCTGCAATAGCTTGGGCTGCCATAATGGAAGCAAAAATAGGTTTCAGCATAGAACCAGCAACCGTATAGGCATGACGGGCCAGAGACACCAATCTCCTGTCCGTAGGGTCCCGGAACACCGGGGTATCCTCAGCAGGAATCGCAGTAGATTTATTCAAAATCGCCACCGCGTGATCCACCTGAGGCGGCACACACTAACGCTCATCCGCGGTGGGTGTAAAGGGATAACGCAGCTTGAACTTACTTGGCACAGTAAAGGGCTTCTTTAAATTGCGCCATTGCTCATCAACAGCGCGCTGAAATTCCGCAGAGCAAGGAAAAACCTGCATTGTTTTTGCGTTTTCTTTGCGTCCCATAAGAGGACATCAAAGCAAGAGGACATGGTTCATCCTGCAAATGCAGCGTTTCTTTGATAGAAGCAACCAACTCATCCATGAGTGCAAGCTCTTCAGGCGAGCCAGGGGGAGAATTATCAACCCCTTCTACCTCAGCCTCCCCCTCAGACCCCCCCAAGGTCTAGAGATGAGCGAGACCCTGAGAAGGGCACTCCAGCCATAGCAGCCCCATCGCCCTCTGAATCAGAGGAAATAGACAGTCTGGGCCGTTTTGCGGATCGATCAGCCATTAGCATCTGCACCTGAGAAGCCAAATTTGCCACAATAGCAGCCAGATCAGCCCCCTCGGGGGATGCAGCAGCCCCTTGGCGGCCCCCCACCAGGGTGGGAGGAAACTTGCAATCCTGAGAATCCATGCCCCAGCAATATTGAAAAAAAAAAAAAGAACTGCCCCTTTAAGACCGTGGCGAGCGCAGCCCACCGCACACTACTGTTGCACCGACCCCCACAGGGATAAGGACACTGGGCAAGAAATACAGGAAAAAGCAAGGCAAAAACCTGGAGAGACCACACAGTGCTGCTGCCACCGATCGCTGTTCCAGAGCAAAAGGAAGTGATGCAATGACTGACCGCCCTATAAAGCCTATGTAGGCTACACAAACATGGCCGCTCGGCTGAGGGATGCAGGCAATGAGAAAACGGCGCCGACATGTGGCTGCATGCGATCGCCGCTAAAATGGCGGCGTTTGGCGCCAAAACACCGCGCCGCACCACACAGGACCGGTCACCATAATTTGCCGCAAAAACCTGGCGGGTCGCAGGAGCGGCCGCCGCACAGCATGTCAAAACCCAGTCTGCCCCATACATGCACATAGCAGAGCGGGAGAGCCACCCCCCATCCCAACCCCCCCCCCGCAGCCCACAGAAAGGCAGCTATTCCACACAGGAACCTGACAGGGAGCTCAGCACAGATACAGACATGCAGGGTCACACAGTCACAGACTGACACCCAAAACAGACAGGTCCCCACATAGAAATGTACTTACCAGTCCGGATGGCGTGGGGAGCCTTCTCCAGCGACCAAACCGCTGTACTGAGGACAGGGAGTGTCGCAGCCGGGACGCAGTGGAACTGCGGTGCGAAACCGCAAATGGCGTCCGGTGAGGTAGCCACCTCACAGGCAGCATCCCTGCAGCGAACAGGGATGGGTCGTTCAATATGCCAGGGAAACCTGAGCTGAACGCTCGATGGCAGGCTGGGAAGCTCCTGGCCCTGAACCCTGGGATCCAGGATGGCCAGACCGAGACCCAGCACCGCATGATCATCTTCATCCGAAGAAACTAAACTAATGCTGATTAAAAGAACAGCTAAGCACAAGAAAGAGAAAAATACTCTAAATAAGATCAAAAAGAAGATAGAAGGCTGAGACAGAAAGCCCCAGCACAGTATCAGCCTGCTACTCCTAAGCTAGGCATTAGAAACTGACTTGAGAATGCAGGAAGCAGGGAGGTATTGACTGAGGGGACCACCCCCTAGGGGTGTGATATGCTAAAAGCTTTAATATTAACAAATCTTGTTGCCTAGCTACTCCTGCGGAGCAAAGGTCAATAACCCCATTAGTGAAGATTATGAAGTGGGGTCGACTGTCGGACGTAAGAGAAATATAAATTTACTACTTTTCAATTTATTGTTGAAACCTGTGGCATATAAGCGGAGTTGTAAGTAATCAGCACCCTCATAGACAGTATAAGGCAGGCAGAGGACAGAAATAAACCACCCCAGGACAGTGATCAGCAGGCTATATGGCACTCGCCCTCCTTCCTCTTCCAGCGGTCCACAGAGCCAGTTCGTCTCTGTCCGCTATAGCTGAGAGAATCCCAATGCCAGTCTAGCCAACACCGCTGCCACCAAGAGGACCGCGGAGCTGGCTCTGCACTCCATGAACATATCCTACATAACAGTCCACATATGTACTCACTGATGCAAGTATCCTCCTAGTGGGAAATGCCGACCAGCCTCCATAAACTGCGTGGGTGGGGTCCTGAATCCATCGAGATTTGACTGCTCTGGCTCTCTGTAATTTGTGTGGGCTTGAACAGCACAATTTAAGCGGGCCAGCTCTCAGTTCTTTCCAGCTCAGCGCGACCCACTCAGATGCAGCTCGCAACCCACCAGTGGGTCCCGACCCACAGTTTGGGAACTCCTGCTCTAGGGCCTCTGCTATAAAAAAATATATAAAGTTTGGGGGTTCTAAGAAATTTTCTAGCAAAATAAAAATAAATACTAATTGTTACATTTAATAGAAAGTGCCAGGAAAGACCTGGTCTTAAGTGGTTAAAGGAAGCGTGAGAAGAATATAAATATGAGGGCTGGCATTGCTAACCTTAGAAAATGCTAATTGTCTGGCTGGTTAATCTGCTGGCAAGTGCTTTCTATGATACTGACCTGGAACAGATATGCGAGTAAAGAAAGTAAAAGTACTGAAGCAAGCAAAACAGCGTGATAGCCAGATAACTAACATTTTCAGGATGATAGGTCCGTAGCGGAGGGTGGAAAGTGGTTGAAATTGCCTGAAACATTGCAACAATTGCTTTACATGTGGTAACATCTAATGTAAAATCAGTGCAGCTGAAAAACATAATTTGCATTTCTAATCCTGTTCTATCTTGTGAAACACTAACTTCGGCTATAATGTGCTTGGCTGGTAACTAATCAATTAAAAAACATTTTTAATTGCTGCTTTGGTATTATTGTGCCTAATGATATCCATATTCCTGTTCCCACAGCGAATTCCATCTCATCTCTTTCTCCTCGAGGTCTGGAAGGCATGCATTGTAGGGTTAATAGAATCACCTGCGGGAACTGATGAGCTGAAATGGACTGCATTTACTTTTCTCAAAGTATGTCCTAGGGAAACATGTATTGGAAAGTGTTATTTCCTTTTCGGCATTGAAGTCATTTCAAAGACATTAGCACACAGGCAACACCTCTGGAAGACAGGCCATTTACAACAGATGAGAAGAAAAAAAATCCCATAACCCCTTAGGGCCATAATCTTTCAGTTTGCTTAGTGTTTTGCTTAGGAAATAGTAGTTTAATTGGACCCTGCAAAAACGATGTTTGCCACTGACTCAAATGATGGAACTTGTTTCATGCGCCACGTTCTAGATCATCCAGTTGCACTTAAATCACATACCACTTTTATGTATTTCCCCATTGGCTTGTTGTATCCTCTCAACAAGCTTTTAGGTTGAAATGATCAAATTGTATGTTTGCTACACCATGCTGTGCCTATATTACTTTATTATTTATCTTTATTACTCTGATTATTCATCTGTACAAAAAATTGTTAACCACCCCAACCTTTAACTGGCATTCGCTGCAAGGTCCACATGGAAGGGCATGGATTTCCCAGGACACTTGCCAGCCAGCCTACAAAACAACCAAATTGTCCCAGTCTACAGTTTACGTTAAAAACAAAGGGTTTTTCTTTTTTTGCAAATATATGCGTAAGCCGCAATGCCCACGTCAAGGGACTTCTGTATATATGGCGGTCCTAACTCTAAATTTCCAGAGCCTGCATAGCAGGAGCACATATAAGAATGGATAGATTATTGGCTGGTATTGTTCGTGGCCATGGCTAAGAGCTACTACACCCTGAAGAGATAGTGCTTGCTTTATTAAATCTTTGTTATCCATGAAAAATACTGTATGTTCTCTGGTTCCCTAGAGTTTTGCATACACCTTTTTTTAATGGGGTTTTCCAGTTTATGCAGGATTGCATGCATACTCTTGCAATATTCTACCACACAAAAATGTGCTGCCTTTTGCAGATGTGTGCAGGTGCCATTAAATCATAACAGCACTTCCACGCATCTAGCAAATGTGAGTGTAGGTGCCCGCCAAAACGCATGGTACTGCAGTACCATGTGTTGGTGTGGCTCAGTTTTAGAAATCGTGCCTTTTTCTGCGCGTTTCACATGCATAGGGTAGTTCATTGAAATGAGTAGGCTGTTTTACTATCTATCTATCTATCTATCTATCTATCTATCTATCTATCTATCTATCTATCTATCTATCTATCTATCTATCTATCTCACCATGGTATATCAAATCTTAGATTTTGTAGCTGCCTGCACCATGATTGCACCCTCTGATGAGGGGAGTAATCTAAAGTCTATATCAGATTGGTGCGGCGCTTCCTACTAACCAATGAATAGGTAAACCATAAAAAAACTGCTACAGATTATCGTGTGCCATCATATAAAAACATCATACGTGAATATAAAGTGCCATAAAAATGTTATCCAACAGTACTATGTGTACAATATGAATGTCCAAATACACTGCTCGAAAAAATTAAAGGAACACTTTTTAATCAGAGTATAGCATCAAGTCAAGCAAATTCCTAAGATATTGATCTAGTCATTTAAGTAGCAGAGGGGGTTAATCGGTTTCAGCTGCTTTGGTGTTAATGAAATAACTATAAAGTAACAGGTGCACAAGATGGGCAACAATGAGATGACCTCCAAAACAGTAATGGTTTTACAGGTGGAGGCCACTGCCATTTTTTCCCCCTACTCTTTTCTGACTGTTTTTCACTAGTTTTGCATTTGGCTAGGGTCAGTGTTACTAATGGTAGCATTAGGCGATACATGGACCCTATAGAGGTTGCACAGGCATTTCAAATCCTCCAGGATGGCATATCAATACGTGCCATTGCCAGAAGGTTTGCTCTGTCTCCCAGCACAGTCTCAAGAGTCAAGAGTATGGAGGAGATTCAAGGAGATGGGCAGTTACTCTTGGAGAGCTGGACAGGGCCATAGAAGGTCCTTAACCCATCAGCAGCTGCTTTGTGCAAGGAGGAACAGAATGAGCACTGCCAGAGCCCTACAAAAGACTCCAGAAGGCCACAGGTGTGAATTTCCCTGACTAAACAATCAAAAACAGACTTCGTGAGGGCCCGACGTTCTCTAGTGGGCCCTGTGTCTGGAGAAGCCGTGGAGAAGGTTATGCTGCCTTTAACATCATTCAGCATGACCGGTTTGGTGGTGGGTCAGTGATGGTCTGGGGAGGCATATCCATGGAGGGACGCACAGATCTCTACAGGCTAGACAATGGCACCCTGACTGCCATTAGGTATCGGGATAAATTCCTTGGACCCATTGCCAGATGCTACACTGGTGCAGTAGGTCCTGGGTTCCCGCTGGTGCACAATGCACAGCCTCATGCGGCGGGAGTATGCAACCAGTCAATTATGTTTCGGTCCATCCTACGCCTCCAGGTTGCAGTCTGTTCAGGAGCTCAGTAATGCCCTGGTCCAGATCTGGGAAGAAATACCCCAGGACACCATCCATTGTCTCATTGGTAGCATGCCCCGACGTTGCCAGGCATGCGCATACAAGCACGTGGGGGCCATACAAACTATGGTAAAAAAACTAAAAGTACCATTTGAGTTTCTGCAATGAAATTTCAGCAAAATGGATTAGCCTGCTGCATAATTTTTTCTGTTTGATTTTCGGGGTGTCTTTGAACTCAGCCCTCTGTAGTCTGTAGGTTGATCATTTTAATTTCCATCAAACCATGTGGCACCCTTTTGTTCCTAACCCATTCATATCAGTATAGATATCCAGCATGATATTTTTCCAATTGAGATCTGAGCTGTTTTCAAAGTGTTCCTTTAATTTTTTTTTTTTTTTGAGCAGTGTATAAAAATCTCTATGTAGAAACAATTCCACTGGTGCTTAAATAAAAGTGACTGGTGCTCAGAACTTCACATTCTTCTATGATCAATTTGTGAAATTCACTTCCTGCTCTCCTCCTTTTCCACCACACTCACTAGTATTGTTGCACCTTATGTGCCAAGCGCTTTTGGGTACCCTCTCCTCTCCACTGGATCCTTTGTCCCCACTCCAAAAGAGCAATGTCGTGCTTTTTCTCTTGCTTATGCATGCATGTAAGGGAGAAATGAGCCCAGAGGCAGCCTTCAATAGTGTAATTCCATTTGGCATTTAGAATATGAAATCAATAAAAACATATAATGGTAAAAACCTTATGAGTACAAGCAGAATTGCATGTGTTGTAACCACCTGCATTCCACAAACCAGAAATACGAAAGGAGAAGTGACACAACAAGCCCGGACCAACGCATTTCATTACACTGACGTTGTCTGGAGTGGCCTGCTTATATGGCTACTATACCTCTGGTGGTAAAGGAGGGGAGCCTGGAGTGAATTGCACAAATTGAATATAGAAGAATGTGAAGTTCTGAGCACCAATCACTTTTTTAGAATTGTTCCTACATACAGACTCTTATATTTGGACCTTCATTTTGCACATATAGTACTGTTGGATAATGTTTGTATAGCACTTTATATTCGCATATGATGATATTTATATGCTGGCACATGTGAATGTGTAGTAGATTTTTTTGGTTTATTTATTTATTGATTAGTAGTAAGAGCTGCACCAATCTGATATTGAATAAGCTGCTTTAAAATGTGATGTGCAGGAACACGCAAAAAGCGATGAGGCTGTAAACAAGCTTTAAAAGTCGTCCCTACAGTGCTGCATTTAGTGGCATGCTAGTTTTAGATTGATTAGTTTAAGTCAGTATTTTTTGGTAAGAGAACCTCCTAGCTAGAATAAGAATTGTTTTTTTTTCCCCATTGAAAAAGCTATCCAAACCACTAATACTAGTTATAACCACTTAACCTAGCTCAGTGCGCCAAAGGCTTTGTTTACAGAACTCTGCTTCCCAATAAAGAATGCCAAAATGAATCCTTGTTCCTGCATTTGGCTCCCATTGCCCCATAGCCTCATAAACAGTGGAAACCACATACCAAGGATCTCTATGGTGCCAAGCACACTAAAATCTGGCCGGTCTAATACAATGATTATGACATCAGGGGGAACAAATTCACAGTTGTTTTTTGTGTTAAGATAATGATATTTTTTTTTTTTTTAATACCTTTTTTTTTAAATCTTTTCAGATCCCACAAGTGCTGTCTAAGCTGAAGAAATTCTGGCAAGCAGATCAGGTACATAAGAACATTATGTACTACGTATTGCACACATTGCAAAGAATTTCAGTTAGTTACCCTTGTCAAACCACTGTCACTCTTGTGTTTTGTAGGACTTCAATGAAGATTTGAACACGGCATTTGAGTATTTACTCAAGCTGACCCCACTCTTGGATAAAGCTGATCAGAGGTGCAAGTAAGTCATCTGCTGCAATGGCCTGTAGCTATGTACATATGAAAGCATTTGCTGGATTTAAGCTGGCCATAGACTGTTCAAATCTCCTCAGGTTCAGCAGGGACCGGCAGAGATTTGAATCATGTATGGACAGGCTGAATGTACCCAAGTTGAACGATTGATCAACTTGAGTACAATCCTCCTGTCAAAATTTTACATGCGATTATCACTAGCCGCTATTGTAACCGCTAGCAGTAATCACTGTGAGAACACAATTGCTCCACGGGAGGGATTTCCCCATCAACACTGACTGTGTTGATGTGGGAATCAAGCAATTTTCTTTCCTGCAACCCGTGGTTGCAGGAAAGAAAAGCGCTTGGTCTATGGCCAGCTTCAGTGTGCTGGTCTAAGCTGTCAAATTCAGCTTAGACTGATATAAAACTGAATTAACAGGGGGGCGTGGCCTGAAGACTCATGTGAGAGGACTTGTGTTAGAGAGGCTCTCCCGGCTGATATCCGTTACACTGATCCTGTGAATACTTTCTCGAGCAGTAAACTCACCTCCGATTACCGGACACTAGCGCCATCCAGCCCTGGTCATGTCCCCGCCGAAACGGCCCTCAGAAGCGGCGGCAAAGCTGGAGATATTCCGGCGCCAGGAAGGGAGCATGGAGGCCCAAAATGGCGGACCGTCACACTCTGCTCCCGCTGCAGCAAAGCAGGCTACGGACCAAGCGGTCATTCTGGCTGCCATCACGGACTGCAAGACGTCCCTGACCACGAAGATAGAGGAGATTAAGATCGATATCTTCTTGCTCAGGCAGGACTTTCAGAAGCTGCGTGACAGGACGACCGAGGCAGAGGGACGCATATCCAGAGTGGAGGACGATTTACCCCCCATTCAAAACGCAGCGGAGCAGGCTGCACGGGATATACAATATTTGCTACATAAACAGGACGATTTGGAGAACAGAGCCAGACGTAACAACGTTCGCTTTATTGGATTACCGGAGGCTGCGGAGGGGTCCTCCCCTGCCACCTTTTTGGAAGATCTGCTGGTAAAATCGTATGGCAGAGAGGCATTCTCACAGGCGTTTGTTGTGGAAAGGGCGCACCGCATGCCAGCGAAGAAGCCACCCCCAAGCGCCCCACCCCGGGTCTTTATTGCCCGGTTTATGAACTTTAGGGACAGAGATGCGGTCCTACGGCTCTCCAGGGAGTGTGGGAATATCCCTTTGGACAACCATCATATTATGGCGTTCCCAGACTTCTCGGCGGAAGTCCAGAAACAGCGAAGTCAGTTTGGGGAGGTCAAGCGCCGTCTCAGGACCCGCAACCTCAAATACGCAATGCTGTATCCTGCCAGGCTGCGGGTGGTTGGTGAGGACAGAGTGCATTTTTTTTTTTTGAAGACCCGGACGCGGCAATAGCCTCGTTGGATCGTCTGCCGTGAGTGTTGCCTTTGCTGGCCCTTCCCTGCCCCAGTATCCCCAGGATGACTGTACGCGCTTCAGCCTGATGTGTCCCCCTGTGGCCTATCTCATGGCTCCCCCCTCCCATATCCTTTGTGCCTTGGACGATTGGGCTGGGGCCTCCCCCGGTCCACTGCCTGCTTCATGCCTTTGGATTGTACCCCTTCTGGGGGTACCCCCGGTCTGTTTTCTGTCTAGTGACTCATCAGGCTCCAGTTTCCCCCCCCCCCTCCCCCCCCTTTTTTCTTCTACTTGTCTGCCTAGCCGACACGGACTTATTTGGATTTTAGTTTTTTATTCCCACTTCTTTGTTTTGCCTTCTAGCCGGGAGGCCTCTACACCCACCACGGGTGCTATGCGATTGTGCTATATTGAATTGTGCTCACTGTTGTGTCCCAGGAATGGGACCCCTCTTCGGAGATTGTTCGCCCTCATGGGCATGCGGGGATCTGGCTGGTTCCGGGGGGCCTCGCCTTCTGTTGGTCGCCGCTGCCCGTGGACTTTGTTGTTTCGGGATTGATGCCCACACTGGTTGGGGTGTGTGTTGGGCTGGGTGGGGGTTTATGTTTTTGTTTATTGAGTTATGCTATGTACACATGTCTACAACCATTTATTTACACTGCCTTGTTTAATCATGCTGCTAGATTGGATTGCTGTGTCCTGAGCCATGGGCGGCGGGCGCGGTTTATGCTTGCCGTGGAGTCCAGTTGCCATCCTGTGCCACAATCTACCCTCTCTTCCTTGATGATCTGGTAGGGTTGACTTTCCTCACGTGGAACGTGCGAGGCATCCGAGACAAGGTCAAGCGAACAGTCATCCTGTCTTACCTGAAGGAACAGAGGGCGGATGTTATTGCACTGGTGGAGACGCACGCGGAGGGCACCCTGCTTGGGGCCCTCCGCAGACCGTGGGTGGGCTGGTCCTTCCCCCACTCGTCTCATTCTAGGGGTGTGTCGTTGCTCATCTCTCGGTCTGTGGCTTTTGCGGTGAGAGAGGTGGTAACGGACCCCCTGGGCAGATTTGTATTTGTCGCTGGGGCTATAGGGGGGCATGATGTGCTTTTACTAGCTTGGTACTTTCCTCCCCCTTTTGGCACTACCCTTCTGAATGAAGGCCTGACATTTTTAGCGAGATACCCCTCAGTCCCTGCAATATGGATGGGGGACTTTAACACAGTCTCCAATCCGTCTCTGGACAGGGTGGGTGCGCCTGGCTCCCCGCCATACCCGGATAGACCCACGCGCTTTCATAGAACATTGACCAGTTGTCATCTCCTTGACTCGTGGAGATCCTTACATCCCACTGCACGGGCCTACTCGTGCTTCTCAGCATCCCACTCCACCATGTCTAGGATAGATAGCATTTGGATCTCTCAGGCCCTCCTGCCCAGACTCATGACTGTCCGTTTCGGACCAAGACTGCTTTCGGATCACACCCCGTACATGGTGACTCTGTCTCCATTCACTGCCCCCCCTCAGAGACATTGACGCCTGCACCCCTTTTTGGCTCCAGACTGTTCCAGACATTGATTCATTGACGAAGGAATGGGACTTCTTCTTCTTCAGTTCGAACGTTGATACTGCCCCCACTCTGACTGTGTGGGAAACCTTTAAGGGCCACGCTCGCATGTTGTTGTCGTCGCGCATAGCTCGACATCGCAGGGCGTCGCGGACTGACCTGTGCACGGCCGAACGACAATTGTCCGAACTGGAGGCCGAATATGCTAACTCTCCTACACCTGACGGGCTTGCCCAACTTAAACTGAGGACTAGGGCTCTGGACCATATGTTCCAGGAACGTGCCAATCCTAAATTGTTTTTTAGCAGACAGCGTATTTTTGAGCACGGTGAGCGGTCGGGTAAATTGCTGGCCTATCTGGCGCACATGGACACCAGACCACCTGTGGTGATCACGCTTCATCCTTCGGTACTGGGGGACTCCTCGGACCCCGCGGCTGTGGCAGAGTTGTTTGCCTCGTATTTTAGTGAGGTTTACTCCTCCAGAGTGGACTATGACCCCACTGGATACCCTGGACTTTCCCACACTGACCCATGAACAGGTCACGGTGCTCGAGGCCCCGATTTCTCAGGATGAAATAGTCTCTGCCATTTCCTGTTTTGCCAGGGCTAAGGCCCCGGGATCCGACGGTCTCCCTATCGAATTTTATGCGCAGTATTCTGAGACATTGGCCCCCCGTCTGCTCGCGGTGTTCGAGGCGGCCTTTGAGTCGGGCTCCCTCCCTGCTTCGATGTGTGAAGCTTTGATCATTCTGCTTCCTAAACCTGGTAAGGACCCCCAGTATCCGGAATCCTATAGGCCCATCTCGCTGTTACAGTGTGACGTGAAAATCATGGCTAAAGTACTTGCCCTCAGACTCAACAAGGTAATTCTATCCCTTGTGCACCCTGATCAGACGGGATTTATGCCGGCCAAAAATACGGCCTTTAACACCAGGCGTTTTGTTTATGAACCTACAAGTCCCTCACGACTGTATAGGTACCAGGGTTGTCGTGACCTTAGATGCTGCTAAGGCCGTTCATTAGATGGCTTACCATATTGTACAGTCAACCCCGAGCTCGGGTAGTGGCCAATGGCTGGACATCTAGGTCGTTTCCTCTTTCCCGTAGTACACGACAGGGTTGCCCCATTTCCCCACTGTTGTATGCCCTGGCAGTTGAGCCTCTTGCCATGGCTCTTCGAGCGGACCCAGGCATTCAAGGACTCCGCCGTGGTGACCTGGAGGAGCGCGTTGGATTATACGCGGATGACATGCTCTTATACCTGGCGGACTCCGGGTCCTCGTTGCGGTGTGCCCTGCGGATCATACAGCAGTTTGGGAAATTCTCTGGCTTGACGGTTAATTGGGACAAATCCCTCATCCTTCCTTTGGACAGTTTCCCCCCAGGGGCTGATCAGGCGTCGCTTCCCCTGTCGCGAGTGGCGGAGTTTAAACATCTAGGGGTCCGGGTGACAAGTTCCCTTACAGACTTCATACCTTTAAACATTGAACCACTTTTTGACTTCGTTAAGGACAAGACGCAAGTTTGGGCTCGGCTACCACTGGGGGTTATGGGCAGGGTGGGCCTGGTGAAGATGATCCTGCTTCCCAAGATCCTATACCTGTTATGGCACTCCCCAGTATACATTCCGTACAAGTACTTTATGACTCTGGAGAGCTTGTTGAGGTCATTCATTTGGGGTTCCTCTAGACACAAGCTGTCTTGGAAACACACTCAAAAACCCACTAAGTTGGGGGGTATGGCAGTTCCGGAGCTGGCGAGATACTATCTAGCAGCCCAATTGTCGCACTTCTTTCACTTGGACAAACAGGACTCGGGCAGGTATATGGCAATGGTCTGCAGGGGTCAGGAGTCGCGACTCCCCCACCCGTTCTGTGATATACTTCGAGGTATCGCGGGGTCTGTATCCGCGGCTCCTCGGGGCAGTCTTTCCTTTCATCACAGGCGGGTCTGGGACTTGGCGATGTCTAGAACCGGGGATGCGACTTTGCATTCCATGACGCCGTTGTGGTATAACCGTCAGCTCCCGGAGCTTCTTCATATCCCTAACCCTGAGATATGGATACGTAAAGATATTTACCTGTTATCACATGTTGTGTCTGAAGGGTCTATCAAATCCTTCCACCTGCTCCAGGAGGAATTCCAACTCCCGGATTCCATGCATTTCTATTATTTACAGCTATCCCATGCCCTGAGAGGACAAAACTGAATTAACAAATGTCCACTATAATATCTCACAAGGGTATGCATGTTCGAAAATCATTTAATTTGTGTTTTCTGTATTTCTTGCAAACACACAGCCACTGAGTGGCACCCCAGAGAGATTAAATAACAGTACATTTTTTTATTAGTATATCAAATGTTAAAAACAACACATTAGTCCAGATGGTGTGTCTGATAAAGCATGATCAGGTACAGAAAGTGTGGCTAATTCAGGATCAACGCGTTTCGCCCAAACACAAGGGCTCCTTCAGGATCCATAATAGTAGAATTAACACCACTACAGCTATAAAAATAGAGTTTTAGACAACATCATATTAATCAAAGCACAGATACAGATATCAATGTATACATATTATAAAAATATACATCTCAAATAGCATGACATGGGGGGGGGGGGGAGAGAGAAAATAATTTCTCTGAAAAAAATATATATATATAATTTAAAATAAAAATATGGAAATGTGGTGCTTTATCAGATACACCATCTGGACTAATGTACTGTTAAACGTGGTGTTGTTTTTTAACATTTTGATATACTAATAAAAAAAAATGTTTCTTACATTTTATACCTGTGTGTTTATGCCTGGCATTTAACAAATCCCCTATATTTCTCCTACCCTTATCCTCCTCGTGGGAGAAAGGGTGGGGTTTTTTTTCTCTCTATTGTTCAATTATTGGGGGATAGTGTCATGGCATGTAATTGAATATTGTCTCTATGCTACAGAATCTACCCCCATCTTCCCCTATTAAATAACAGTACAATTTAATACAGTTATGCGTGATAAGTACATGGATCTATCTTTATGTTGGCTTTATATAATTTTCTACAAATAGGATTGCTCAGGGGGGGGGGGGGTTTGTTAATTTTTTTTGTTTGGCACATTTTCTAGCAGGTAAATGGTTTACATTTATTCAGTAGTTTGAATATATTTATTCAGTAGTTTGCTTTGCTTTCGGTTCAGTTTTATTTGAGTACAAATGGCCACTGCCCCCACCCATAACTTGCCTTTGCACATGGGGCACATGGCATGTCAAACAAAGCCAAAGAAAATTCCCAGCTCCGCAACCAGCCTGCTACCAACCAAATTCTCCAGTTTGCCTAAAAAAAAAAAAAAAAAAAAAAAAAAAACAGGGGTTTAGTTAGCACACATTTGCAAATACATGTGTAAGCTGCAGTCCACGGCCCCACAGTATTATCTGCTGTCCTAACTACATATTTGAGGGCCTCCATAGTTGAAGCACATGCATTATAATGGATACAGTAGATAGAGGGCAGGTGAACCTGGAGGGCGCCCACCCCTCAAAGACAAAGGGGGCGCACTGCACTTAGCACAATGCCAGCAAAGGTGTCCAGTGTGCCCTCTCACCAATATTACATCAGTACAAACAACTGGCCACTGTCCCCGCCTATAACAGGCACTCATAGCAAGGAGCACATGAAAGGGCGACGCATGTCAAACAAAACCAAAGAAACATTTTTTAACGCAAGCTATTAGACAGAAGAAGTCGGTTGGTAGCAGGCTGGCTGGTGAGTTAAGCTGGGAATTTTAGAGAAACTAGTATCCTTTTACTTCCCACACATTTTTCCTGTATCAACTGTTTTTTTTTTGTTTTGTTTTTTTTATCATGCGGCTTAAAAAATATATGATTCATACTGAAGCATTGAAAGTTAAAGTGGTTCTAAAGGCAGAAGGTTTTTTTTTTCTTTTGGAGTAAGGTAAATAAAACCCTGCATGCAGCATCTCCCCCCCCTAAATACATGCTGGCCGATCTCAATCCAGTGATGTGCATGACAGCCGAGGCTCTTTTGGGTCTCTTGCTCCTCATTGACTCAGATACTTCCGCTGATGTCAATCAGAGCCAGAGAGGAGGGGGCAGTTCTTAAGGGGACACAGAGCAGGGCTCGGGAGCGAGCCCACACACAAGTGCCCCCATAGCAAGCATTTTGCTATGGGGGAACATTGGGGGGGGGGGGGAGGTGGAGTAAAAAGAGCATCAACATGGGGGCCGAGAAGAGGAGGATTGGGGCTGCTCTGTGTAAAACCATTGCACAGAGCAGGTAAGTGTGATGTGTTTTTTTATTTAAAAAAAAAAAAAAATCAGTTAACATTACTTTAATGTTCTAATCCAAATAACTGTTCTATTTTGTTCCTCAGCTGTGATTGTGTTAGCCTGCTGCTTCAGGAATGTCACAAGCTGACGTTGCTGTCTAATCATCATTTGGAAAATCTTGTCCCTAAAAGGTAATATTTATAAACTTTCTTTCCTTCCCCTATCATATTTTTTATTTTTTTGCGATGCACTTAAAGATCAAATCAGTAACTTAGACTAACAGTCTGATTATTCAAGCACAAAGCCATTCTTTTGAAATTAGAGATTGAGTCCAGCACTGCAGCTTTCAGAAAAAAACACAAGAAATCAGTACATTCCCCAGTATACGTAACCCAGAGAAATAAAATACCAAGTTTATAAAGGTCTCTACTGGTTTTGTTTTTACTTTGTTAGGTAATAAGGACTTTACAAAACATGTTTGAAAAATTCAGCAAAGATATTTAATGATCTCATTCCTCCTGTCACTATTAGAGCGGCAGACCGAGAGCATGCTCCACGCCCTACAGAGAGCAATACCATCCAGCCCAATCCCGGATTAATCCTCAGAGCAGAGCCCACTGTCACCAACATCCTGAAGGTGAGTGAGCATCAACATAGGCTACGAGATATACAGTATGCAACTGATGGAAGAACCACTCTCTTTTTATGACTAATTTGTATGGGTTAAAGGCACCCTGTAGAATACAACAGGTACCGAGAACAGTAGCACTCTATGCATGCATGGATGGATCTCCTGGGAAAATGCAGCTGACCTTTCAGAGGATAGGCAAACGCACTGCCCTTAAAGAGGAGCTCCAATCATTTTTGTTTTTTTTTTTTTTTAAAAATCAGCAGCTACAAAAACTGTAGCTGCTGAACACACTCACCTGTCCCAGGATCCAGCAATGTGCTCACATGAGCCATTCTTGCTCAGTTACAATCCTAAAGAACAGCGGGATTTTCAGGGCCAATGTAGGCGGGATGAACACAAAGCAAAAATACTTTTTTATGTAAAAACATATTTATTGAGACATAAGGATAAAAAAGAGAAAATTGCATATGCATACATATACATATAAAAGAACATGTTCCCTATGGGAACACTGATACAAGATACCAAATTAGCAAAAGTATTGTCTCTATTAAGCAAAGTCTGTAGGTCCTCAAAAAGCTGACCCGTTTCGCCCAAGGCTTCCTTAGGGCCAGAGAGACCTTCAAGACAGTTGTTCCCATGAAATCATGAACAGGGCATAGCATATCCTGGGGCAGGCATCGAGACCATATGAAGCAGAGACGGCCACAGTAAAGGACCACATATAGATATCGATCATAAGTCACCATATAACAGCCCAAAAAGAAAACGGGGTATCCAGATAATACAAATGGTCACACAATGGGATTACCAGGGCCACTCATCCCGCCAATGGGTACAGCATCCATAAGGGGAGACTCCTTTCACCCAGAAATAAGGCTTGTATATGTAACCTAGTAATATAGTTGTATCAAGTCAGGCCCACATGTAGGGCCTGATCAGTCACATGACATGGGCCAACATTATTATATCCCAGGGTACCTTGATTCAAGCTGTTCTCTTGTACCACCGTGCCTCACAGATGCTCGCCTCAGGAACAGGCAGGATCAACCAGGTATTGTAGAACATAGAAAGAGACAATTGGCACGGCAAAAGCACTGTCCTATTTTGTGTCTTAAAGGGACAGGTATATGTTGTTGTTTTTTTTTTTTTGTTGTTCCAGATTACAACCACTTTAAAGCCGAACTTCCCCTTTTGGGTGGAGCTCCACTTTATGGCTATGGACATTCAACATTTTAAATTTTCTTTGGTAGTAAATTTCAAAACAAGCTTTAACCACTTGCTGACTGCCCCACGCAGATTTACTGCGGCAGAGTGGCTTGGCTGTGCATAATCCCGTAGATCTACGTGATTATGTGCACCTGGATTCGGCAGCGCCGGAGCCGCACTCCCGCTGTGATTAGACACAGTGGGAGCAAGGCTGCGGGAGGAGCGGGCTCCATTGCTGCCAGCCTTCCACCATCTTCAGGAAGAATGACAGAAGAGCCGTCTGCTTATGTAAACAAAGCAGGCGGCTTTTCTGTCAGAGAGGCAGGGAAAGATTGAGTGATTCAGCTAAGCTAAATCGCTGATCTCTCCCTGCCTCTGTCCAACCCTTCCCCCACACAGTCAGTAAGCCCTATTAGGCATACAATTAACTCCTTGATCACCCCAGATCACCCTCTGAAAGACAACAAAAGAAGAGCGCACCGACCTCGTGCATTACCACTAAAAAGGTTTATTGCAAGCCAAAGACAACATACATTATACTCACAAACGAGTTATGATAGTGCACATAAAAAACAATGGAACCGGTCATCTCCAAAATAACCAGGGAACACCTGTACTGGATGACATGCTGGTGTCAGCAACTGTCTGGGCTGGCGCGTTTAAAGGATGAACCCTCTTCCTCAGAGCCAAAATGTGCTTTTGTTTTTTTAACCCCTTCCCTGCCAGTGTAATTTATACAGTATCAGTGCATATATATTTTTTAGCACTGATTACTGTAGTAATGTCACTGGCCCCCAAAAGGTGTCAAAAATGTCAGTTAGGGATCCGATCTGTCCGCCGCAATGTCGCAGTCCTGCTAAAAATCGCTGATCGCCGCCATTACTAATAAAAAAAAATAAATGTCCAAAAAGCTATCCCGTTGTTTGTAAACGCTATAACTTTTAAACCAATTTTGGGATTTTTTTTTTACCAAAAATATGTAGCAGAATACAAGTTGGCCTAAACTGATAAAAAAAATTGATTTTTTTAATTATTTTTTTATTGGGAATGTTTTATAGCAGAAAGTAAAAAATATTGTGTTTTTTTTTTTTTTTTTTCCAAAATTGTCGCTCTTTTTTTGTTTATAGTGCAAAATCTAAAAACTGCAATGGTGATCAAATGCCACCTAAAGAAAGCTCTATTTGTGGGGAAAAAAAGGACATCAATTGTATTTGGGTACAGTGTCGCACGACCGCGCAATTGTCAGTTAAAGCTACACAGCGCCGAATCGCAAAAAATGGTCTGGTCATTAGGGGGTAAAACCTTCCGGAGCTAAAGTGGTTAAATACCCTCTTTATCTGCAAGTACTTTTGAGCAATTCATCCTCAAAGTTCACTGCAGAATCATTGAAGTCGTTCAAATTGTTAACTCTAAGCAGCTTAGGGCTTTTCTCCCAAAGCACCTGCATTGTGCTTACATTGGATGTTAAAAGACTGCCAAGTCACTGTTTGGTTGAGAACAGAGTGAAGCTAAACCACTGTGAAAATAGCTTGAATGGCTTCAGCACGTCTGCCACAAAGGCTTCCAATATGAGTTGCTTTACTGTGCCTGCTGCTACAGAGGACAGTGTTTTTAATAAAGCTCATTTACTGAAAGGAAATCCCAAAAAGGGACAAAAAAGTCAGGGGAGGGACGTTTAGATACCAGAGGGATGTAGAGGCAACTACACATATGAATATATATAAAAAAAATACTAAATTCTATTAATACAAATGTAAAATCTATCTGCTACACATCATGATAGAGTCAACAGACAAATACAAAGAAAATAATACAAATATAAATGCAAAAAAGGTCACATATAGTTTGAACAATCCATAAATATACAACAAAATATATGGACTTTGAAACCCCATTTACTGCTTCCTAGTAGTACTTGAATTAATCAGGGTCCATTTCACTCTGGCTTTTGTTGGTGTCTGTTTCAGACCTGTATGCACAGATCTCTTTGTAAAAGAACTATGGTACACAATGCTTCTCCTTTGCTGCAAGGTGTCCTCTTTATGAAGAATGTGTTGTCAGCAATTTCAGCAAAGACCAGATCGTTCTAATTAGTCAGTGTCATTAGGTTGATGGCACTCACCAATCAGAATCATTCTGGTATGTCCATACTAAAGAACTATGTTTTTATTTTTTCCCAGTTTTAGTAAATCACAGTTGACTACTGGTGGAACTGGAATTGTGATTTTTATTGACCCCAAAGTAAGGCAGATTGGGTGTGTAGCAATTGTATATAATTTATGAATATTTTAAGAGCGGTGATGAGCTTTCCGTTTCTTGCAGACAATGGATGCAGATCATTCCAAGTCCCCGGAGGGTCTTCTAGGGGTCCTAGGCCATATGTTAACTGGAAAGAGTCTGGATCTCCTGCTAGCCGCTGCAGCTGCTACTGGAAAATTGAAGTCTTTTGCTTGTAAATTCATTCAGTAAGTGATTAGAGAAAGGATATACTTCTCTTGTTTAAAGGGAAGCTGTAATGATTTGTGGTCTTTTTATTTTAAGATTATTATACATCCTCATTTAATGTTTTATATTTTTTTTAATAAAGTATAACAAATCTTTATTGTACTAATAAAAATTTAATACAGGGTGCACTCATGACAATGGTTTAACAGACCATTATGGGATTTCTAAAAAGAGGGAGCACAACTAAAGCTGATTACGTCCTTTCAAATTGATAGCCCATAGAGCTGTCTTAACAGGCAGGGAGTAGGGATGAGTCACTCCTCTGAATATTATTTAATACAGGTATTTATATGGTGCCAACAATTTTATACAGTGCTTCAATGATTGCACATTCACATCAGTCCCAGCTCTCAAGGAGCTTATAGTCTAAGGTAGTGATGGCTAACCTTGGCACCCCAGAGGTTTTGGAATTACATGTCCCACGATGCTCAACTACACTGCAGAATTCATGAGCATCCATGGTAAATGTAGTTTAAAAACATCTGGGATGTCAAGGTTCGCCATCACTGGTCTAAGGTACTTATCTGATGTGTACATATAAAAGGGCCAGTATAGACAGGAGCCAATTAACCACCTTGACTTTGGAGTGTAGAAGGAAATCGGATAACCCGGTGGAAACCCATACAATCACAGGGAGAACATGCAAAATCTGTGTAGATAATATCCTGGTTTTAGATTTGAGCTGCCAAACAAGCTTCTGATAAGACCCGTGCTTGTATTTCAGACTGAACAAAATACCATTGTAGGTCCAGTTCACTTCTGACTTGTTCACATTGTTACCAGTCAAGCCCAGATGAAAGGGGTGCTTGAACCCCCGAAATGTAGTGGCTACTTTTTATTGGTTTGTACCCCTGACTTAATGGAATAAAGCTGTATCTGGACCTCTTAGCAATAGTATGGTGCTTCAATTTCAGTTCTCATTAAGTTACACTACAAGCCTAGGAGACTGTGGAGATTCTCTGGAGTGTGAAAGCAGCCTGCCTAGGAAACAGATCATTTACACCAACATTAATACCTTATAACAGTACCAGTAAGATGATCCTTCGGGTCCAGTGCTATCTTTCCACTTTTTCCCCCGAACTCTAAGATTTGAACTTGGGAGCCTAGTGCTAAAGAGTGCTAAACACTAAGCTACTTAAATCTTTTTAATGCAAACACTCAATTTCTGAAAGTTAATTTCTGAAAATCTCTAAAAGTTGTAATATGTGCATATTTACTGATCTGTAACATCTTGTACAGCACAGTGGCTAAGTGATTAGCACTTCCACCGAGCAGCATCAGGGTCTCTCTGTGCCTGCATGGGTTTCTTTCCTCCCACACTCCAGAGACATGCTAGCAGGTTAATTGGCTCCTGTCTAAATTGGCCCAAGTATGTATGAATGTGAGTTAGGGACCCTTAGATTGTAAGCTCCTTGAGGGCAGGGACTGATGTGAATGCATAATATATATGTGCAAAGAGCTGTGTAAATTGACAACGCTATATAAGTACCGGTAATAAATAAATCTTTTTTCTTTCGGTAATTGACAGACACAGCTCCTGATCTTCATAACCATTGGTTAGACCTCCTCCTACAGGAGTAGGACACTAGGCAAAAAAAGAATCTGGCTACGCCTATGGGCAGTCCCAGGGGGTATACTCCCTCTCCTTGCTATAGGTACTCAGTTTTTTTTTCTTCCTAGTCAGTAGTAAGGACCTAGTTCCTTGCTGGGATCTTTGGTCCTGGCAAATTTTTTTCCTGTTTTTTTTTTTTCCTGTGAGATCTACAATCAACTGCCGGACTGGGCGACGGGCTGGATAATTTAGATCCAGTGATCACCCCAGTCTGGCCAGGGAGTGCGCACAGACCTCAGCTCCGTGCTAGGTCGGCCGCGACATAGCCCCACCGGACGGGGCAGGCCTGCGAGTTAAATGCCTCGCGAGGTCGCATACGACCGGGTTCCTCCTGGCCGACAGCTCCACATTTCGATGGCGGGGGGTTCTGTCTGGAGCGGCGTCCACCTGGTTCATGGTATGGTGAGTAGCTGCCCCCCCCCTTCTCCCCCTGGAAGGTTTTGGGGTGGACGTGGGCCCCTCCTCCTTCCCGTCAGGCAACCCTTTTCATCTGTCCTCCATCCTACCCCCCCCCCCCCACTTATGCTGGGGCTGTGGGTGGTCTGGTCCACCACCTGGGGTGGGGGCAGGGCACTATGCTGGCGATGGGGGTGTGGCAATGGGGGTGGGATGATCGGCTGTGAGCCTGTCCTGTGAGCAATTTTGCTGTAGCCTGTGTGTTTCTATGCATGGCGGCCATGTTTGTGTAGTCCGGAGGCCATTTTGCGGAGGTTTGCCATTGAAAATAGCAGCGGCCATGACAGTGGAGCCCTGTGGATGGAGATTTCCGCGGTGGGAGCCCCTCCTCATCCCCTGGTGCTGTTGCCTGGATCCTTTCACTTCCTAAACGCTGCACATGGAGTGCAGATTATCCTGGTGGCTGCAGGTGCCTGTTTCTGCTGGGTGGTGAGTCTGGTGGTGTTCTCTCCCTCTCTGCTGAGGATCGCTTGGTGCTTGTGCCTGGCGACCGGGTGGTGCTACCAGTGCGGTGGGGGTTGTCCCTTTGCAGTGTTTTCTTATGGAGTCTCTCGAGCACCTCTCCACACCTGATCCCCTCTCCGAGGCTGCGGGGCCCTCTGTGTCCCAACCATCCATCGATGCATTGACGGCGGTCCTGGAGTCCTTTGTGTCCCAGGTGGAGGTGGTCTTCAGGCGACTGGCCAGAAAAAGTACCCCCCGCCTTCCCCTGCCTCATCTGTCTCATCAGATCCTTAATCTGATTTGGCCGCAACAAACATAGGTCACCCTGCTGGGTCTGCGACCACGCGCCCGGACGGGGGTTGAACAGAAATTGGCATCGAGTACCATCAAGGGCCAGGTGTTGGTTTTGGCAGTCTTCTTCTAACAAGCCTTGACCACACACTCCTGGTGCGTACCTTTCTTCAGGGTGTCCGACATTTGGGTCCTCCAGTGCAGTCTCCGTTGCCGCCTTGGGACCTCAATTTGGTGCTTTCGGTCCTCCTGAAGCCTCTCTTTGAGTAACTTCGGGAGATTCCCTTGCTTACGCTTTTTTAGTGGCCATCGCCTCTGCGCGCAGGGTGTCGGAACTGGCGGCGTCCTGTCATTCACCTTACTGGTGATTCACAGAGATAAAGGCGGTCCTTCGCCCCTGTCTGTCATTCCTCCCAAAGGTTGTCTCTGATTTTCATTTGAATACGGAGTCTTTTAGGAAGTCAGACTCCCTATTTGTGCTCACGGATGGGCCTTCGGAAGGAGTTGTCTGCTTTCTCTGCGGCCATTTCCAGATGGATCAGACAGACGGTTATTCATGGCTATTCCATCATGAGTCAGGTTCCTCCTTTCCCTGTCAAGGCGCACTCCACTTGGGCACTTAGTGCCTCCTGGGCCTTCTGTAATCGGGCATCGGTGATGCAGGTTTACAAGGCGGCCACTTGGTAGTCGGTGCACACTTTCTCAAAGTTCTATAAAGTGAAATGTGTTGGCATCTGCGGATGCTTCTTTTGGCCGCAAGGTTTTGCAGGCTACTGTTGAGAGGTGTATTGTTTTTTTTCAGGTGGGCTCCGGTTGTTTTGGTTGAGCTCCTGTTGCCTGCTTGACTACTGTTTAGCCATGGGAATTTTTTTGCTGTTCCCACCCTTCATGTTTAACACTGCTTTGGGATGTCCCAACGGTTATGAAGATCTGAAGCGGTGTCCGTCAATGAATGAAAGAGAAAATTGGATTTTTGACTTATCGTAAAATCCATTTCTCTGATGTTTATTGACCGACACAGCACCCACCTCTCTGTGGAGTTGTAATTCTTCTGACACTGCTTGTAACTTAACTAAGTGCCTATAGCAGAGAGAGGGAGTATACCCCCTGGGACTGCCCATGAGCGTAGCCAGACTTTTTTTCTTTCTAATGTCCTAGTCCTGTAGGGGGCAGTATAATGATTATGAAGATCTGAAGCTGTGTCCATCAATGAACATCAGAGAAATGGATTTTTACGGTAAGTCAAAAATCCCATTATTACATGCTGTTCATACTGACTCCGTCACTAGGAGATTTATTTACTGTATTCTGCAAAAAGCCTGGTTGATCCTGCTGCTCTTTATCTCCCCCTTCTGTTCAAGCCCCCAATTCAGCTAAGGATTTAGAGAGCAGTGTTGGCAGCTCTACACATGCTCAGTTTTCAGTGTTTCCATGCTGAGCATTTCCTCCCTATCACATCTGAGCAGCCCATGTGACTTTAGAGTCACACATGTGGGCGTAAATATATGAGGTGCACCGAATGGAAATTTTGGAGCCAAACCCAAAAATTCAGGATGCACTTTGCCAAAACCGAAAATGACAGTTTAAAAAAAAAAAAAAATATATATATATTCTAATTTTTAATTATTAATATGAATTTGTTGTCCGCCATTATCGGCAACTTTAGCGCAACAAAAGCTGAAGAAAAATACACCCCCTTAAATTCTTTGTATGTCTTTACACTGGCCCATTGTGCTTCTTCTTGTTTTTTTTTTTTTTCTCCTATAAAAATAACCAACATGTTATACTGTGGTTTCGCACAGAGCAGCCCAGATCCTCCTCTTCTCAGGTCCCTCTTCTGCTCTCCTGGCCCTTCTGTTCAGTGACCCCACAGCAAGCTATGTTGGCACCTGAGCCGAGTCCCAGATCCCTGTGTTCATTCAGACATGGAGCCCCGACCCGGCCTGGCCCCCTCTCTCCCATGATTGGCTGGCTGACTTTGATAGCAGTGGCAGCCACTGGCGTTGCTGCTGTGTCTCAGCCAATCAGGATGGAGAATCTTGGATGCCTAAGACACTCGTGGACATCGCTGGACAGAGAGAGACCTCTGGTAAGTGTGGGGGGGCTGCTGCACACAGAAAGTTTTTTTAAATCCTAATGCATAGAATGGATTAGGATTAAAAACATTCTGCCTTTACAACTCATTGAAGACTGAGCTGTTGAGCTTTTTAAATTGTGATATATTTTTCCGCAAACCAGCTTAGATCAGCTTGGAAAATCTCAAAGGGAGAAGTAATTATTTTGAAATATTTTATAAGATAGATGTAATGGAGCACATTGCATTTACTAAAATTATTTTTTTTTTCCCAGACTTAATGAGTTTACGCGACACATCGGTACCGAAAGCTGTAAGTTCCATTTTTTTTTTTTTTTTGTATATTTAAATGTGTCATACAATCTAGTTGTAAGAAGCAAGTTTTCCCCTACCGGTCTGTCTTATGTTGTGTCTTCGGTAGATCTTATTCACAGTACTACCGTATTTAATATGTTGTGTAATTGATGGCCATGCTTAGTAGCTTTAATTGAAAATCAGATGACCCCTGAGTTGCCATTTGGCATATATTTAACCCTTGAAACTAATATTTCCATTTTTTTCCTACAGCAAAAGCTGCATCCACCCGCGCCCTGTTATTTGATATCTCCTTCTTGATGCTGTGTCATGTAGCACAGACCTATGGCTCTGAGGTAGATCTTTTATTCATGGTCATATTTTTATTCATGTCTAGGTGAGGGAGGGGTATTGCAAAGCACCAGCCAGGTCAGCTGCTTGAAAATGCAAGATGACAGGAGATCAGAGCAGATTGAGCAGGTGAATGACTTAATCAGTCATCTGCTGCTCTTTTCCTTGTCCGGTCAGCATGCTAGGGGTAGGGTGGTGCCAACAGTGTATTCATTACTAAAATATAGAAAGTGGTGTAATTCTTGATGTGCTAAGTTTTAGAGCTGAGTACATCTCAGAACTGAATCAATAGAAATACAAATTATTGGTCAGGTATATCCACTCCCTTTATATTCACTGCATTTTTGTATATACATGTTTGCCTGGAGTTCTGCTTTAAAGCCTCCACCCCAGTGGCACATATTCCCCTTTCCTTAATTTCCTGCCCACTCAGTTCTGCTGCTGGGAGTTGGGAAAGGACCTGTAAGCTCAGAGATTTTCATCAGTTTACCCATGGTCACACACTACTCCATACTTAGAAATTTCTTCTGCATGGTCAAAGCACAGGTTTGCATTTAAAGTGGTTGTAAAGGCAAGATTTTTTTTACCTTAATGCATTACCTGCATTAAGGTAAAAAAATGTCTCAATAGTAGTATCGTCCCCTCATTCCTTTACATACCTAACAGAGTCCAATCTCGATCCAGCACTGTGTGCATCTGCTCTCATCTGTGTTCCTCTCCTCCTAGGAGACAGAGGCAGCAGCGGGAGCCATCGGCCACCGCACCCCTACGTCAGTTCGGGCAGGAGGAGTTGCCTGCTGCAGTATAACTGTGGCGGGCGGTCCGTAACTGGTTAAAGGAACGGGATATCAATTTTTTTTTCTCTACTGTTCATTGACAGACGCAGCTCCATATTCTTCTTAACCATTGGGTTATGCTGCCCCCTACAGGAGTAGGACACTAGACAGGAAAAAAATATTACCACGCCTATGGGGCAGTCCCTGAAGGCATATACCCACTTACTCTGCTATAGGATTCAGTTTGTTTCTGCCTAGTTTAGGAGTAGGACCTAGTTCCCGGCTGGGACTTCGGCTTGTTTTTTAATTTTAAAGGGAACCTTTGTTAAAATTTAAAAACATTTTATTTTTAGCTAGTTATGTTCCTGAAAGAACTGCAATCAGCAGCCAGACTGGATATCCTAGATCCTTAAGGTCTCCCAGTCCGGCCAGCGAGCGTGTGCAGGTTATAGCCCCACGCTAGGCCTTGCCACAACAGAGCCCCAATGGACAGGTGCTGGTCCGCGAGTGAAACACCTTGCCGGGACGCACATGACCTGGTTTGGCCTGAATCGCAGCGTTCCCCTTGGCCGTCAACACCCCCACCACGAGTGGAGAGGTAGTCTGTCCGGAGTGGTACCCACCCGGTTGTCGTTGGTATGGTGAGTAGTGTCCCCCCCCCCATAGCTCTTGCAGTCTCGGGGTGGATGTGGGCCCCTCCTTTGGATGGTCGGACCCCCCGGGTTCCCTTCCTTTTCCCCCAGCTCCTCTAACAGTCACGGTGGTCTTTTGGACCCAAACTACCCCCATGCCACCCCCACCCCTCTCCCAGGGTTAGGTAGGAGTTGAACTTGCCACTTGCTCCAGTAAGGGGGATGGATGCGGTTGTTGCTGACCGGGCTGTCCGAATCGCACATGGGGGGTCTTTGAGCAAGTTCCCGGCACCCTGGGGGTTAGTGACTGGGCCGGGGATTTCCCTTTGGGCTCCCTGCGGTGGTTATATGCTTGGGGGGGGGGGGGAGTGGATGTTTCTTCATCTGCGGGTCTGCGCCTCAGGTGTCTGGGTTGGGTCGAAAATTTAGTCCGCGGCTTTGCGGCCTACTTGCGGCTGTCCAGGTACCTGACCGAGATGAGGTGCCTGACCAAGCTAACTGGCGGATGCCTCACGCAGCCAGATCGGGCCAAAAATTTAGGCCACGACTTGCGGCCTACTCGCGGCTGATGGAGCTGGCTGTCTGAGTGACTGACCAGGCTTTCCGAGCTCCTAACCGAGCTGCTGATTGAGCTGAAGGCTGACTCGCGACCGGATCGGGCCCCAAATTTAGGACGCGGCTTTGCGGCCTACTCATGAACAGCTGACAGAGCTGTTCACCAGGCTGTTTGAGCTGCTGACTGGGGTGATAGAGCAGCGAATGGGAATCCACCCCTCCCCCCCACAGGGGGCTGGCCATATGGACTGCCTTGAACCGGGGGACGCTCTGGGGGCATTGTTGTGTTGGAGTACTCTGCCTGCGCGTCTAAGTCACGGCGGGCCCCTCTTCCCCTTTATAGAGGGCTATGTCCTTTTATGTCATTTACTGTGGGCGACCCTTAGGTCTAATAGGGGTCTTTTTGTGGAACTTTAGCTGGCGTCTCCTTGCAGGACTGTGGTCATCGACCTCCCCTGCTTGTTATGTTCTCAGGGTGAGCTTAGCATATAGCGACTTCTGGGTCTGCGTCCACACACTTCGGGTGCTCTGCGGTGAGGATGATTCCTTTTTTTTTTACTGCACATGCAAGGGCACTGGTGGATGCACTGATTGTATCGGTGCAGAAATTTTTTAACATGGGGGGCGCCGGTCCCCTCGGGGCCCGCAGATCCCCTTAAAGCTGCAAAGGTACTCTACGCATGGTGTGGCTAAAAAGCTGTTCTGCGGACCAGACTTCTAAAAAGGCTCAGATCTCCCCCTTTCCATTGAATGAAAACATGGTGCTGCCTTCACTCTGTCCTAAGCCCAAGCATCCCAAGGAAATTGCCTTGCATTCTTTGATGTGGTTCGGCAATTAGTGTGTGCTGGCAGTTACTGAGTTTTTCAGGAAATCAGACTCTCCTTTTGTCCTCACAGAAGGACCTCCTAAGAGATTGGCTGGGTCTGCTGCAAACATATCCAGATGGATCAGGCTGATGGTGGTACAGGCGTATTCACTTAAGGGTCCGGTTCCACCTTTCCCTGTGAAGGCGCATTCTACCTGGGCGCTGAGTGCCTCTTGGGCCTTTTGCCATCAGGCATCAGTAATATAAGTTTGCAATGTTGGCATCCTCGGATGCTTCTTTTGACCGCAAGGTTTTGCCTGCTGGTGTTTAAAAGAGCATTTTTTTTTCTCTGAGGGTGTATGTTGTTTCTAGGTGAACTCCAGTTGTTCCTGGTTGAGCTCCATGTCCATAGGTTGACTAAGTTTAGCCTTTAGGGAATTAGTTATTTCTCTGTGTTGTTTTCCCACCCCTCGTGCAAATACTGCTTTGGGACGTCTCAATGGTTAAGAAGAATATGGATCTGCGTCTGTCAATGAGCAATAGAGAAAACTGGATTTTTGACTTACTGTAAAATCCTTTTCTCTGAATTTCATTGACAGACGCAGCACCCGCTCCTCTATTTCTGAGTGGGTTGGGGTTTTTCACTTAAACAATATAGGCTATGTGGGACTTAAGTGAGACACCAGCAGGTAATGCCCAGCGTCTCCATCCCTGTATCAGAAAAACTGAAAATTGAAAGGATTAAAAGAGGTGCATGGAAGTCAGCCAGCCCCCAGTCTGATGTACTCACCCTCCAGTCTGCCACCAACCAAGTAGACCTGTCTCATAATATAAATAAAGAACAGGGATTTAGTTGACACGCATTTGCAAATGCATGTGTAAGCAGCAGGGCCACTACACGGCACCTTGTGTTACCTGCAGTCCTAACACTTTCTATTTTGAGTGTCTCCACAATGGAAGCAAATGGCTGCTAATGGATAGGTGGGAGACAGGTGGAAGGGAGGCAGCCCAAATCTCCCCCAACCCTCTCCCACCTATGACTGGTCTGATATGTCAAAACTCTAATAGCGATGTTGTAGCGATGGTACAAACTGAAAAGGACCAGCTGAGAAGCATACACCTCCACCCCCTTGGCGGATGCAGTATAAAACACAGATTGGAACTTTATATGAGGCATGAGATCCATGTCCATAGGTTGACTAAGTTTAGCCTTTGGGGAATTATGTTCTTTCTCTGTGTTGTTTTCCCACCCCTCATGCAAATACTGCTTTGGGACCTCCCAATATTTAAGAAGAATATGGATCTGCATCTGTCAATGAGCAATAGAGAAAACTGGATTTTTGACTTACTATAAAATCCTTTTCTCTGAATTTCATTGACAAACGCAGCATCCGCTCCTCTATTTCTATATGGGTTGGGGTTTTTCACTTATGACATTGCTTGCAACAAAACTGAATCCTATGGCAGAGTGAGTGGGTGTATGCCTTCTGGGACTGCCCCATAGGCGTGGTAACGTTTTTTACTTCCTAGTGTCCTACTCCTGTAGGGGGGCAGCATAACCCAATGGTCAAGAAGAATATGGAGCTGCATCTGTCAACGAACCTAAGAGAAAAGGATTTTACAGTGCAATACAAAAACATAAATCAACAAAATGCTTAATTCCAGAGATTCATATAGAGGCATAAAGTCCCACAAGCCGACTTTTTTTTTTTTTTTCTTTTTGTTTTAGTGTGTATTCCAGTGTATATGCCTCTATATGAATTCCTGGATTTAGGCACCCGAGAGGCTTGTGATTTCAAATTCAAAGTCAGATGAGTCAAATGTCAGGTTTTTATTTATTTTTATAGCCAAGTGCAACCTACTGACATTTTTAAGCGGTCCATAGACATCTAAACATCCAGCATATTGACATGTGTCTTTTTATATGTTAGATGATCCTGTCGGATGGAAGTACTGGTTCAGAGACCCCTTTCTTTGAAAGTTGGATGCAGACCTGTATGCCAGGAGAGGGCAAAGTCTTGAATCCAGAGCACCCCTGCTTCCGCCATCCTGATATCCCCAAAGTAGAAGCCTTAGTGGCACTTCTTAACACATCCACAGAGATGAAGCTAATGTAAGTATATATTGATTGTATGACTGGCCACATGCTGGGTTTATTAAATACATTTGTAAACTGCGGCAGAGGTTTTAATGTCCTTCACAGTTGTTAATTAGTCTTTGCTTTAAGCTGTGTTGTATATAAGTGTTTGCAATCAAGGTAGATGGTGAGCTTTGCGTAATCTTTTTATGTTTATTACTGTTCACAGTCAGACAAAGTGGCATGAGGTTTGTCTCAGCATTCCTGCTGCAATCCTGGAGGTACATAATGCCTGGGAGAATGGAGTCCTGTCATTTGAAGCCATTCAGGTATAAATGTGTCTTTAGAATTTCCTTGATCTTGTGCACTTCTATAACATATACCAAGTCTTTAACCACACATTTTTAACATATTCCAACCTACCCTTGCTTCCTAAATTGTAGTTGATGAGCATTTGATAAGAGTATGTTACAGGTTTGAGCAGCAGGGGGTACCACATGTAGAGAAAGGTGTGGATAAGCAAGACCTAATCCGGACATAGACTGGTAAAAATGTGGCCAGTTCAGCAGGAACCAGACGAATTTTGATCAATCTGTGGGCAGACTGGTTGATCTGAAGTTGATCTATTGATTGACTTCAGTACAACCAACTTGTCGTTTTTTTTTTTTTTTTGCCTGATCACTGCCTACAGCTATAGTCGCCTGTAGTGCTTATTGTATTCTGCAGGTGCAGAAGGCTTCCTGCACTACCCCTGGCAGAACACAATAGCAAGGCAGGTGGGATTCCTCCATCAACATAGTCAGTTTTGTTGGGGGATTTGAGCAATTTTCTTTCCGTCTACCCGTGGTTGAAGGAAAGAAAATTGCGTAATTTATATAAGCTATAGTCTATAAGCTGAGTTCCACCCAAAAGGGGAAGTTCTGCTTTAAGGACTCGGCCCTCACTCTTTTTGCACAATTGGCACTTTTGAGGATCGGGTACACAATTTTGACAGGTACCCACTCCCACTTCTGCTCCGACTGCCTATGCGATCAGAAGCGGAAGTTCTCTCCCCCCCACGGTTTTCTGGGCGTGGCAGGTCCCAGAAGACAGCTTGGCCATTTCCGATGCGCAGTGGGCACACGGCTGTAAAGCCACAAGCTGTCACAGCCAGTTAAGATGGAGGTGCCGAGGAACGAATACAGTGGGTAAAACCTGCTGGGATGTGCACACCACTGGATCGTGGGACAGGTAAGTGGCTGTATTTTTAAAAGTCAGCAGCTACAGTTTTTGTAGCTGCTGACTTTTATTTTTTTTCACAGCAGACTGGAACTCCTCTTTAAGGTTTTCTTAACCTCCCTGGCAGTCTGATTATGTCCAGATTTCTGTGCTAAAAGTGGTACATTGTTTTGCATGGAAATCTGTTGTTTTACATTTTAAAACTCACCTTTCCCTGCGATCCCCCGCCATCCTCCCCCCTCCGTCCTCCCCTGCCGTCCTCCCGCTGTGTGCTCGGCCAAAGCCGGCACCTGTCTTTTCCGGTTCCCTTCCCTGCAAGCGTTGCGACGCAGGGGGGTGGAACCGGCGGCAATTTAATAAATGTAAATACACTAAATGACATGATACAAAGTTGTGATCCTAACGGATTACACTGTATCATGCCATTTCACCACAGGATTTCACCTGGTGACTTTTCCAGTGTCCTGCCTGTGCTTTTCCAGTTCTTTGTGCCTGGAAAATTGAGAACGACCATGGCGTCCAAAAAGCGTTCTTTTTGTGCAGAAGTGCTTTTAGACGAACTGGAAAACAGCGACAGCGAAACTGAGTTACTTGAAGAACTGAGCAAAAGCAATTTGTGGGAAAATTCTTCATCAGGTACGGAAAGTGACGACAGTGACGATTCTGAGGTCTCTTTCTGGCACAACGCTCCATTGGAAATTCTGAAGAATCATTTGATATACTTCCCAAATTCCGCAAGCTATGTGCCAGAAAGAGACATAAGAAACGTCACTGTCGTCACTTTCCGTACCGGATGACGAATTTTCCCACGAATCGCTATCGCTCAGTTCTTGAAGTAACTCAGTTTCGCTGTTGCTGTTTTCCAGTTCGTCTAAAAGCACTTCTGCGCAAATAGAATGCTTTTTGGACGCCATGGGCATTCTCTATTTTCCAGGCACAAAGAACTGGAAAAGCACAGGCAGGGCACTAGAAAAGTCACCAGGTGCAATCCTGTGGTGAAATGGCATGATACAGTGTGATCCGTTAGGTATCCTGTGATTTAGTGTACTTACACTTTTGAATTTGCCGCCGGTTCCACCCCCTGCGTCGCAACGATTGCAGGGAAGAGAACATGAAGGCAAGTGCTGGCAATCGGCCGTGCACAGAGCGGGGAGAGAGTGTGAGAATGGAGGGGGATCGCAGGGAAGGTGAGTAACATTCTAGGGTAATCCCGAGTGTGGCTCAGGGTTACCACTTTTGGTACTGAAAGTTAACCCCGAGCCACACTCGGGAATATCGCCAGGGAGGTTAAAATACTGTTCATAATGCCCTGACCACAAGACTTGCACCACTCACCTCCTAATAGGGACATGTACCTTCCCCTTCTGTTAATACAAATTTCTGGGCTTGAAACTCTCTCCCCCCTTTACTAATACAAAGACCTCTGGACCTGTACCTCTTTCCTCTTGCCAATACATAGATTCATGGACATGTAGATCTCTTCTCTTGCCAATACAAAGATCTATGGGCGTGTATTTGTCCCCTATTATGACTTCAAAGATCTCTGGACACGTACCTGCTCCCTTCTGATAGTGCAAAGATCTGATGACTTGTCCCCTCTTCCTAATACCAAGATTCCAGGACAAATACTTCTCCTCCTGTTAATACAAAGATCTGGGAACACATACTTCTCAATTCCTGCTAAAACGCAGATCTTAGGACATGCATCTTTCACCTCTGGTTAATGCAAAGATCTCAGGGCATATACTTCTCCCCTGCTGCTAATAAACATAGCTCAGGACACACACCTCTTCCCTCCTATTACAAAGATTACATACCACGTACCATTATCTCCCTGCTAATACACGGATCTCCAAACATGTACCTATTTACTCCTGCAAATACCAAGATCTCAGGATATATACTGTATTTTTACCCTCCTGCCAATAAAAAGACTTTAGGACACATACCTCTCCCTTCCTGCAAATACAACAATCTTAGACTATGCATTTCTCCCCTCTGGCTAATACAGAAACCTCTGGTCATGAACCTCTACCCTCCAGCTAATACTGAGATTTCTTGCATACAAAGCTATCAGAATACATACTTCTGCTTCTAACATCTGCTGATACATAGATCTCAGGACATGTACCTCTTTCCGTCTGGTAATACAAAGATCCCAAAGCAAATTTTTTTCACTTCTACAACACAGGGATTAGGGCAATCTGTCATTTGGACAGTTCGTTCGTTTTTCGGCCAGTAAATGGGCACAAATCGGTAATTGGTTGTGACGTTTTTGAACCAAAAAAACAAAACAAAGGACAAGTTTGGAAAATTTCTGCCGAACAAACGATAATTTGAAATTTTAATGTGTTTCTCATCCGAACTGTTTGCACTCGACATATGTCACAAAAATAAACTAAAAACTACCAGAGGGAGGAGGGTGAGGCGGACCTCATGTTACAGATAGGATTGGCAGCAAGGATGGGAAATGTCATTATAATGGGGGACTTTAATTATCCTGATATAGACTGGGCAGAAGGAACCGCGCATTCAGCCAAGGCTCGGCAGTTCCTAAATGTTTTGCAGGACAATTTCATGGGTCAGATGGTGAATGCACCGACAAGAAACAATGCGGTACTTGACCTACTGATTACCAACAATACAGACCTGCTCACGGATATAGAAATACGGGACAACTTAGGGAACAGTGACCATAGGTCAATTGGTTTCAGTATTAATTACAGTAATAGGAAACACAAGGGTAATATAAGGACACTGAATTTCAAAAGAGCCAATTTCCCTAAACTGCGCTCGCTGCTAGAAAATATCAAATGGGATAGAACCCTGGGAACAAAGAACACGGAGGAAAAATGGGAGTGCTTCAAGAGCATACTTAACAAGGGGGTGGGCCAGTGCATTCCACAGGGAAATAAATTTAAAAGAGCAAAACTAAACCCTGGGTGGCTAAACTCCAACATAAAAATGTATATTAGAGCTAAAGAAAAGGCCTTCAAAAAATACAAGACTGAGGGGTCATTGGCAGCATTTAAGCACTACAAAGAGTGTAATAAGAAATGTAAAGACGAAATCAGGGCGGCTAAAATAGAACACGAGAGACATATAGCGGAGGAGAGTAAAAAGAACCCCAAGAAGTTCTTTAAGTATATAAACAGTAGGAAAGCGAGGCCAGAGCACATTGGCCCCATAAAAGATGATAAAGTAAAAATGGCCACAGAGGACAGAGAAAAGGCGGAAGTGTTAAATAATTTCTTTTCTTCAGTCTTCACAAAGGAATCGGGGGGCTACACGAACCCCGCTTGTAAGGCCGAACTAAATAATACACCTCAGGAAGTGCCGCCATGGCTAACAGAAATAAATCCCCGGGACCGGATGGCTTGCACCCAAGGGTTCTTAATGAGCTCAGCCAGGTGATTGCCAGACCATTATTCTTGATCTTTAAGGATAGTTTACAGACGGGTATGGTGCCAGCTGATTGGAAAAAAGCCAACATGGTACCAATATTTAAAAAGGGGCCGAGATATATCCCGGGTAACTATAGGCCGGTCAGCCTAACATCAGTAGTCTGCAAAATTTTGGAGGGGATGATAAGGGACCACATACAAGACTTTAGTAATGAAAACGGTATTATAAGTAGTAATCAGCATGGATTCATGAAAAATCGTTCGTGCCAAACCAATCTATTAACCTTCTACGACCTTCTATTAACCTTCTACGATGAAGTGAGCTGCCACTTAGATAAAGGTAAGCCTGTGGATGTGGTGTATCTGGACTTTGCAAAGGCCTTTGACACCGTTCCCCACAAACGCTTACTGTACAAACTAAGGAAGGTAGGTATGGACCATAAGGTGAGTACCTGGATAGAGAACTGGCTCCAGGGGAGAGTACAGAGGGTGGTGATTAATGGGGAGTACTCGGACTGGGCGGGTGTGGAAAGTGGGGTCCCCCACGGTTCTGTCCTGGGACCAATCCTGTTTAATTTATTCATAAATGATCTAGAGGAGGGGATATCTAGTACAATCTCAGTATTTGCAGATGATACTAAATTAGGCATGCCAATATCTTCTATGCAGGATGTGGAAATCTTGCAAGCAGACCTGAACAAAATAACGGGGTGGGCAACTACATGGCAGATGAGATTTAATGTAGAAAAATGTAAAGTAATGCACTTGGGGCCCAGAAACCAGAAAGCAAGCTACTCACTAGGGGGGGAACCTCTGGGTGAGTCTAGGATGGAAAGGGACCTGGGGGTACTGGTAGACAACAGGCTTGGCAGTGGCATGCAATGCCAAGCCGCCGCAAGCAAAGCCAACAGAATACTGGGATGTATAAAAAAGGGGATTCACTCCAGAAATAAAGAGATTATTCTTCCACTCTACAAGACTCTGGTCCGGCCACATCTGGAGTATGCTGTCCAGTTCTGGGCACCGGTCCTCAGGAAGGATGTGCTGGAACTGGAGAAAGTCCAGAGAAGGGCAACAAAAATAATTAGGGGAATGGAGGACATCAGCTATGAGGAAAGACTACAAGCACTGAACCTGTTCTCTCTGGAGAAGAGACGATTGAGGGGGGATATGATATCAATGTACAAATACTGTACTGGCGACCCTAGCATAAGGAACAAACTATTCAGAGAAAGGAGATACAATAAGACACGTGGCCACTCACTAAAACTTGAGGAAAGGCGGTTTAACCTTAAAGTGCGTAAGGGGTTCTTCACTGTAAGAGCGGTAAGGATGTGGAATTCTCTTCCACAAGCAGTCGTATCAGCGGGGAGCATTGATAGTTTCAAAAACCTATTGGATGGACACCTTAAAGACCACAACATACAGGGGTATACAATGTACGGTTAAAAGCAAACACACACACACATCATAGGTTGAACTGGATGGACTTATGTCTTTTTTCAACCTCACTAACTATGTAACTATGTAAAAACTGATTCATTTATGTCCATTGAACGGTTTATTACTCAAAATTCAGCCATTCGATGATGGCAAAATTGTTTGCTCTCATGGCCGGGTGTTCGTTATTGAAAACAAATTTAAACGATTTTTCGTATAGTGTATGGACAGCATTACCTTCCACATCCTATTAATACCCAGAGATTAGAGAATATAACACTCACTTTCTCCAAATATAAGGACATTTACTTCTTGCATCCTCCTAATAGGCAGAGATTGGGACACATAATTTTATCCTCTCCCTAATATCTCTTCTCGGTTTGTGTATGGCAGAAAATCACAGATAATATTAAAGGGAAGGTTTGCAGCCTCGCAGTGTGTGCTGTAGCCTGGCTGGTGGCTCACGTCCGGATGTTGGGTCTAGATGAGCGAGACAAATCTTTGCAGATGATCCGGCAGCTGGGAACACCCATGTATGGAGACAACATTCTACAGTTTTACAACGAAAGGTATGTTATTTTATTATATTGTTGGCTTCATTCTTTTCAGCATCTTTGCAATGTACTGATCATCTTCTCTGTTGTTTAGAGTGATCATAATGAGTTCCATCTTGGAGAACATGTGCTCCGAAGTCCTTCAGCAGACAGCCACACAGATAAAATTTGCAGTAACGGGTAGTGAGCCTGTGCCATATGTTCACCGGCTGCCCCCAAAGAAGCCGATTAAAGAAGTCTTACATGGAGCCTTCACTACTACTTTAGAAAAGGGCTGGGTGGACATCCGATCGTTGCACATCTTTGACACACTGCTTCAGATGGGAGGTGTCTACTGGTTCTGCAACAACTTAGTTAAGGTATGGGGAGTATGTTGGTTGAAAGGCACTCATTTTGTACCAAAAAAATACACATAAAAGTGATATTTCTCTATGAATGTAAAACATTTGACTACTGTGTGCTGTTAGAGAACCTTAGCCATAGTGCATATGCAAGAATCTGAATATTCTATAATAAATTTAACCATGTGGGCTTACTTTAAAAATGTAAAAGTGCTACTTAATTTAGCTTTATCCTCTTTTAGTTTGAGTAACTGTTGGTGTTACAAAACGAGTTCTAATTCCTGAAGTGGAAGCATGGGCAAAATAAAAAAAAATGCATCTATGATGCAACTAAAACTAAAATGAAACATCCAATGCATATATACACTATATTACCAAAAGTATTGGGGTGCCTGCCTTTACACACACATGAACTTTAATGGAATCTAAGTCTTAGTCTGTAGGGTTCAATATTGAGTTGGCCCACCCTTTGCAGCTATAACAGCTTCCACTCTTTTGGAAAGGCTGTCCACAAGGTTAAGGAGTGTGTCTATGGGAACGTTTGACCATTCTTCCAGAAGCACATTTGTGAGGCCAGGCACTGATGTTGGACGAGAAGGTCTGGCTCACAGTCCCCATCCTAATTCATCCCAAAGGTGTTCTATCTGATTGAGGTCAGGACTCTGTGCAGGCCAGTCAATTCCTCCACCCCAAACTCGCTCATCCATGTCTTTATGGACCTTGCTTTGTGCACTGGTTCGCAGTCATGTTGGAACAGGAAGGGGTCATCCCCAAACTGTTTCCACAAAGTTAGGAGTATGAAATTGTCCAAAATGTCTCGGTGTGCTGACGCCTTAAGAGTTCCCTTCACTGGAACTAAGGGACCAAGTCCAAACCCTGAAAGACAACCCCACACCATGATCCCTCTCTACCAAATGATTTGGACTAGTGCACAAAGCAAGGTCCACAAGGACATGGATGAGCAAGTTTGGAGTAGAGGAACTTGCCTCTCCTGACCGCAACCTGATGGGTTTCCTTTGGGATGAGTTAGAGCTGACCTCACAAATGCGCTTCTGGAAGAATGGTCAAATATTCCCGATAGACACACTCTTAAACCTTGTGGACAGCCTTTCTAGAAGAGTTAAAGCTGTTATAGCTGCAAAAGGTAGGTCAACTCAGTATTGAACTCTACGGACTAAAACTAGGATGCCATTAAAGTTTTATGTGCATGTAAAAGCAGACGTCCCAATACTTTTGGTAATATTGTGTATATCGAGACTTTAAGGGCAGACCCACAAACTATATTCGTAAAATCTATATTTTTCTTGTAATGACCATAGATAAAAAGGAAATGGATCTACATGACCATAACCATCAACAAAGTGCAAACAAACATTGTAAAAACATAAAGGGTTATGCAAAAGTGTAACACTGGATGCTTGTGTACTCCTGTAGATGTAGTCCAACATCTTTTGCAGTAAAAAACTGCTTCCTTAGGAACTCCACGGGAGCATCTACAAAAATAAAAGACCATCCTAGTATATGGTAAGCGCACTTAGTACATATAGGCTTATTAAAGTACATTAAATCACACATACAGGTTACCAAAACTGTTTATTGTGCTGGGCATGCATGAACCCTACATTATCCAATAAGTTGCAACCCGAAGCGGTGCAAAGGCCAAACTCCCTTTCACACAAAGGAGGCAGGGGACAGTGTAGGAGGCACTGGATAACAAATGGAGCAAGTGGAAACTGTACCCACCAACCTGCCTCCTCTAGGAAGGTGGTGTATTCACCATATGACACTTGTCCAACCTAAATAATGAGTAACCAAGCCTTCGTAAACATAACTGTGCACACACTGCATCTTATAAGATCTTACACTCACATAATCTGCTTCACTCCAGCCCCCAACCTCCAACTCCCCATATATAGCCGTGGCCAAAAGTTTCGAGAATGACCCAAATAATCATTTTCACAAAGTCTGCATCTTCAGTGATTTTAGCTGTTTTTGTCAGATGTTACTATGGTATACTGAATTATAATTTACAAGCATTTCATAAATTTCAAAGGCTTTTATTGACAATTACATTAAGTTTATGCAAAGAGTCAATATTTTCAGTGTTGACTTCTTTTTCAAGACCTCTGCAATTTGCCCTGGCATGCTGTCGGTCAATTTCTGAGCAACATCCTGACTGATGGCAGTCCATTCTTGCATAATCAATCCTTGAAGTTTGTCAGAATTTTTTTTTTTTTTTTGTTCACCTGCCTCTTGAGGATTGACCACAAGTTCTCAATTGGATTAAGGTCTAGGGAGTTTCCTGGCCATGGAACCAAGATTTTGATGTTTTTTCCCCAAGCCACTTAGTTATCACTTTGTGCTCCATCATGCTGGAAAAGGCATTGTTCCTCACCAAACTGTTCTTGGATGGTTGGGAGAAGTTGCTCTTGGAGGATGTTTTTGTACCATTCTTTAAAAAGAGAAGAGAAGACCAAGCGCCAATCTAAGTGTAGCAATGCAGTTATTTTAATAGCAATTAAGAGTGTTACTCCCAAAGGTGTGTAAAAAACAGGCATCTCAAAGCATATGAGGCATCTGGGCAATGTTCATCCAGGGTGTCATTCCGAATCCCTTGTGGAGCTGGGTCTGTGGGGGATGAGCGGCGATCTGATCCCCCACAGCGCCAGCTCCACAAGGGATTCGGAATGACACCCTGGATGAACATTGCCCCGATGCCTCATATGCTTTGAGATGCCTGTTTTTTACGCACCTTTGTGAGTAACACTCTTTTAATTGCTATTAAAATAACTGCATTGCTACATTTAGATTGGCGCTTGGTCTTCTCTTCTCTTTTTCTTGGATCCATACAGGGTTACTTCACCCTTCAAAGCCTGCAGCCATCAAAGTGATTTAGCAATCCCACTGGACTTTATCATCTGCATTTTGCCCATATCTAGTTTATTGCAGCAGCTTGTGCATTCCGATTGTGCCAATCTCCCCCCCCCTTACCTTGTACCATTCTTTATTCATGGCTGTGAGCCCACTTCATTGGCTGATAAGCAACCCCACACATGAATGGTCTCCAGATGCTTTTTTGTTGGCATGTCACAGGATTGATGGTAGTGCTCACCTTTTCTTCTCCGGACAAGGTTTTTTCCAGTTGCCCCAAACAATCGGAAAGGGGATTCATCAGAGAAAATTACTTTACCCCGGGCCTCAGCAGTCCAATCCCTGTACCTTTTGAAGAATATCAGTCTGTCCCTGATGTTTTCCTGGAGAGAAGTGGCTTCTTTGCTCCCCTTCTTGACAACAGGCAATCCTCCAAAAGTCTTCTCCTCACTGTGCGTGTAGATGCAGTCACACCTGCCTGCTGCTATTCCTGAGCAGGCTCTGCACTGCTGGTGCTCCGATCCCACAGCACTGTAGGAGATGGTCCGGGTGCTTGCTGGACTTTCTTGGGAGCCCTGAAGCCTTCTTCACAAATGCAGTGGAAATGTTTTTTTTATGTGAATAAGTTAATTTTCATGGCAAAGGGGGACTTTGCAAATATTCACAATTAATCTGATTACTTTTTATAACTTTCTGGAGTATATGCAAATTGCCATCATAAATACTAAGGCAGCAGACTGTGAAAATTAATATTTGTGTCATTCTCAAAACTTTTGGCCACGGCTGTACTAGTCCCTTAACACATTCTAATTACCTCTCGATAGCACAACAAGACCATACACACACTGACAGATCTACTACCCATACAATACCTACCTAACAACCCCTGACACACACACACAAGCACTAAACCAGTGAGCAGAGCGAAACATGTCAGAGGGGCATGGCTGGAGCAGCGCTGCCTGAGGCCATGTTTATGTACATACTAATGCACTAGGTTGGTGAACAGTGCCTTTTTCTTTTTAATACCCTCCCCCCCCCCCCCCCCCCTGTAAAATTGTTTTATTACCTGTTAATTCTGCCAGTGGATCTTTTCTTTTTGTATTTCTTATACCAAGCCAAGCTGTCCAGCACAAGTGTTGGTTACAGTTATAGGAAGTCTCAGTCCCAGCTGCTAAATGGGTCAGAGCTGTTGTGAATCAAACAGCAGGGCGCATCACAGCGTACTGAATGAAAGCACAGCTGCCTGTGGTTCACCCAGCAGGGTGGCCATTAGCTCCAGCATTGACTTGCAATCACCCTACTAAGGAAGGGCTCAGAGACAGTACAAACCGGATCAACAGTTTTTTTTTTTTTTTTTTTTTTTTTTTTTTTTAACATTTACTTACAACTATATTAAAAATCTTGTGCAACTGCAAGTCTAATATTAAACAAAATATGAGCAGGCAGGCTCTTTATTGCAGAAGAGACATGCAATGTCTGTTCTACAATAACATATACATACTTGCCTGCTCACAGTCGTCTTTAGATTGCGCACTGAGCTACACATGTACTGCTCAGTCTACCTTCTGGCACAGTGCCCGTGTGCCAGGATGACTGCACGCCTGCTCATGTGCAAGAGTTCCGTCATCCTGCACCCGCCAATCAAGATGGCTAAAAACCAGCGCCTAAAAGAAGCCAGAGAGAAGGTATCCGCAAGGATACTTGCACTCATCCGGCCATTGAAGCAAAGACCAGTATTGCTGAGTTTATCATACATATAAGATATAGGGCCATTTAAGGCATCCTGTATAGCATCCTATCTGCTCTCTGGCTCTGCTCCAGGTGCTGGTCCCTCAAGTAGCAAGTCCTTTTCCATTCATCCACATTAATACAAAACCCTGGACCGCAGCCTTTTTTAACCATGGTGCCCTGGCACACTGGGGTGCCTTGAGGTTTCTTCAGGGGTGCCTTGGCAAAATGTCCTAAAAATGTATCAAAAATTGTATACAAGCCTACAGATGTATCAAGCCTGCCTTTTAGTTATACAAAGCCACGGTTTCTGTTATGCACCCTTACGCCTTTCTAGACACTGGCATCCTAACAGCCAATGATGTCATCAGTTAATAAGAAAGATGTCTGTTGCCTCCACCCTCCTGTACCCCACTCCCTCAGCACTGGGGTGACATTAGCTGACTGATGGAAAGAAATTGGGGGAGAAGAGAAACATTGGAATACTAGTCAGTACCAGTGTGCAAAAGTGTATTTGCTTTGGAAAAATAAATCACCTCTAACGTTGGGTGTCCTACGCGTGGATGTTGCTGCATTATGTAAATCTATGTGAAGAGTTTTTTACATTTTACAATGGGGCGCCTCAAAACTGTCCAGAATTGTAAAGGGTGCCTTAAGATTGTCTATAAATTTTAAAGGGTGCCTTGACTGAAAAAGGTTGAGAAACACTGCTCTGGAGTGTGGCCTAGGGTTTTGTATTACTATCACCGAGTTTAGTTGCGTCTAAGGTATAAGCTGGCATGACAGAATGAGCTATTAAATGGAACTGTTCTCCTAAGCTCTAAGTTTCATAATCTCACTTAAAGATTTTTCATTGGATTTTCTTTAAAAAGGGCCAAAGAGAGCTGCATCTTGTATATTGTAATACAGCTAGCATGCTGAAAATGCACCCTCTCATTCTCGGCATCAGCACGATGCTAGAAAGGGAGTTTTGATGCCATGATAATGTAGGCAATCAGTCTACTGGCATCATCAGAACATCCTGTGACAAATATTTAATTCTGAAAACTATTTCACAAGCACGATGGTAGCAGTGGTATGCCTCTGATCTAGGAAGTGGACATCACCATATGACGTGGCGGCTTGAGTAACAATGTGTGTGGGGAGCAAGAAGTTGACGGGGGAGGATCAGGAAAAATAGTGAGTTTCCGTGTTTTTTTTTTTTTTTTTTTTTAAATAAAATCAATTGTTGCAGTTCCAAATAATTAACCTCCTTACTTTGCCTTGCATAGGAAAGGTATAGATTGCCCTTAAAGCCGAAGTTAAACTTTTACATAAAATAACTAACTAAATGAATGCACATTGTTTTGCAGATAAAAAAATTTGCCCGCTATCTACCTGCTCATGGCCGCTACACCGTGTGGTCTCTGCCTGTTCCCGAGATAGCGAGATCATGGTGGACAATACTGAGTCGGCCTGTCTGTGTGTGGCATGCCGATTTATCAAATGTCCAAAACATTTTTCACGAAACCCCCCCTTCCCCAAAACAAAAATCCCCCACACTGGATTGTAGGAAGGAGAGGTGATAATTTATTTGCTAATCTACTTAAAGGACTCTCTTACATTTTTTTATTTATTTTTTCCTTCCAGAAAAAAAAAATTTGCATTTTGTTTTATTTTTTTCTCCGAGGCTACAGAGCATTCAACCCACGATCAGTGGATCATGAGTGCAATTTCAGGCTCATGCAGACATTTGCTACAGTTCTCTGTCCGTACCTCTGTATGTGCTTTCTGTTTGAAAGCTGTTGGAAGTGTATGTAAACTGTTAACGAGAGCATTCACCAGAACCCTTGCAGTTTGAGAACTACAAGCATTTTGCCGCTGTGGCTCACGGTACTTGTAGTTAATTCGTTCACATATTCCTTTGAATGAACGGTGCAGTTGTGTGGACAGAGCCCCGCACAACCATGCGATTATTGAAATCTGACAGCGGCTGCAGGGAGGGGTTCCCTCGCCTAGAATCACTAGGAAGGTGGTCGTGGGGGGTGGTTGCTTAACATGTTGCATATTACACCCTAAATACGAGTGCAACGTTCAGAAAGTTAACCTTCTCCTTTGAAGAATTGCTATTTAAGGACAAGGACTCTATTAACCACTTCATCTCCGGACGGTTTAACCCCTTAATGACCAGGCCATTTTTTGCGATACGATACTTTAACTGACAATTGCGCAGTCCTGCAACGCTGTACCCAAATAAAATTGATGTCCTTTTTGTATACAAATAGAGATTTCTTTTGCTGGTATTTGATCACCTCTGCTGTGACTGTGATTCTCACAGTTAAGAATAATAATAAATGAAATAAGTAGGTTGCACAGTTAAATAAAATTAGCCTTAGTATTTCAGAATTGCATAAGTTGAATGGTGTCTTTTTCTCTTAAGAGGCACTGGAAACAAAGAAAGAAACAGGGGCACTTCTAAGATATATATCACAAATATATCCACTTAAGGAAATAAAGCTCACTTTATCTTATGGCTAAAATTACACAGAAGTGTAACGCAGCAAACAAGCTTATAGAAATTAACTCCTCTGTCAGGGATAGAGAGGATTAATGGTCATCCAGTTTGCAGGGTTTTTATTACAGTGTCTTCAGCAAATGGTGGCACTGTTGCTCAATGGTGTCACACAAGGTGAAATCGCATCAAAGTGTATCAATTAAATTTTTGGTAACACACCATATAAAGAATTACCTGAGTAATGCCATGTAAATGAGTAAAGCGCATAAGTGCTTTGTAAATGATTAGTCCACAGGGCTAGGTAGACCAGAGAAAAACACTTCCATTTGGATTTAAAAAAAAAAAAAGTAACACTGTAACGGATCAACCGCAACCCCAACTGGGTACCTTTTGTTGACGGATGCTCCTAGTGCTTCCCGAGGGCTCCAAGCACTCCACCAGACACCGTAACTACCTCAGACCCAACGAACCGCCGCAGCTTGATTAGGGTCTCGCCGTCTCCTACCCACCCTGGACCTACGACAAGGCTGAAGGTTCCTGTTGGTGACCCTCTCTTTCCCCAGAGAGTGAAGCAGGAACAGGAACAAGCTCTTACACAAGCTCTTACAAGAGCTTAGTGATTATCCAAGGGAGTATGAAGGACATAGCAATCCCTTGTAGCCTATTCCCCCAATGAGAGACTGAACTCTAGATTGAGGGTGAAGTATAACTCAACTTTATTGAACAAGAAACAGACTTTTATACAGTTTCCCCCCACAACGTTACTGCCCAGGTGGACCTTGTGGAAAACAGGCCCTGACATTCACAATCCAATGAAAACAGAGTTTTACACTCCCATACAGTGTACACAAAGATATACACTTTGGGGCAATCCCCCCCTCCCTCTTAGCAGCCAATCCACATACACATTTACATCCAATAATAAGCTTATCTTAAGGCAGACAGAACAATGTGAGGTCATTAACATTTAACAATGAGACAGGTACAATTCACATTCCCTCCCAATACACAAACAATAGAGAAGTCTGCCAATGACAGTCTGTGTTTGTCTCTCACAGACAAGCACATGGAATACACTGTGTAAGGTGGTATTAAATCTTCATATTTCAATGTGAAGATATGGTTGACAAATATTACTGTCCCACTTGAAGCAATCCAAACCATTAATTATCTGTCTTTCACTTCCAAAAACAGTGACCCCTTTCATAGCTTCTTCAGGAGCAGGTATTTTGGAAGTTTTTAAAATTTAAAGTGAAAGTTATTTTTCTCTTACGTCCTCCGACAGTCGCCGCCACTTCATAATCTTCACTAATGGGGTAATTGACCTTTGCTCCGCAGGAGTAGCTAGGCAACAAGATTTGTTAATATCAAAGCTTTTAGCATATCACACCCCTAGGGGGTGGTCCCCTCAGTCAATACCTCCCTGCTTCCTGCATTCTCAACTCAGTTTCTAATGCCTAGCTTAGGAGTAGCTGGCTGATCCTGTGCTGGGGCTTTCAGTCTCAGCCTTCTATCCTCTTTTTGATTTTATTTTGAAGTATTTTTCTCTTTCTTTTACTTAGCTGTTCTTTTTCTCAGCATTAGTTTAGTTTCTTCGGATGAAGATGATCATGCGGAGCTGGGTCTCGGACTGGCCACCCTGGATCCCAGGGTTCAGGGCCAGGGGCTCCCCAGCCTGCCATCGAGCGTTCAGCTCAGGTTTCCCTGGCATATTGAACAACCCATCCCTGTTCGCTGCAGGGATGCTGCCTGCCTGTGAGGTGGCTACCTCACCGGACGCCATTTGCGGTTTCGCACCGCAGTTCCACTGCGTCCTGGCTGCGACACTCCCTGTCCTCAGTGCAGCGGTTAGGTCGCTGGAGAAGGCTCCCCATGCCATCCGGACTGGTAAGTGTAATTCTATGTGGGGACCTGTCTGTTTTGGGTGTCAGTCTGTGACTGTGTGACCCTGCATGTCTGTGTATGTGCTTAGCTCCCTGTCAGATTCCTGTGTGGAATAGCTGCCTTTTCTGTGGGCTGCGGGGGGGGGGGGGGGCTCTCCCGCTCTGCTATGTGAAAGTATGGGGCAGACTGGGCTTAGACATGCTATGCGGCGGCCGCTGCTGCGGCCCGCCATTTTTTGCGGCAAATTATGGTGACCGGCCCTGTGTGGTACGGCGCGGTGTTTTGGCGCCAAACGCCGCCATTTTGGCGGCGATTGATCATACAGCCACATGTCGGCGCCATTTTCTCATTGCCTGAAATGCCTCAGCTGAGCGGCCATGTTTGTGTAGCCTGCATAGGCTTTATAGGGCGGTCAGTCATTGCATCACTTCCTTTTGCTCTGGAACAGCGATCGGTGGCAGCAGCCTGTGTGGTCTCTCCAGGTTTTTACCTTTCCTTTTCCTGTATTTCCTTGCTCAGTGTCCTTATCCCTGTGGGGGTCGGTACATACAGTAGTGTGCGGTGGGCTACGCTCGCCGCGGTCTTAAAGGGGCAGTCCTCCTTTTTCTTTTTTTTCAAATATATCTTTTATTTTATTTTCAAACACAGAAAAACAATATTACAATACAAACCAATTATACAGAGTTGCGACTGTTACATACATAAGAGGTCATTCCAGTCCTATCACATCAACTGTATGTCTCTTCAAAGAGATCTCTTAAATTATTAAATCTATATATCTTTCCCATCATCTGTGATCACTTCAAACATTAGGCTAATCTACTCTCAGTCTCTAGACACAAACCAAATAATAAGCGCCAAAACACCCAAAAAAAAAAGAAGGAGGGAGGGGAGGGAGGAAAGGGGTAAAGACAAACAGGGGGAAAGCTCCCCCTCTCCAAATCCCTCCCTAAGGTCTCCCCCTCCTCCCCTACACCTCCCCAAGCCCCCAGATCACCTCTCTCTCTCCATCTATGTCTGCAGCAGCCTAGTCCCCTCTTCTGACAAAATAAAAGTATTCCAAAGCTCCCAGGTCTCTATATATAACCCACGTTTACACTGTGATGTCAAAACTAGGTCTTCCATTCTGTTAATCGCCTCTACCCTGTGTAGCCAATCTCTTATTGTCGGGGGATGCGGGTTTTTCCATAACGCGGGGATACAGGCCTTTGCCCCGTTTACCAAATGTCTCACCACTGACTTCACATATCTCTGTGTGGGAATATCTGACAGATGAAACAAGAAAAAAGCAGGATCTTCATAAATAGTGTATTCCGTAAATTTTTGGACAAGGGTTTTCACCTCAGTCCAATATCTCAAAAGTTTCGGGCAGGACCAAAAAATATGAAACATGCCTGCATCTTCTCCTCCACATCTCTAGCAATTCGCTGATGTACCTGGAAATATCTTATGGAGTTTATAGGGTGTATAGTACCATCTGGTCAGTATCTTAAAATTAGTCTCCTGAGTTTTAGTGCAAATAGATGTTTCAAAAACTAGCGAGAGCATCTTCTGTTTTTGTGATGCTGTGAAGATGCAGTTTAGATCATTTGCCCTTTTAGTCAACCAAGACAGGTCAGGGTTGTCCGGTGGTGATATTAATAGGTTGTATAGTAGGGAGAGCGTGTGTATTAACACTCCTTCTCCTCGACAGTATCCCTCAAATTTAGACAGACTCCTTGAGTATTCTGTCGGATTTGACAGGGCACTCAGAAAGTGGTGCAATTGTATAGCCGACCAAAAGGTTAACTTAAAGTCGCCCTCCTGGTTCATTAAAGTCGTTAATGTCGGCCAATTACCTGCTATCAAAAATTGCTCAACTCGAGCTCCCCCGGTTTTGCCTAGCGCGCGTAAGTCTGGAGATGAGAATTCAGGTTTAAATCGAGGGTTGCCAATCACCGGGAGCAGTGGAGAACTGGGGGGGATGATAGAGTATCTCCTATTAACCAGGTGGCCTATACGCAGCGTGGTACCTATAAGAGGATGTAGTCTCAGTTGTGAAGGTAAGTCTGCATAACACCAAAGTGCTCCTCTGAGGGGGATATTTGTTTGTGCCTGCTCTACATTAGTCCATAATTTAAATGTTTGATGTCTACACCAATCTACCACCCTACTCAAGTGGGCTGCCTGAAAATATTTTTGCAAGTCCGGGAGGGCTAAGCCTCCGTACTTTTTTGGCCAAGTTAATTGCTTCCGCGCCAGGCGAGGTTTTTTCTTTGCCCAAACAAATTTGATAAAAAGAGCATGGATCAAGTGAAAATATCGGGCAGGTAGTTTAATCGGTAGAGCTCTAATCAGATAGACATGTTTAGGCAAGATGTTCATCTTTATTAGGTTACACCTACCGAACCACGAGTGGAGGCCCGAGTACCATTTTTCCAACAGCACACGTGTCTCCGCTATCAGAGGAGGAAAGTTCAACTCATACGTCCTAGCTACACAAGATGGAATGTAAGTACCAAGGTAACGTAGAGCTCTATTGGTCCATCGGAAGCCAAAGTTTGCTTGTAACGTTCGAAAAGATGACGCAGTCGAGCCCACCCCCATCGCCTCTGATTTACTATAATTAATTTTAAAATTCGTCAAAGATCCGTATCTGGTTAATTCCTGTAGTAAGTTCGGCACTGATATGGTTGGATTTATCAGAGAAAACATAAGGTCATCCGCATAAGCAGAGATCTTATACTGACCCTCACCCACTTGTAATCCCTGTATATCTGGATTTTGTCGAATTGTACAGAGAAGGGGTTCCAACGTGAGTGCAAATAAAAGAGGAGACAGGGGGCACCCTTGTCTTGTACCGTTATTAATAGCGAAGGAGTCCGATAAAAATCCATTCACCTTGACCTGTGCAGTGGGGTTTGAATAAATGCTGGCGATCCATCTTTGCATATTACCACCCAGGCCTATATGCTTGAGGACCAAAAACATAAATCGCCAGTTTACCCTATCAAAGGCTTTTTCTGCGTCCGTGTTAATAAAGACGCTTGATGTTCGAGAGGTGTCCGCTACATGGATCAAATTTAGTATTTTGGTGGTATTGTCTCTAGCCTCTCGTCCTAGAACAAATCCCACTTGGTCAAGGTGAATAAGATCGAGTAAGTGTGGAGCCAATCGGGTAGCTAAAATTTTTGAGAAGATTTTTAGATCCGTATTGAGTAGGGAAATGGGTCTATAGCTTCCACAGCTTGTGGGGTCTTTTCCTTCTTTCAGGATCACAGTTATGTGTGCCGCTAAGGTATCTCTAAGCATATTCGGATTTTCTCTTGGCGCATTAAAGAATCTAACCAGATACGGACCCAAGATAGGGAGGAAAGTCCGAAAGTATTGGAGTGTATAACCATCTGGACCAGGGGCCTTCCTTAGTTTCATAGTGTTAATAGTCTGTTGAACCTCTATCAAGGAAATTGGTTCTTCCAATTGTTCTCTTATTTCGGCAGAAAGTGTAGGTATATGAGATTTTCCGATATAATCTTCCATCTCTGAGTCAGGGGCCGGGACCTCCACCAAGGAATATAACGTTTCGTAAAATAGGCCGAATTCTCTCACTATTTTCTTTGGGGGGATCACCTTCTGCCCTTGTGATGTAATAATGCTAGGGACATACGTTGACATGTTAGGGTCTTTAACCGAACGTGCAAGTAACTCCCCACATTTGTCCCCAAGCTCATATCCTCGGCTTCTACTTCTCTGTAGAGCAGCCTTTGCTCTAAACAAAAGGAGGTCCGCTAATTGCTGCCTTACATGTATAAGTTCAGACTCCAAACTCGGGGACGTAGAATGCTTATATTGGGCTTCTAGTTGTCTAAGCCTATCCAAGAGCTGTATAGACTGTTTCTCTCGTTCCTTTTTGAGTCTGGACCCATGTTTAATAAACAGCCCTCTCAGGACCGATTTATGGGCCTCCCACAGATTCCTGATCTCGCAGTCCTCCACATCATTCATGAGAAAATACTCCTGAAGACCCACTGAGATGTCCGTTAGGACTTCAGGGATCTGTAAAAGGCCTTCATTCAGTCTCCAAAAACTCTGACGAGAGGCAGCATATTCTGACACAGAATAAGTGAGCAGTACCGGCGCGTGGTCTGACCATATTCTGTCCCCAATTATCGCTGATTTAACCGCATGTAGCTGGTTATGCGGGACTAAAAAGTAATCTATCCTTGAATAGGACTTATGGGGTGCAGAAAAAAATGTATAGTCTCGATCTACAGGATGTAAAACACGCCACACGTCTATCCATTGGGCATTAAAAAACGTTTGTGCTATACTTTTGTTTGCAGCTGGCAGTATGGCCGAACTTCCCGTGGATGTATCAAGTCTCGGGAGTAATGGTATATTGAAATCTCCCCCTAGTATAAGCTGCCCTTCCTTAAATTCCATAAGTAGTTTGGACACTCTCTTAAAAAACCTGGCCTGACTGTCATTTGGTGCGTACACTGTTGCAAATGTTATTAATGTATCTGCTATTTTCCCCTTGATAAAAAGATATCGTCCTTCCGTGTCCCTCATAATCTCCTTCAGGGACCAGGGTATTCTGGATGAGAGTAAGATAGCTACTCCTTTTGATTTAGTTTCAGTATTCATAGAATGGTAAACTACATTGTATAGTCTATTCGTAAATTTAGGAGCTTTATCTTTTTTAAAATGTGTTTCTTGGGGGGCGTGGCTTGGACATGGCGGTGTGAGGACGCTTCATCTTGGCGCTCCCGCTCTCCCGCTGCCCCTGTCGGCTTTTCACCGCTAATTTTAGCTGCTATGAGCGTCCGAAAGAAAAGGAAGACTAAACCAGCTTCTGTCCTGTCCTCCAGGGCTTCTGCGGTGACCCCAATCCGCTCATATTTCCCGGACTCTCCGAGCCCCACTCCGCGGGCCCTCCAGCTCACGCCGCGTGGTGCCCTTAGACCTGTGGCGGGCTCCACACCCGACCGAAGCCTCTCACCGCCGACGATGCCGGGTCCTGCGGCTGCTCCGAGCCCTCCTGCCACACAGCACGATGCTCCGGCGGTACAGATGGGGGATATCTGGGCTCTTCTCCGCACCCTGCCAACGAAGTCGGACATGGAAGCTATGGTTGCCCAGGTAGCCGAACAACACCGCAGGGACTTTCAGCACCTCAGCGGAGAAGTGGCGGCATTGGATGGCAGGGTTACGTCGGGTGAATCGGTGGTGCAGGATCTGCAGGCCAGACTCGCTCTATTAGAACAGACCCAGAGGTCCCATGGTGACGCCTTGGCCGCCCATCAGCTGCGGATGGAGGACATCGAGAACCGGAGCCGCAGAAACAACTTGCGGCTCCGGGGCATCCCTGAGGCGACCGGGCCTGAGGATCTCACCGTGACTGTAAGCGCGATCCTATCCCGACTCCTCCCGCCAGATCCTGCACCGGCCCTGGAATTTGACAGGGTCCACAGGGCCCTGGGTGCCCGCCCGACGGACCCGGACAGGCCCCGGGACGTTATCTGTCGCCTACATCGGTATTCCATGAAGGAGCGGATTCTCAGGGAGGCCTGGACCAAGGGACCGATCGACTTTGACGGAGCTCGTATCCAGATCTATCCGGATGTGGCTCGGGGAACCCTTCAGCGCAGGGCAATGCTGAAGCCTCTGCTGGCACGACTACAATCTCCGGAGATCACATACCGCTGGGGGTTCCCCCTGCTACTGACGGTCCGGAGGCATGGTTCTTCCTTTGTGCTTCGCAAACGAGCGGATCTCCCGGCCCTCTGTGACTTTCTGGGCATAGCGCACATGGATCTCCCGGATTGGATGGCCTGGCTGCCGGATCGTGACCCCCGTCATGGATCCCGGGGTTCGGGTCCCCAGCTGCCTCGTAGACAACGCCGGGCTTCCAGGGGACCGCTGCTGGGAGCTCAGGGCCCGGAGGTCGCGGCTCCTGAAACGTGAGGATCCCGATTGGACGGTTCGCGGGTATGGCCCCCTCCCGAGACTTGGCCCATTTTTTCCCCCCTTTTTCCTATTTTGTTATTTCTTTATTTCTTTTTGTTCTCCTGCCACCGCTGGGACCTGTGGACGTGCTGGCCCCTTACCTGTGTCCCTTGGATATGCCTCGTTGCCCTGCGTCCCCCTGGCTGCCCGAGTGACAGACTGCTGACCTTCCATGTACATGGTAATCTCCTCTTTTCTGCTCCCGGCTCCCCTTTATTGACCCTGTGCATGGGGCTCCCCCCCTGCCCCCTTGGCCAGGGGACGCATTGCATCGCTTTGACTCTGGGGTCCCCACGTACATGCCGCCCCGAGCCACTCGTGCATCCACCTGCTCCCTATAAGACCCGGCTTGCCGGCAGGGTTGTTGCTGCCTGCAATCGGCGAAGGAACTGATCGCTCATGAGGAAATAGAGGACTGTGCTGTATATCTTGCCCTTTTTTTTTTTTTTTTTTTATTTTTTATTCCACTGGGGTACTGTGGCAGTATTTGTATGGGGGAATTCTGTTGCCTCGTGCTTTCGGAGGTACTGGTGGGGGTCTGCCTTTCCTCCCCTCCTTGTACGTGATCGCCGTATTTTGGCGCGTCCTGGGGGGGTGGAGCTGGGTCCCCCTGGGTCCCTCCCCGCTGTCTTCCTTGTCGGGGTGTGGGCGGGGGAGTCGGGGGGTGGGACCCACTGCAGTCATTGTTGGTGCGGACTCCTCCCGGAGTTTGCCGGTGACGTGGACGGCGGCCGGCCATGCCGGTCCCTTGCAGGCCAGTCCTGCGCGCCTCCTGTGGCCCCCCCCCCCCCCTCCCCCAGCTGGCCATATGATGTTCAGCACCTACTATTGTAGTCGCAGTGGCGGAGGTTGTTAGAAGATCAGCTTGTACGCTAGCTGCCTACAGGGATCCGACGCTGCTACACTCTCCCTTCCCTCCTCCTCTCCTTTCCCCCCTCCCCCCCCCCTTTCCCCCCTCCCCCCCGCAGGTCGCAGTGGCGGAGGTTGTTAGAAGATCAGCATGTACGCTAGCTGCCTGCAGGGATCCGCGCTGCTACACTCTCCCTTCCCTCCTCCCCCCCTTCCCCCCCCTCTTCCTCCCCTTTCCCCCCCCCTTCCCCCCTCCTCCCCCCCCTATTCCCCCTCACCCCCTCTCGCCCCTTTCCCCCTCCCCTCCCCTCTCCTCTCCCCCCTTTCCCCCCTCTCCCCCCTTTCCCCCCCTCTCCCCCTTTTCCCCCCTCCCCCCCTCTCCCCCTTTTTCCCCCTCCCCCCTCTCCCCCTTTTTCCCCCTCCCCCCTCTCCCCCTTTTTCCCCCTCCCCCCCTCTTTTCCCCCTCCCCCCCTCTTTTCCCCCTTTTTTTTTTTTTTGTTGTTTCGTTTTGGGCCTTTTCCCTAATCTGCTCCTTCAGTGCTCCGGGGTGGGTCCTGGGTGGCACCTCTTGGGGATGGGGCCCTCGGGGCCGCCTGGGTCCGGATGGGAGCACCGTTCATGGGTCTGCCCCGCGGCCCGCCCTTTCTAAATTCCTAGTTGTTGGGTTATCTTGGTATTGCCTTGTTTAATGATCGCACCTGACTGCTATTGCTATATGACAGGTGTTTTTTTTTTTTTTTCATGTTTCTAGCAATTTCGGACGTTTCTTACTCATTTGTTTCTGTTTACAAGCCGACTTGGGGAGGGCGGGGAGCGGTCGCCTTCCTCCTCTTGTGGTGACTTTCCCCGTACCCCCTATAGGGTTATCCCCCGGGGTCCCCCACACTCCACTCGGTTCTTGGGTGGTGGGTCTGGAACCCCAGGTGAATTGAGCTTTGCTCTCGCTGTGCCGTTGGCACTGTAGCTTTTCAGTTCCCTCTACTTTCCCCTTCTCCTCCTTCTATCCTACCTCCTTGTTTTCTTTTCTCTCTTTCTCTTTCTCCCTCTACCTCTCTCCCCTTGCCCCTCCCTCCCCAACTCTCCTTCCTCCTTCCCTTTCCTTCCCTCCTTGTCTCTCTCCCCTCGGTCGGGTGGGGATGGCCTCCCCCCGTGCCGACCCGATTCGTTTGGTATCGCTCAACGTCAAGGGGCTCAACACTCCGGAGAAGCGTACCATTGTTTTGACTGACCTTCGCCGCTTGCGGACCCATGTAGCCTTCCTGCAGGAGACCCACTTCAGATCCGCCAAGCTCCCTCGATTGGGGGGGAGACACTTTCCAGCGGTCTACCACAGCTGTTCTCCTGATTCCAGATCTAGAGGGGTCAGCATACTGATCAGCAGCCGAACTCCTTGGACATTCTTGGACTCATGGAGTGATGAGATGGGCCGGGCCTTATTTGTTAAGGGTCGCCTGGGCGCAGGGGTAGTTACCTTGGTTAATCTCTACCTCCCTAACACTGAGCGGGTGTCGTGCCTTGAATCCATTTTCTCCGCACTACACGACTTTTCTGAGGGCCAGGTCCTCCTTGGAGGCGACCTTAATTTTGTCATGGATCCAATATTGGACGCCTCTAGGGGGGCTTCCCACATTTCTTACGCAGCATTGAAACGTCTGAAGAAGAGCTTTCATGCCTTCCACTTGGTGGACGTCTGGAGGGTGCTTCATCCGACCTCCAGGGACTACACCTTCTATTCGTCCCCACATGATTCCTACTCGCGCATTGACTACTTCCTTCTACCACAAACTATGTTGGGCCGTGTGATTTCATCGTCTATCGGCTCCATCACAATCTCTGATCATGCGCCGGTGGTTCTTGATGTAGACCTGCGAACCCCTGAAGCTCGCCAGTGGCAGTGGCGGATCAATGATGGTCTCCTCCAGGATCCTCAGCTCTTGAAGGAACTCCGAGTGGAATTGGAAAGGTTCTTTGTAGCTAATGCCCTCCCGGAAAGCCCTCCTTTGATGGTTTGGGAGGCTCATAAGAGCTACATGCGAGGGGTCCTGATCAAACTTGGGACTCAGTGCAAAAGGGAAAGAGCCCGCCAGGTGGAGGACCTGGTCCGACGCATTGCTACCTTGGAAGCTGCACACAAGCGCTCACTGGCTCAGTCTGCTCTACAGGAGCTGTCTGTGCTTCGGGAGCAGTTACGCTCCCTGGCCCTTTTTAGAGCAAAAGCCTCGTTGGCAAAGTGCAAACGTGTTTTTTACGAACATGGCGACAAGTGCGGCAGGATCCTTGCCCGTGCGTTACGTCAACAAAGAGCGTCGACTTTTATTCCGGAGATTCTCGCGGCGCCCCGTCAGAGGGTGCAGGCCACGGAGCAAATTGCAGAAACCTTCCGGCGATATTACGCCTCTTTATACAATCTGACCCCGAACGCGTCTTCGCCCACCCGGGTGGGCCTCCGTTCTAGGATTCAAGAGTACATACAGACCTCTGGTCTTCCTAGCCTTTCCGCAGAGGAACTGGAACGATTGGAGGAGCCGCTTCGCCTTGATGAACTCCTAGGAGCCATTGCGGGGTCTCAGAGTGGGAGGGCACCGGGGCCTGATGGCTACTCTCTGGCTTATTATAAATGCTTTGCCGATATTCTGGCCCCACATTTCCTTGCTGCCTACAATGCTGCGGGCTCGGGGGCGGAGTTTCCGGCAGACTCGCTTCGCGCACATATCACGGTGATAGCGAAGGAGGGCAAGGATCCTCTTCTGTGCCCGAGCTACAGGCCCATCTCGCTCCTGAATGTGGACCTGAAACTTTTCACCAAGATTTTGGCATCCCGCCTGGCTCCGTTGCTCCCACAATTGGTCCAGGACGACCAGGTGGGTTTCGTGCCTTCCCGAGAGGCTCGAGATAACACCACGAAAGCTCTAAACATCTTACATGTTGCATGTGCCCGGAAGACCCCCATGTTGCTTCTCTCGACGGACGCCGAAAAGGCGTTCGATCGGGTGAACTGGGACTTCCTCCTGGAAACTATGAGACACATTGGACTCGGGGAGCGCATGATGTCTTGGATCGGCGCAATTTACTCCCGGCCGTCGGCGTGTGTCAAGGTCAACGGCAGGCTCTCTAGTCCTTTGGATATCTCAAATGGAACGCGACAGGGATGCCCCCTGTCCCCGCTGATATTTGTCCTGACTCTTGAACCTTTTCTGCGCATGGTAAGAGCTAACGCTGATATCGGTGGTATCGAGGTCTCGCCCTCGCTCACCCCGAAGGTGGCGGCTTACGCCGACGACCTTCTTTTCTTTCTCTCTAAACCGCTCCTCTCCCTACCTAATCTCCTCCGAGAATTCCGTGCCTATGAGGCATTGTCCTCGTACAAAATCAATTACCAGAAGTCGGAGGCCTTGCCGGTCTCCATGCCCCCGCCCTCGCTGCGCCTTCTCCAGAGGGATTTCCCTTTTAAGTGGAGTTCTTCCCACATCAAGTACTTGGGGGTATTTCTTCCTAACTGCCCTGACCGTGTCTTCGCATGCAACTTCCCACCTCTCCTTGCGCGTATTCGAAAAGACCTAGAGGATTGGCAGAAGGGTATGTTCTCTTGGTTTGGGCGCTGTAACATCATCAAAATGAATATCATGCCCCGTTTGCTTTATGTCCTGCAAGCCCTGCCAATTTATATTCCACAGGCCTTCCTCCGGAAGATTAACGAAGCCTTTCGTAGATTTCTTTGGCTCCGAAGTCCCCCACGATTGGCGTTGCGGGTTCTTCGCATGCCCAAGCTGAGTGGCGGCATGGCCTTTCCAGACGCAACGATGTACTACGCATCCTGTCATCTTGCCCGGGTCTTGGATTGGCATGTGCATGGCTCCCTGAAACAATGGGTGCGCATTGAACGGGGCATTGGAGACTCCCCACCGGAATCCCTATTCTGGGGCATTTCCGCATTGCCTAGATGGGCTGTGGACCACCCGACCATTGGGGCCACGCTGGGACTGGGGCGTAGGATGCTCAGGGATGGCGTCATGGCGACTCTGCCTTCCCCTCTGTTTCCGGTGCTCGACAATCGGGACTTCACCCCGGGCCTGACAGACCCGGGGTTCCGAAAAATGAAGACCAAGGGCCTTTATCAGGCCAGACACTTCGTTCGCAACGGACAATGGGTCTCTAGGCGGGCTCTCTTCTCGGATAGCACCTTTTCAACCTTGTCCTTCTGGCACAAGATACAGCTAGCTCATTTCCTGTGCTCCCTGCCACCGGCGGCCTCCTTTATGCGGCGTCTCACTCCCTTTGAGGAACTCTGTTCGTCGGATTCTCCGTTGCGCCACACGATCTCTTTGCTGTATAAGCTCCTGACTGCCCCGGAGCCCGCCTTCAGACCCCTATTCTTGACCCGTTGGGAAAAAGACTTGGGGCTCTCTCTGTCCGATCTTCAGGTGGAACGTATTTTCTTCTTTACCTACAAGACCTCTACGTGCTCCAAATATCAGGAATCCGGGTACAAGCTCCTGACCAGATGGTATTTCACCCCGGCCAGGTTACACAGGATGTTCCCCTCTTGCTCTGACCTTTGCTGGCGCTGTGGGGAAGAGGTGGGGTCCCTTCTTCACATCTTCTGGTCGTGCAGCCGCCTTCGCCTCTTCTGGGGGGAGGTGCTGCGCGTCTCGCAAAAGTTCACGGACCATCCCCTCACTCTTGATCCCGCACTCTTCCTCCTCCACCACAATAGCTTTCCACGCCCATCTTACCGGAAGTCGATCCTGCCGCTCCTACTCACGGCTGCCAAGAGTTGCATTCCTCTTCTCTGGAAACAGTCACAGCCCCCCACGGTGGCGCTGTGGTTGAGAAAAGTAGCGCATATTAATGAAATGGAAGATCTGGTGGCGACTGCACGGGGGTCGCGTGAAGGGTTCCTCAAGCGATGGTACTACTGGCATGAGTTTAGCTTCTCCGATGAATACAAAGACCTGATCGCTTGACGGGTCTGAGGCGCTGGGGTTGGTCATCCCTCTCCCATCCTGTCTTTCCCCCTTACCCCCCACTCTTGTACCACTTTTCACCCCTCTCCCCTGCTGACTTTTCCTCCCCTCTCTTCTCTCCTCTTTCTGCTCTTCCCCCATATGGAAAACTACCCCCCCCCCCCTGGGCATTTCTACTCTTCCTATGTTGTGATGGCTGCAGGGTGCCTGGAAGGTCAGCTTGGTTCCTCCTCTTCCTACCAGACCGGCCATTTGAGAGATGCCGGTGGAGGGGGGGCGTTGCCTGGTTGAACTACGCACCATAGCCCACTTTCCTTTTTGAACCTCCATTTACTACTATAGCGGTCTGGGAGCACAAGACTACACGTGTGTCATTGTTTTATGCTTGTTCCCTGACCCGCTACATCTCCACTTACAGTTATTGACATTTATCAATATGCTCTGTTATGCTGTATTATATTGTATGCCCTTTTTCCTTTCTCAATAAACATTGAATTTACAAAAAAAAAAATGTGTTTCTTGAAGGAAAGCAACATCTACTCTATGTCTCTTAAGGTCATTAAACAACATCCTCCTTTTTTCCGGTATATTAAGACCTCTGGTATTTAAAGAAAAAATTATGAGGTCCCCCATCTTGATGGAGGGGAGAGGGGAAAAAGGAGAGAGGGAAGGAGAGAAAGAGAGGGGGAGAGGGGGAGAGAAAAAAAAAAAAAAAAAAAGGAAGGGGGACAAACTAACCCTCCTAAAACAAGAAGGGTGGCGCTACCCTTCTCCCCCTTCAGAGCCTATCGCTCTACCACTAATTGGGAAACTTCCCATGTACACTATGTGACTCTAAGTCACCCCTCAATGTACTGACCTAATTGGGAGGGCGGTATAGATCAGGCGTAGTACCAAATAAGTAAGAATAAGAAGCAAGGTACAATCCCGCTCTCCCGAGCCCCCCCCTCCAACCACACCGACAGAGATCATGATCATGATCCTGTTATCCCAAGAAAGAAGAGTAGGGACAAAAAAAAAAAAAAAAAAAGAAAGGGGGGTTGGGAAAGGGAGAAGGGAGAAGAAGGGGAGGGAACAAAACCACTCTTAAATTTATATCTTTAAACCCCACCCCTTCATCTCCGTTCCCAACCATATCCGACAAACACATTGTCCATAATTAATAATCAAATATCGTATCATACCAACATTTGGAGAAAAGGTGGGTGGCGTCCATACTCAGGCTTCTCTTATTACACTATGATATAATAAATAAGGAGCGCCAAAACCCCTCGCTGTATCTAGGCATATCTCTGTACGCGCATCCATCGTTTAGTGTATATAAATAAAAAAGAAAAACATAAAAAAAAAAAGGAAGGAAAGGGGGGCGGAAAAAAAAAAAAAAAAAAAAAGAGAAAAAAAAAAAAGAGCCCCCCTTTCCCGTGTCTAACACCCAAGTGCAACATCATTCAAAAAGAGCAAAAAAAAAGAAAACATTATATAAGGAGGGAGGTCACTTCCTCTCTCTTCTCAAGTACGAGAGCTATCTTAAAGCTCAAAAAAGACCTCTCATGTCTTCCCCACCCCCTCACCCCCTTAGCCACTGTTCCACCACCTCTAGTAGGTAATGTAGCCACAAAAAAAAAAAAAAAAAATAAGAAAAGGGAGGGGGGGAACAGAGAAGGGGGGGCGGGAGAGGAGCGACCTATTATTGTAGAGAAAGGTTTAAAGGATAATCCCCCAAGAACAGGGGATAGGCCCTTACCATCCCCATGTATATCTTTATTTATATAAATCCTACTTAGGTAAGTCCTCATGCCACCCCCCCCTCCAATATATCTGACCATCAAGCGCCAATCCCCAGCATTTATAAACATAAGCAAACACTAAATGAGAAAAAAAAAAAAAAAAACCATATTGTCCATAATTAATAAACAAATAATGTATCGTACCAACATTTTGGAGACAAGGTGGGTGACATCCATACTCAGGTTCCTCTTATTATACTAGGATATAATAGTGGTATAGTAATTAAGGAGCGCCAAACCCCCTCACTGTATCTAGGTGTATCTCTGCACGCGCATCCATCGTTTAGTGTATATAAATAATTAAAGAGAAAAAAAAAAAGAAAGGGGGAAGGGGGGTGGAAAAAAAAAACAAGAAAAGAGAGCCCCCCTTTTCCGTGTCTAACACCCAAGTGCAACATCCTTCAAAAAGAGCAAAAAATAAAAAACATTATATAAGGAGGGAGGGCACTTCCTCCCTCTTCTCAAGTACGAGAGCTATCTTAAAGCTCATAAAAAAAAAAATACAGGAAAACTACCTCAGTGAGAAAGAAAAGAAAAAAAAAGGGCAACCCCCAGAAGCATAGGGGGATAGACCCCCTAATTATTACGATGGGCGAGCTTTGCAGATCCACACCTCCTCTCATATTATCTTTATCGTTCCCTCTGTTTGCCACCTCTCACCCCCTTAGCCACTGTTTCACCACCTCAACTAGGTACTATAGCCAAAAAAAAAAAAAAAAAAGGGGGGGGGAGGAAGGGGCAGGAGACCTGGCATCAAATCACTCACCCTCTCTCCCATCAAAAAAAAGAAAGTCCTCCTTTTTCAATTATTGCTGGGGCATGGATTCTCTGGATTGCAAGTTTCCTCCCACCTTGGTGGGGGGCCAAGGGGCTGCTGCATCCCCCGAGGGGGCTGATCTGGCTGCTATTGTGGCGAACTTGGCTTCTCAGGTGCAGATGCTAATGGCTGATCGATCCGCAAAACGGCCCAGATTGTCTATTTCCTCTGATTCAGAGGGCAATGGGGCTGCTATGGCTGGAGTGCCCTTCTCAGGGTCTCGCTCATCTCTGGACCTTGGGGGGTCTGAGGGGGAGGCTGAGGTAGAAGGGGTTGATAATTCTCCCCCTGGCTCGCCTGAAGAGCTTGCACTCATGGATGAGTTGGTTGCTTCTATCAAGGACACACTGCGTTTGCAGGATGAACCATGTCCTCCTGCTTTGATGTCCTCTTATGGGACGCAAAGGAAACGCAAAACAGCGCAGGTTTTTCCCTGCCCTGCGGAATTTCAGCGCGCTGTTGATGAGCAATGGCGCAATCTAAAGAAGCCCTTTACTGCGCTAAATAAGTTCAAGCTTCGTTTCCCTTTACACCCACCACTGATGAGCGTTGGTGTGTGCCGCCTCAGGTGGATCACGCGGTGGCGGTTTTGAATAAATCTACTGCGATCCCTGCTGAGGATACCCCGGTGTTCCGGGACCCTACGGACAGGAGATTGGAGTCTCTTGCTCGTCATGCTTATACGGTTGCTGGTTCTATGCTGAAGCCTATTTTTGCTTCCATTTTGGCAGCCCAGGCTATTGCGGATTGGACGCAGGTGCTCAGGCGCACCCTGGTGGCTGACTATGCTCCACCGACAACATTGGCTATGGTGGATCAAATTCATCAGGGTGTCATGTATTTGTGTGATGCGGACTTGGATTTAGTCCCTTTGGCTGCACGCCTCTCAAGTGTGGCGGTATTGAACCGTCGCCTGATATGGCTGAAATGTTGGTCGGTTGACCAATCATCTCGCAAGACTTTAGCTAATTTGCCCTACGCGGAATCTCGCCTTTTTGGCGAGTCTTTGGATACTCTGATAAAGGGAATTTCCGGGGGTAAGGGCACTCTCTTACCCCAAACTCACAAGAATAAGTTTGTTCGCGGTAAGAAGAATACCTCGTTTAGGCCCGCACAGGGTTCCTTTCGTGCCTTTCGGTCGCAATATAAGGGCAAGCCCTTCAAGGGCCAAGGCTCCCAGAAGAAGCCGTGGGCAGGTAAGCAGAAGTCCGGCCAGTCTGGGTCCGCTGCCCATACCAATTCGGCCTGAAGGGGCGCCCTCACCCGGTTCTGGGGTGGGGGGACGTTTGCTTGGTTTTCTTCAACCCTGGCTGGCCCGCATTCGGGACAGGTGGGTTCAGGAAATCGTTAGATCTGGATACAAGATCGAGTTTCTCGGCCGGCGAGCAGATTTTTTTCCCTCAAATCTTCAGCTGTCTCTGAAGCGCTTGCAGGATCTGCACCTGGCGGTGCGGGACCTGTGGGCCCAGGGAGTGGTGGTTCCGGTGCCTTATCGGGACAGATTTCGGGGATTCCATTCCAATCTGTTCACTTTGCCCAGAAAGGAGGGCAAGGTACGTCCGATTTTGGACTTAAAAGCTCTGAACCACTTTGTGCGGGTTCGCAAGTTCCGCATGGAATCCCTGCGCTCGGTGGTGGCTGCCCTGGTTCCGGGGGAATTCATGGCCTCCATCGACTTGAAGGATGCGTACCTTCACATCCCCATTTTCGAGGGTCACCAGAGGTACCTTCGATTCGCCATTGCGGAGGATCATTACCAATTCGTGGCGTTACCCTTTGGTCTCGCTTCGGCTCCGCGGGTTTTCACCAAGGTGCTTGCGCCGGTCCTGGCTTTATTGAGAGCCCAGGGCATCTCTGTCTTGGGGTATCTGGACGATATCCTGATTCGGTCTGCGACCAGTCAGGGCCTGGTGAATGACCTGTCCATCACGATGCAGAATCTGCAGGAGTTCGGTTGGACGATAAATTTTCCAAAGTCGACGCTGTGTCCGTCGGTTCGTCTTCCCTACCTGGGGATGATCCTGGACTCTGTTCAAGCGAAGGTCTTCCTGCCGGAAGACAAGCTCCGGACACTTCAGGACGAAGTCAGGTCCCTCAGGGACAATCAGTGCCCGTCCCTCCGGACATGTATGAGGTGTCTGGGATTGATGGTCTCGGCTTTCGAGGCGATTCCCTTCGCCCAGTTTCACACACGGGATCTTCAGGCGGAGATCCTGGCCAAGTGGGACGGGCGTCCGCAATCTCTGGATCTGCGGATTTCGTTGAGCCGCCTCACCCGAAGGGATCTTTTGTGGTGGCTCCAGTCTCTGGCGGTGTCGGGGGGCAAGTCCTTTCCTCCTTTGTCGTGGACGGTGATCACCACGGATGCCAGCCTGTCGGGCTGGGGTGGTGTTCTGGGCGTTCTGTTCGCCCAGGGAACTTGGTCGGAGGAGGAATCCTCCCTTCCGATCAACATTCTGGAATTGCGAGCGATAAATCTCTGCCTTCTGCGTTGGACGGACAGGCTTCAGGGCCGTCCGGTTCGGGTGCAGACGGCGGTGGCCTACATCAACCACCAAGGGGGCACCAGGAGTGCCCGAGCGGCTCGGGAAGTAGCCGACATTCTGTCTTGGGCCGAGACGCACGTCCCGGCGATATCTGCAGTTCACATTCCGGGGGTGGAGAACTGGCAGGCGGATTATCTGAGTCGCCAGACCCTGGACCAGGGGGAATGGTCCCTTCACCCGGATGTCTTTCAGATGTTGTGCGTGAAGTGGGGTTCCCCAGATGTGGACCTGTTCGCGTCTCGTCTAAACAACAAGGTGGAAAGGTTCGTGGCAAGGACGCGCGATCCTCGGGCAGACGCCTCAGACGCGTTAGTGGCGCCCTGTCATCAGTATCGTCTGATGTATGCCTTTCCACCGATTCAGCTGCTGTCCAGGCTCCTTCGCAGGTTGGCCTCGGAACCGCACACGGTGATTCTGGTGGCGCCAGACTGGTCTCGCCGGTCTTGGTGAGTCTTGGTGTGAGTCCAGGGGGTATTCCCCTCGCTCATACTCGGTATCGAGAGTGTTGGCTTTCCTTCAAACGGGCGTGGACCAGCGTTTGGCGTTGGCCACGATTAAGGGTCAGATTTCTGCGCTGGCCGTTCTCTTTCAACGCCCTGTGGCATCTAAGTCTTTGGTTAGCACCTTTGTTCAAGGGGTGCGACACTTGGCCCCTCCTCGGAGGGACCCTTTACCTCCATGGGACTTGAACCTTGTTCTGTCCGTGTTGCAGCATGCTCCCTTTGAGAAGATCAGGGAGATCTCATTGTCTCTGTTGTCCAAGAAGGTTGCCTTTTTGGTGGCGATCACTTCGGCTCGCAGGGTATCGGAGCTGGCGGCCTTGTCCTGCAGCTCTCCCTACTTGGTGATTCACTTGGATAAGGTGGTCTTACGACCTAACCCTTCTTTTCTTCCAAAGAGGATCTCGGAATTTCACCTCAATGAGGACATTGTCTTGCCTTCGCTTTGCGCGAAGCCTAAGCATCCAAAGGAGGTGGCTTTGCATTCCTTGGATGTTGTTCGGGCGATCAGAGTTTACCTGTCATCGACGAAATCCTTTCGCAAGTCGGATTCTCTATTTGTCCTTCCAGAGGGTCCTCGGAAGAGCATGGCGGCGTCGGCTGCGACCATCGCCAAATGGATCAGACAGACCATTGTGCAAGCCTATGCTTTGAAGGGGAAGGTTCCTCCTTTCCCTGTGAAGGCGCACTCTACCAGGTCTCTGAGTACGTCTTGGGCCTATCGTCATCAGGCTTCTGTGGCCCAGGTGTGTAAGGCGGCGACTTGGTCGTCCGTTCACACCTTCTCAAAATTTTACAAGGTGGATGTTCAGGCATCGGCAGATGCTTCCTTTGGCCGTAAAGTTCTTAGTGCGGCAGTGCCTTAGGGTCCCTTGTTTGGGTCCTTGGCTGTTGGGGTGTTTTTACCCCTAGGTTACTTGTTCTTCCTGGGTTGTTGCTCCTGTTGAGCACGTTTTCCTGTTGCCCAGTTGGTTCTCTTACTTTGGTAAGGTTCTTTTTTCTGATGTGGGTACTGCGTTGCTTTAGGCGCGGCTGTGTTTTTTCCCACCCCTCATGTCTACACTGCTCTGGGACATCCCCATTAGTGAAGATTATGAAGTGGCGGCGACTGTCGGAGGACGCAAGAGAAAACTGAATTTTTGTAAAATCTTACCGTAAAAATTCCTTTCTCTGAGTCCTCCGACAGTCGCCGCCCCTCTTTTGGGGTTTGTTTATGTACTCTACTGCTATGCTACTGAAACTGAGTTGAGAATGCAGGAAGCAGGGAGGTATTGACTGAGGGGACCACCCCCTAGGGGTGTGATATGCTAAAAGCTTTGATATTAACACATCTTGTTGCCTAGCTACTCCTGCGGAGCAAAGGTCAATTACCCCATTAGTGAAGATTATGAAGTGGCGGCGACTGTCGGAGGACTCAGAGAAAGGAATTTTACGGTAAGATTTTACAAAAATTCAGTTTTTTTTTTTTTAATCTTTGTCCTTAATAAAAGTGTTTTTGTCTAAAGATATTGTAATAAAAATCCTGCTGATTGGATGGCCATCCTCACTATCCGTCTTATGTTGAAGGAGGGTTTTTTTACCGTGTTACCCTTGATTGGAAATTTACTGTTGAAGAATACTGTCCTATTGTTGAATCACCATGTTCCCCCTGTATCTTTGGGGTTTTATGTTAAGGACAATTCTGTTCTCCTTAAGAGGACTTCTCCTTTCTGCTAAGCTTTGGTTTATTCGAGCACAATACCGTGAACCTTTCAAGGTCTGATAAAACTATTAGAGAGTGGGGATGGCAAGAACTCGGTGCACCAGAAACACGGCACAAAAATGATGTTGTGTAGGAATAAATGCAAGTATGTACTTGTAGTTATTACTGTGTTTTTTTTTTTTTTTTTTTATAGCAGATAAGTTTTCATTTACTTAGCAGCCTTTTAATACCTGTCCTTGATTTTTTTTTTTTTTTTTTTTTGTGTGTGTGGAGGATTGCATTGTGGCACCAGTATACTGTAAGCACCTGCTATTACAATATCTAAAAAGGACAGTGCAGTTTAGAGGAAGAATGAAAACTGCAGGGGAATGACTGATACATCTGTAGGAGGTAACATGATCAGAATTATAAGAAACTTATATTAGTCGACTAGATTTGGAGGTGTATGTTTATATAGAAGTGCTTAAAATAAAAGCTGAACTCCATTAAATGCATATACTGTCAGGGAGCTCTTTACCTGTCAAAGGATTTGTTTTTCTGCACATCCAGCCCTGAGATTTTGATGGCTCTGCACAGTGCAAAAGGCCTGATTATTCTCTTCTGCAATTGGGTAACATTTACAGGTCTAGTCTGTCCCCCAGCTTGTGGTTGGACAGTGAAATAAGAAGCAGCAGGATGATGTCATCTCGCTATCACTTTACTCTCTTCTTCTATTAGCATGCCCCTTGCCAGCACATGAGCACTGCAACACAACAGATTGTGTCCTTCTGTTGCTTTCCCTTTGCAAGTTCCCTAGTTGTCTCTGGTCTTAGAACTTCCTGGGTCACTAATCTGAAATGTCTTTCAGAAAACTCTGGATTGGTGATTTGGAAAGTGTAATGGTTAGTATTTATCTTAAATGTACAGTACAGGACAATAGAATTGATTCTTAGACCATGGATTTTTCCTGCTACTTCCCAGGTGATTGGACACTGGCAAAAGCTTTGCTGGGACTGCCTTCTCCTGATGGACCCCCTTCTCCTGTTAAAATAGTTTTTTTTTCTATTTTTCACCAGTTTTCTTTCTCATCTTCAACTGACACTTCTATCAATATCTGACTGCTCATTTCCTTATCGCTCACTAGCAGTTTTCAGATAGATTACCCTTGTTGTATACTTTGAGAACTGTACCCAGAATGTAATGTTTGCTGCGGGCACTGGATCCTGCGTTCAGCGCTCACCTTGGCATGAGGTGCAATGAATGAGTTAGCCGCAGGATGCCATAAGAATCCATGGCAGTTGTCCATTCCTATGGTACAAAGCTGCGCTAAATGACATAGACCATATATGATAGGTCTATTAAATAAAGTGGTAAATCCCAAAAAATAATAGTCCAAAGTATTAAATGATGAATAAACTGTTAAAGTCCAATCCAACACGACACAGAAAAATTCAATGTGAATAGGTACTGCTTACCGGACGTAGCAGTAAGATGAGCGTTGGTGTAAACAAAAACCAGACCAGTGGAACTCTGTAGATGACTCCTGTCAAATGATCTCCACTCAGAATTGTGAATCGGTGAATATGGTGATGAGACAAAAAATATACATAGCGTGATACTGCATAAAAATTTCTAATCACCCGTGTGAATGAAGAAAATAATAGGTGTACACCACCACCAACATAGGCCGCTTACCAGAAAAAAGAAAAGGTAAGCATAACATATCTCAGTGAAAGATTGGGAATGAAGAACCACCTCCGTGATAACAAAATAATTACCAGATATCAGTGGATCATGCGATATAAATCACTCAAATGCATAGAGCCACCACCAGAAATTCCTGCTTACCAGATATCAGCAACCAATTGCATGTATCAATCAGGGAAACTGATGTATGGCAATCCACAGGTGAATGAACATAGACACTCCCTTGGCAATATAGCTGATCCGCACAGATGCTCCGCGATATTACATAGGATAAATAATAAGGGGGGGAGAGCCCATAGCGTAAAACCATTTATTAAAATAAATAAAACAAAAGATTTGCACTTACAAAAGTACACAGGAATAGCGCTGAATTGGAGCCGCCGGCCAGTCGGCTTCAAACACCCGCCTGAGTATCGTATCGTCTCGTAGAGGTGACGTCAGCACGCCGCGACCGACGTACGTTTCGTCATAAATGACGTTCTCGTACGTCGGTCGCGGCGTGCTGACGTCACCTCTACGAGACGATACGATACGCAGGCGGGTGTTTGAAGCCGACTGGCCGGCGGCTCCAATTCAGCGCTATTCCTGTGTACTTTTGTAAGTGCAAATCTTTTGTTTTATTTATTTTAATAAATGGTTTTACGCTATGGGCTCTCCCCCCTTATTATTTATCCTATGTAATATCGCGGAGCATCTGTGCGGATCAGCTATATTGCCAAGGGAGTGTCTATGTTCATTCACCTGTGGATTGCCATACATCGGTTTCCCTGATTGATACATGCAATTGGTTGCTGATATCTGGTAAGCAGGAATTTCTGGTGGTGGCTCTATGCATTTGAGTGATTTATATCGCATGATCCACTGATATCTGGTAATTATTTTGTTATCACGGAGGTGGTTCTTCATTCCCAATCTTTCACTGAGATATGTTATGCTTACCTTTTCTTTTTTCTGGTAAGCGGCCTATGTTGGTGGTGGTGTACACCTATTATTTTCTTCATTCACACGGGTGATTAGAAATTTTTATGCAGTATCACGCTATGTATATTTTTTGTCTCATCACCATATTCACCGATTCACAATTCTGAGTGGAGATCATTTGACAGGAGTCATCTACAGAGTTCCACTGGTCTGGTTTTTGTTTACACCAACGCTCATCTTACTGCTACGTCCGGTAAGCAGTACCTATTCACATTGAATTTTTCTGTGTCGTGTTGGATTGGACTTTAACAGTTTATTCATCATTTAATACTTTGGACTATTATTTTTTGGGACTTACCACTTTATTTAATAGACCTATCATATATGGTCTATGTCATTTAGCGCAGCTTTTTCCCACTATTTGTTACACATGTTTGTCACATTTTAGTTGCAGCTATTAGGATTTTGATATTTAGCGCAGTTTTTTCTTTTTCCACATTCCTATGGTACCCAGACCCTGAAGATCCCTAAGGAGGTATGGCATGCCCACACTGATGGGTGAAGCCTGAATCCTAGATGGGACCACCGACTAGGACAGGGTAAAACAGAGTTTTCCTGTACCTTTACTTACCGGCCTCTGGCTATACATGTCTGGTTGGATCACTACTTGGATCTGTATTACACACTACATTGTATAACTTTATCCTACATCACACACCTCAGCGATTTTGAAGGCACACTAAGGCCCCTTTTACACTTTTGTGACTTGTCTTGCGACTTGGGACTGCAAAGTCGCATTACAAGTCTTTCTCAATGATTTCCAATGAGTATCTTTCATCTCTGTGCAACTTCAAAGTAGGGCTGCAACTAACGATTCATTTGTCTGTCGACTAATCTATCGATTATTTTTACGATTAGTCGACTAATCTAACGATTATTTAAATTTTTTGTTTTTTTGCTTAATTTAGTGTCTTTTTGATTAGCTAATTAATCCTGTAATTAATACAGACCCCTCAGTAAGCCCCCCTCCCACTACAGACCCCTCAGTAAGCCCCCCTCCCAGTACAGCCCCCCACAGTAAGCCCTCCCACCCAGTACAGACCACTTAGTAAGCCCCCCTCCCAGTACAGACCCCTCAGTAAGCCCCCCTCCCAGTACAGCCCCCCACAGTAAGCCCTCCCACCCAGTACAGACCACTTAGTAAGCCCCCCTCCCAGTACAGACCCCTCAGTAAGCCCTCCCACCTAGTACAGACCACTTACTAAACCCCCCTCCCAGTACAGACCCCTCAGTAAGCCCTCCCATCTAGTACAGACCACTTACTAAGCCCCCCCCTCCCAGTACAGACCCCTCAGTAAGCCCTCCCACCTAGTACAGACCACTTACTAAACCCCCCTCCCAGTACAGACCCCTCAGTAAGCCCTCCCACCCAGTACAGACCACTTAGTAAGCCCCTCTCCCAGTGCAGACCCCTCAGTAAGCCCTCCCACCTAGTACAGTATGTACTGGGTGGGAGGGCTTACTGAGGGGTCTGCACTGGGAGGGGGGGGCTTACTAAGGGGTCTGTACTAGGTGGGAGGGCTTACTGAGGGGTCTGTACTGGAAGGGGGGCTTACTAAGTGGTCTGTACTGTACAGACCACTTAGTAAGCCCCCCTCCCAGTACACTAGTACAGACCCCTCAGTAAGCCCTCCCACCTAGTACAGACCCCTTAGTAAGCCCCCCTCCCAGTACAGACCCCTTAGTAAGCCCCCCCTCCCAGTACAGACACCCCAGTAAGCCCTCCCACCCAGTACAGACCCCTTAGTAAGCCCCCCCTCCCAGTGCAGACCCCTCAGTAAGCCCTCCCACCTAGTATAGGGCTTACTGGGGGGTCTGCACTGGAAGGGGGGGCTTACTAAGTGGTCTGTACAGTACAGACCACTTAGTAAGCCCCCCTCCCAGTACACTAGTACAGACCCCCCAGTAAGCCCTCCAACCTAGTACAGACCCCTTAGTAAGCCCCCCTCTCAGTGCAGACCCCTCAGTAAGCCCTCCCACCTAGTACAGACTGTACTAGGTGGGAGGGCTTACTGGGGGGTCTGTACTGGAAGGGGGGCTTACTAAGGGGTCTGTACTAGGTGGGAGGGCTTACTGGGGGGTCTGTACTGGGAGGGGGGCTTACTAAGTGGTCTGTACTGTACAGACCACTTAGTAAGCCCCCCTTCCAGTGCAGACCCCCCAGTAAGCCCTCCCACCTAGTACAGGCCATTACAAGCCGGTGTAGCGCCGCAAATGTGACATCTCTAAGTAGCTGGGGGAGGATGCGAATGTGTGTTGTGGCAGTACAGGGGTGCTGGAGATGGTCAGCACTCACCTCTCGTCTCCGACGGAGCCCGGCGGGGGAATTTCACCCGGCCGGCAATGCTTCAAGCGGCGCGGCGGCCGGCCGGGGGCGTGTGACGTCACACGTTGACGCGTCGACGCATTTTCCGCACGTCGACGATTTTTTGTAGTCGACGTAGTCGACTACGTCGACGAGTCGTGACAGCCCTACTTCAAAGTAGACCCTGCCCTAATTTTGTCCGACTTTGATGTGTTTTGAGGTCCATAGACCTCAAGAGTACACAGGCATCAAGTCCAGTCAAAATCACGCAACTTTTAGGTCGCACAAGTGTGAAAGGGGCCTTATGGGGTAATCTACTCTTTTGAGTGTTTTTTTACCTAGCCAGTATTGTCTTTCTTTATTCGGCCTTGTAGGTCATGTTGTTTTAGCCTTAACCTATTTAAATTTGGTGGCCTCTTTCGCCTCAAAACTGGAGGTTCCTCTCTGGCCAGAGATGTAGTTCTTATAAGACCCCTAACTACACTCTTCTGTTCACCATCTTTTGCTGACCTCCCAAGCTGGTCATTTGCTTTATCACTTGTTGCATAATACCTCAGAGCCACAGACACAAGTACTAAGTTAGTGCTTGGGTTATTGCAAATCCTTCATAACATCAGTGTCTTCTTTGCCTCCATTGGGTGTGGCCATTTGCTCTGCTTTTTCCATTTGGATTTTTACTACGGTCAGACAAGACTTTATGGCCCAAATAACCCAGTTATTTACGAACTAGAGCTATGTTCATATGCTTGCTGGCCCTGTTCTTCATCCCATCCTGGCTGTGCCCAACCTTGGTTGACAAGGCAGAATTACCTAAAATAGATCTTACCACTGTTGTGGTTGAACCCTTGGTTATATTATGCATGGAGCAAATGGCTGTATCTTGTCATGGTTTGCTGTGGGCTTCCTGGCTTATCTCTTGTGTGCTTAACTGTGGTACTCATGTAACTGATACGCGTGAGAAATATCTCTTTGGATCTGCCCTTGATACCATTTTGAAGGACACTACTGGTGGCTAGAGCACTTAGCTTTCTCAGTGGAAGTAGCCTGAGGAACAGATCACAAATTTTTCTCCCTTTTTGATATGTTAGGAAATGTCTCTCATTTCTCCTCTACTGCTTCCGCAATCTTGAGACCCCCCCAAACTTGGCTCCCAGTCAGCCTGCACAATATGGACTTCAAAGTGTGCCAAATCTTCAGACAAGCCTTCCTTTGCTTTTTGGTGCACCCCCACCTACTAGAATTGGGTCGGGGGGCATTTGTTTTCAATTGAGCTGAGATATTCTGCATTGAATCCACCAGGTGTCTCCTCATCTCCCTTCAACAGACCTTCTGGCTTCTGTAGACATTAGGGCATCCATCTACATGCCCCCACTTTTTCTGACTTGTCACTTGGAGTATCAAGGCCCAGTCCTGCACACAGCTCAGACCAAAGTGTTCTTCCCCAGGAAAAAACTTCAAACTCTCAGATTCTACCACTCCAGTCCAGGAGTCATTGAATTCTTCACTGTTGCATGAGAGGCTTGGGTTTGATGGTAGCCTCCTTGAGGCAGTCCCTTTTGCCTAATTTCACTCCAGACCTTTACAACGCAACATTCTGTCACCATGGAACATGTCAATTAAGTCCCTGGACAAAACAGTTTTTCACCAAGGACCAGAATGTCCCTGTGCTAGTGGCTCAGGAATCTGGCACAGAGATCAAGGATGTCCTTTCTTAGCACCTTTTGGAAGATCATCATGTTATATGTTAGCCTGTCAAGCTAGGGAGGAACCCTGGACTATTTGTCTGCCACTACACAGCTGGGGGGTCATTTAATCTGGATTCAGTCAGACAACCCTGCAGCTGTTCTGGTTAAACAGATCCTGTCGGGGGTAGAATTTCACGTTGCTGCCTTTGGCACGCAGACTTCCTCAGCTGAAAGCTCCTGGACCTGGGGGAGTGGTCCCTACACTGAAGTTGTTCCAAGGCCTGTGTCGCAGGTGGGGGACACCAGATGTGGACCTCCCCAGTTTCCCGATTTAAACGCAAAGTACAATAGATGAGAAGGAAAATAGGCTTTTTGAACTCTCCTTAAATTTCTCTTCTTGTAGTCTATTGAGGGACACGGGCCCCACCCATCATTTTTTTTCATACTCTTGGTACTGCTTGCAATAAAACTGAAACATGCTGTTAGGAGGTTTTATCTTGGAAAAGATATTCCATTTTTTGTTTGCCAATGCCCCATCCTCCCATGGGTGACAGTAAAACCCAAAAGTGAAAGACTTCCTATGTTGACATGACAAAATCCCCAGAGGATTGTGTTTTTTTTTTTTTTTTAATTTTTATTTAAAGTGACCGCTTTAGTTTACTGAAATCTAGAACCGATACTGAGAGAGAGGCGGGTGAGTCCTTGCTCTCTGATTTATTCACTTGTGTCTGTAACTTTATATTTGTGCTATTGAGCTGCGTAAACAAGCTTTTTACAACCGAGAGAGAACGAGAGATGGGAAAACACAAAAAGGAGCCTTGAACTTTACATGCTGGCAGCAAATTAAATACAAAACATTCAGTTTTACCTGACAAAAGAATAAAGTGTTAAATCTTTATTTGGTTTTGACTATAATAAATAAGTCTTCACATGGTAACTCTTCTGTGGCTTTATTTGTAATAGCAACGTCTAAAGTATATTGATGTTCTTCTGTCTAGGAACTTCTGAAAGAAACTCGCCTTGAATTTGCGCTTCGAGCTGTAGAACTACTCTATGCTATTTTCTCTCTGGACATGCAACAGCTAACGCTCACCCTCCTGGGACATGTTCTGCCCTCCCTTCTCACAGACTCTGCCAAATGGCACACATTAATGGATCCACCAGGCCGAGCTTTGGCTAAGTGAGTATGCTTTTAGCAAACTTAATTGACTTTTTATTCACATTCTCCATGCTGCTTTTTATGCTTGTCATTTTGTATGGCCATCCTCCTTTCTTTCAGGTTATCTGTTTGGTGCGCCATGACTTCTTACTCCACCCAAAACAAAGGACAGCCTTCCCCACGTCAAAGGAAAAGACATCGAGAAGACATTGAGGTCTGCTCAGTTCAATAGTCAGTTTAGAAAATAAGAATTTATATACAAGTGGTGTAACTTGTAGAAAAGAACGTTTATTAAAGCCTAAAGGCTCGTACACACTTGACGAAAATCGGACGAAATATCCTCAGATTTTTCTCTCTCTTGCTCAGCGTTCATACCGTTTTTAGTTGATAGTGCATAATGTTCACGAAATTTCTCGTCCAATTTTCTTTTTTTTGTTGACGTTTGTTCGTAGAGTGTGATGTAACTACGTATACGTGTGACCCCCGAGGCCACGCCTTTAAGTTCCGTTTTGCGCATGTGACGTGGCTTTTTATGTGTGGATAGATAGAGAATTGGTACTCCATTCATAATGCAACGAATATAGATACAAATTATCCATTTTTTGGGGGGTTTTTTTGATAAACTTCCAGGTCATCAGCAACTTCCAATCATGTGCGGTCTTTCGTGGCCGATTTTTCACGGACGTACTGTGTGCACATTAAACGAAAATTGGTCGTGCTGAGGACGGGCGATGAAAATTTTGGTGTTTGTCCCTCCATTTTTTTTTCGTTGAAAATTTCAGGATCGGCTGCTGAAAGTTGTGTACACACTAGCTGAAAATCGTACGATTTTACCTCGGACGGGAATTTTCGGCAGATTTTCTACTAGTGTGTACCCCACTTAAGTCTGCACAAAAATCATAATTTAATTTTTTTTTTTTTTTTTTTTGGGAGGATCTCTGTGAGATAACTCACAAGCTTAATCCTAATAATCAGGATTCTAGCTGTAAAATACTTGTAGTTGAGCTTATTAGCTTTGCTTTATAAGAGAGTCTCATTGCTAATTAAATATTTAAAAGCATAACAAGTAAAATGCAAACCTTATGGGTCTGTAATAGTTACAATAGGTAGAGCAGAGTAATAGATCTCCTTTAGGGATGACGAAGGGTTTAAGACCAGTTGTTACTAAAACCGGAATATGCTTGGGTGAACCAAGACTGAGAAGAGTGTTTTCAAACTGACCTTTACCCTAAACGTCCTATTGAGCTTCCCTGACTGAACCCCACCCTTAAACAAGTATACATTCTTTATTTATATTACCTAACCCCCCCTTAAACAAGTATACATTCTTTATTTATATTACCTGATTAATTTATTCAAATTATGTTCTGTACTCCCTGCAGATGTGCAGGACTTTGGGTCCTGAGAAACCTCTGCTTATGTATATATATGTATGTATATATATATATATATATATATATATATCTCACAAAAGGGAGTACACCCCTTACATTTTTATAAATATTTTTTTTCTATCTTTTCATTTGACAACACTGGGGAATAGGGGTGCTGCGGGCTATGTGTCCTCGTAGGGCTATGTCACGGCCGAACTAGGGCACGGAGCTAAGGTTGGGTCGTAATCGCTGGCCAGACTTGTAAGACCGTAAGGATCTAGGATATCCAGTCTGTCGCCCAGTCCGGCAGTTGATTGTAGTTCACACAGGAACAGAAAATAATAAAAGAAAAATTTTCAGTTTAAAAAGGAAAAATTGCTAGAATCCGAGATCCCAGCAAAGAACTAGGTCCTTACCCTGACTAGGCAGAAAAAAAACTGAAGACCTATAGCAGGAAGTGGAAGAATACCCCCTGGGACTGCCCTATAGGCGTAGTCAAATTTTTTTCTGCTTAGTGTCCTATTCCTGTAGGGGGCAGCATAAACCCAAGGGTCAAGAAAATCTGGAGCTGTGTCCGTCAACGAACGAAAGAGAAATGGATAATTGGGCCTGATTTTTACATTTTCACTTAGGGGTGTACTCACTTTTGTTGCCAGCAGTTTAGACATTAATGGCTGTGTGTTGAGTTATTTTGAGGGAACAGGAAATTTGGTCAGAATTGATGGCAAGATGAATGCAGTATGTTATCAAAAAATACTGGAGGAAAATGTACATTCATCAGCCCGGAAGCTGCGCAGGGGACGTACTTTGGTTCTACAGAAACCTCCATTTGAGACTGTTCGGGAGATTCCCTTGCCTACAATATCCCAGAAGGTGACATTCTTGATGGCTATTACCTCGGTTCGTAGGGTATCGGAATTGGCGGCATTATCCTGTCGCAGTCCCTATTTAGTGGTCCATAGTGATAAAGTGGTTCTTCGTTTCTGTCCGTTGTTCTTGCCCAAAGTTGTCTCTGACTTCCTTTTGAATGGGGACATTGTGTTGCCTTTCATACCTTGGATGTGGTTCGTGCCGATTCGGGTGTATCTGCCAGCTACTGAGTCTTTTCGGAGGTCAGACTAACTTTTTGTGGTTACTGACGGACCAAGAAAAGGGCTAGCCGCTTCTTCGGCTACCATCTCCAGATGGATCAGACAGACAGTGACTTAGGCCTATTCCATTAAAGGTCAGGTTCCACCTTTCCCTGTCACGGCGCATTCTACCCGGGCGCTGAGTGCTTCTTGGGCCTTCCGTCATCAGGTTTCAATATCGCAAGTTTGCAAGGCCGCCACCTGGTTGTCAGTGCATACCTTTTACAAAATTCTTTAAGATAGATACTTTGGCAGATGCTTCTTTTGGCCGCAGGATGATGTTTACGAGGGGCTGTTCCCTCTTGAGGGGTGCTTTTTTCTTTAAACTTTTTTATTTTTCAGACGGGGCTCCTGTGACCACCCGGTTAAGGCTCCTGTGTCCTGGTTAAGGGCTCTTATGGTTAGCCTTGAATTATTTTCCCCTCATTTTCTTTTTGGCACTGCTTTTTGGACGTCCCACTAGCTATGATATATGGAGCACTGTGTCCGTTGATGAACAAAAGAGAAAATGGGATTTTTGTACTTATTGTAAAATCCATTTCTCTGAGTTTGATGGACACAGCACCCACCCCTCTATGGAGTTCTGATACTTCTAATACTAGTTGCTGCTAAACTCATTACCTAGAGCAGAGAGGGGGGTTATATACCAGCTGAGGATGGCCCATGGGTGTAGCCAGGTGTTGTTTGTTCTTCCTAGTCCTACTCCTGGAGGAGGCAATATAACCCACTAGTTCTGATTTATGGAGCGCTGTGTCCGTCAATGAATCCAAAAATCCAGTTTTTTTTTTTTTTGTGTGTACAATTTAACAAATCTTGGTTGCAATCAATGGGCTGCATTTGTGGGAGTATTTTGTAGTTTAGTGTTCCATAGAAAATGTTGATTCTGAAAGGAAAGTAAAGGTTTTCCGACAAATTTGTTGGGGTGTACTCATTTATGCTGAGCATTGTCTATTTATATAAATATATACACTCTTTAAATATAAATATATTCATCAGCAGCATCTGGATAAAATGCACTCACTAGAGTGCTTGTATAAAAGTCAAATGCACAAGTAGTTAATATATATATATACACAGGGGGAAAGGGGTGGGAATTTATCAAATCTAAGGCAGACTGCCTTGCAGATAGCAGCAGCGTTGTCAGCCTTCCATGTGTGCTACTTCAGTTGACTTTTAGGCTACCTTTGAGGCCTACCAGTTGAGAAGCTTAGTTTACCAATTAACCACTTGCCGACCGCCGCACGACTATTTACTACGGCGGTCAGCCCCTCACAGGCAGAGCGACGTAGGTCTACGTCGCTAGCCTGTGAGGCTTCTAGGAGGCGCGCTCCCGCGCAATCACAGACCCCTCCCCCCCGCGTGTGCGCCCGGCGGACCCGATGTCCGCCGGGCACTCGCGATCATCCGTGACAACGGAAGAAAGGCAGGCGGCTGATGTAAACAAAGCCGCCTGTCATTCTTCCCTGTGTAAGAATGGAGATCAGACGGTTCTACTATGTAGGACCGTTGATCTCTGTTCTTACATCAGTAGCCATGTCCAATCACAGTTAGAAGCACACCCCTAGGACACACTTAACCCCTCCCTCTCCAATACAGTTAACCCCTTCACTGCCAGTGTCATTTTTACAGTAACAGTGCATATGTATAGCACTAATTACTGCAGTAATGTCACTGGTAACCCCAATCTGTCCGCCGCAATGTCGCAGTACCGCAAAAAAAATCGCAGATCGCCGCCATTACTCGTTAAAAAAAAAAAACAACAAAAATCTTTCCCTTAGTAAACGCGATAACTTTTGCGCAAACCAATCAAAATACACGATTTTTTTTTTTTTTTACCAAACATATGTAGCATAAAACAAATTGGCTGAAAATGTTAAAAAATTTTGATTTTTACATTTTTTTGGGGGGGGAATTTCATATAAAAAAAATGTGAAAAATATTGTTATTTTTGCAAAATTGACGCTCTTTTTTTGATTACAGCGCATGATCAAAAAATCGCACAGGTGATCAAATACCACCAAAAGAAAGCTCTGTTTGTGGGGAAAAAAGGGACATCAATTTCGTTTAGGTACAGCGTCGCACGACCGCGCAATTGTCCGTTAAACCCACGCAGTGCTGAATCGCAAAATAGGCCCCTTTTCAGGAAGGGGGTAAAATCTTCCGGGGCTTAAGTGGTTAAAAGAGCACACAAGACAAGCCAACAACACTGCTGCTAATTGTAAGGCAGCTGGCTTAGTGTTCACCTGCAACAGGAATTGATGTTACTGGCAGAATCTCCAGGTTAGAAACTAGTCTAGAGATCCACAACATTTGATTTGCTTAAGAAAACTGTATTGCAGAAGTGTGATGCTAAACCTTATGAAAAATAGATTCAAGGTTTACGCTTTCAACTCTTGTGGGACTCCTGGCACTTTGTCACAAACACACGAAACAGGGCTATTTTTGGTGAAAGCTAGTAAGTCTATTGGGGTGTTTGGAATTGTTGGAGGAGATTAGAGTAAACACCCAAAAAAATGGAAAAAAATATAGTATCCTTCGTGGTAATCAAAATTCAGTACCCTTGAACTGTAAGGCCTGTTCTTCTCTTATATGCATTTATTTGTTTGTAGGACTACAGTAGTCTGTTTCCTCTGGATGACACCCAGCAATCCAAACTGATGCGACTTCTGAGCTCCACTGATGAGGAACCAGTGGTACCAGCAAACCCTGGTAAGAACCGTGTAAATGCTTAGGGTCTCATTTATACTGAAGCTTGAATAATCAAATTGTGTAAAGTGGCACAGGTTGAACTGGATGGACTCATGTCTTTATTCAACCTCAACTATTATGTAACTATATAATACTCTGATTTTGTGCCCTATGCACAAAAAAAAGCCAGCTGAAATAGGATAGTCTTGGCGGTGCCTAGATTTGTGTATGAGCTTAACATAGGTTAATTTCAACTGCTGTAGTTGATTTTTGCAGATCAGCCATAGAATACTACACCTGTGTGAATGAGGCCTTTAACGCAGCCTTCGAGTGAGCTGCAGTGCAGTCCAGAGATCTACAATAGCTGCTGTTTACCAACCTGCACCGCAGCTCCATTTCGTTGGTGCAGAGAAATTAAGTGTCACATTAATATTTTTGGGAAAGGTTTAATAAAAGTAAACAGTTCTCTGCACTTGAAAATTGCAAGGCACCACCACCACCCAAAACTGACTGCAGCTCATTCACACAGGCGTAGAATTCTTTGGCTGATCTGCACAATTCAACATTACAGCAGTTGAAATTAACCTATGCTAAGCTCATCCACAAATGAATCTGCCCTGCGGGATACACACAGCAATAAAATCCTGGCATGGCTTCCAACACTTCCTCATTCTATCCAAAAACATTTTTGGCTGTAGCTATAGTTTGAGTAAGTCTGTCTTCATTATTAAAAGGGAATCATGTAAACACCATTCATAATCTATTATGTTGGCATAGGGAGTGGTAAGTGCTATTTTAATCCTTTTACCTGTAATTTAGTGATGATATTTTGCACAATATCCTGTTGATAGAGCTTGGCACACCCAGCTCCAGCATGCAGAGAATTCCCCCTGGAAAATGTTATGCTTGCTTTCTTTGGCATCCTAACCAGGAAGGGCCGCCAAGCATGAAACCGTAAATCACGATGCTGCTCTTTATCCAGGCACAGTAGTTTGTATAGAGTTTAGTTTTTCTGACTACTGCTTACTCATTTTCCTCTTTACATCCATGTGAAGAAAGAGAAGAAGGCTTGAATCAAATGCACGTGTGATCATCAGTACAGTTAGGAAGAACTGGTGACAAATAGGCTTATGCAAGAATGTGAAATTTGATGTTCAAACACTTGAAGCACGCTACATAAAATCTGCTGGACTTCAGTTAAAGCAGTAGTAAACCACAAAAAAGAAGAAAACCAATATGGGCCCCCGGTTGGCGCTCTGTCACGGGTCACTTTGTTTCCATCTTCACCCGGTCTTCCTGCCAGGGTGTTGTGGGCTTCGACTGCCACAATGGCATCACGGCAGCGGCTCTGAGCCCTGAAGGAACAGTACGGGTATGCCGTTCCTAAAGTAAATTTCTCCTAAACGGTGCATGTTTTAGGAGATATTTACTGTACCCATAGGCTTACCTATAGTTTTAAGTGGTAGTAAAGTCACTATATTTATTTTAAAGGATAGGTTCACCTTTAAAAAAAAAAAATAATAATTATGATTAATGAGAGGATGGTGGCAATGCTCCAAGATAAAATGCACCTCTTTGAGAAAATATGGGACCCTTGGGTATGATACCTAGCCGGCCTTCCTTAAGTTGAGGAGGACCCTTCACCTCCCGAGACCGCATAACCTGTGTGTAAACCCCAACCCCCAGGGGTCATGAACCTGGACACCGATGCTTTCTTACCGCTACTACTTCTTTTCTACTACCTACTTCCTACTGTTCTTCCCCCCGTCTTTCATCCTCTTCTTTTCTCTCCCTTTTCTCTCTATCTCCTTCTCTCTTTTTCCTTTCTTATATTTGAACTGTTCGATATAATGACATGGATGTAAACGGACCACGGTTGGTCCTCAGTTTTTCTCTTAAGCTCATTGACAGACGCAGTCCTCTTTGATTAATATCAAATTGGGTTATACTGCCCTCTACAGGAGTAGGACACTAGGCAGAAGAAAACGTTCTGGCCACACCTTAGGGGCAGTCCCAGAGGGTATATCCTCTCTCTCTCTACAGGATGTCAGTTTTTTTCTGTCTAGTTAGGAGTAAGGACCTAAGTTCCTTGCTGGGATCTTTGGTCCTGGCAAGATTTTTTTAGATAATTTTTTTTTTTTTTTAGGCAGCTTTTTTCTCCAGTTGTTCCTGTGAGATCTTCAAGCAATTATGCCGGATCTGGGCGACGGGCTGGATTTTGAGGTCCAGTGGTCACCCCAGCCGGCCTACAAGCGTGTGCAGATTCCAGCTCCGCGCTGGATCGGCCGCGACACATTTAAACAATTATGCTGAAGCTGGGCGACGGGCTGGAGGTTAAGATCCAGTGGTCACCCCAGTCAGCCTACGAGCGCGTGCAGGCCCTAGCTCCGCGCTGGGTCGGCCGCGACATAGTCCCACTGGACGGGGACTGGCCCTGCGAGTTAAACGTCTCGCCGGGACGCCGACGACCAGTTGGAAACTAAGTCGCGGCGTCCGTATTGGTCGACAGCCCCCCCACCTCGGTGGAGAGGGGTTCTGTTAGGAGGGGGTGCCCGCCGGTTCCGGTATGGTGAGTAGTATGTTCCCCCTCTCCCCTGTCGGGTTTTGGGAATAGACACGTGCCCCTCTGTGGATGGTCGGACCCTCTTGATCCTGGGTCCCCCCTCTATCCTATAGCATGTGTCACAAATCTCCCTCTTGAGTGTGATTTGGACGCCGACTTGGTCAGGCTGGTCGCGGACGCTCCTTGGAGACTTCCTCTCAGGGAGGATCTGCTGTCTCAGGGACCGATCTTCCATCCTGCTTTACAATCGCTGGCTTTAACGGCCTGGCTATTGAGACCCAGGTGCTGAAGGACAAGGGATTGTCAACTTCAGTTATTCCTACTCTAATTAAAGCAAGGAAAGCGGCTTCCAGAAAAGTCTATCATCGCACATGGAAGTCTTATATTGCGTGGTGTGAATCCCTTGGATTTCCTCCACGTGCCTATTCGGTGACCCGAATCTTGGCTTTTCTGCAACAGGGGGTTGAGCAGAAGCTGGCCTTGAGTACTGTCAAGGGTCAGGTTTCAGCGTTAGCAATCTTCTTTCAGAAACCTTTGGCTACTCATTTCTTGGTGCGGAATTTCATCCAGGGGGTGCGGCACCTGGCTCTGCCAGTGCGCGCGCCCTTACCGCCCTGGGATCTTAATTTGGTGTTGTCGGTTCTTCAGAAACCTCCCTTTGAAAATATTAGGGAGATTCCCTTGCTTACGTTATCCCAGAAGGTGGCCTTCTTGGTGGCCATCACTTCTGCACGCAGGGTGTCAGAACTGGCCACATTATCCTGTCATTCCCCCATATCTGGTGGTTCATAGGGATAAGGTGGTTCTTCGTCCGAATCCATCCTTCCTTCCTAAAGTGGTTTCAGAGTTTCATCTGAATGAAGATATTGTGCTACCTTCCCTGTGTCCTAAGCCCAGTCATCCTCGGGAGTTTGCGTTACATTCCTTGGATGTGGTCCGGGCAATCAGGGTATACCTGAAAACTACGGACTCGTTTTCGTAAAACTGATTCACTTTTTGTGATCACGGATGGCCCCAAAAAGGGGTTGCCTGCATCTGCCGCGACTATCTCCAGATGGATCAGACAGACGGTGGTACAGGCTTATTCTATTAAGGGTCGGAATCCTCCGTTCCCTGTTAAGGCGCACTCCACTCGGGCGCTTAGTGCTTCCTGGGCCTTCCGCCATCAGGCGTCAGTGGTCCAGGTTTGCAAGGCGGCTACCTGGTCGTCGGTTCATACCTTTACAAGATTTTATAAAGTTGATGTGTTGGCATCGGCGGATGCCTCTTTTGGCCGCAAGGTTCTGCAGGCCGCAATTTGAGGAGACCATTGGTCTACCTCGAGGGTTTTTTTCTGTTGGGTTTTCAGTTGAGTCTCATCCTTTTGTCTGATGAGCCTTTAAGACTTCTAGTCGGCACCGGTTGGGCCTTCTAGATTGGATTTTGGTTTCCGTTATCCCACCCCTCATTTGTGGCACTGCTTTGGGACGTCCCAATTTGATATTAATCAAAGAGGACTGCGTCTGTCAATGAGCGACAGAGAAAAATGGATTTTTGTAAAATCTTACCGTAAAATCCTTTTCTCTTAAGCTCATTGACAGACGCTGTTCCTGCCCCTCTATTTTGAGTTGGGTTGGGTTAAATTCTCTGACACTGCTTTGTGACATAACTGACATCCTGTAGCAGAGAGAGAGAGGATATACCCTCTGGGACTGCCCCTAAGGTGTGGCCAGAACGTTTTCTTCTGCCTAGTGTCCTACTCCTGTAGAGGGCAGTATAACCCAATTTGATATTAATCAAAGAGGACTGCGTCTGTCAATGAGCTTAAGAGAAAAGGATTTTATGGTAAGATTTTACAAAAATCCATTTTTATTTACCGTGGCCTCCACCTCTGCCAGGTGAACAGGTGGTATCTCTGTGGAATTAGATGGTGGACACCTCCCCAGCTAGTCATGGTGTCATAGATTGGGGGTCGGGGGCCGCTCTCCCCCTGGGGGGTGCAGTAAGTTCCCATGGGGGGAGTGGCGGGGCCTGGGCCAGCCAACACAGATTTAGTTCTCTTGGGGGGGGGGGGCGCAACACTTTTTGCTGATGTTTATGCTACTGTAACTATTTTAACTTCCGTGCCAACTGTTTTGAATAGTTTATTTTGTTATTCTTTTCCATGGTCATGGACTGATTGTACCTTTGTACAATTGTGATCTTTTCTTAAAAATTAATAAAAAATATTGAAATTTAAAAAAAAATAAAAATAATAAATGCACTGTTTTTTTGAAGTTTAAAAAAAAATGTGCATTTATGAAAAATATTTTAAAGGAGCCTTCAAAGCATTGCACCCGCAATCACCAGATTGAGGGTACAATGTTCAGCTCCTGTATACTCTCAGCATAGCTGACGTTTACCTGAAAGCAGGAAGAATCAATGAACTGAGCAGCTTAACAGCACCCTCGCAACTTATTGACAAACTACAAGCCGTCAGCTGCAATGGCTGACAGTACTTGTAGGCGTTCATTCACAGAAAACTGGGAATGAATGACGCAGCCCCGCATGGCCTTGCTGTTTTTACATTTTGACAGCGGATACGAGGAAAAGATAACTGACCCACGATCACAGAGAAGAGGGGTGGGGGGGGTTAAGAGCTGGTGATGCTGGAACATGTTACATGTTCCATCCTAAAAACTGAACATATTCCAAAAGTGAACTTATCCTATCCTTTAATCAATAGGGATGACCTAGTGTTCAAGTTTTTGTGCCACTGGGTGCACGCCAGGTGTACCGGTCAGGTCCCACTGCTGACAGCTGAGATCCCAGTCACTAACCTTCTCTTAATGATCACTGTTTAGTAATGCTACTGTAATGACTAAGGCCCCTTTTACACTTGTACGACCTAAAAGTCACGCAACTTTGCAGCACGACTTTGATGTATGTGTAATCTTGAGGTCTATGGACTTCGAGTCACATCAAAGTCGGACCAAAGTAGTGCAGGGACTACTTTGAAGTCGCACAGATATGAATAATACACTAATTGGAAATCATGGGGTACGACTTTTCATGCGAGTTTGCAGTCCCAAGTCGCACAAGTGTGAAAGGGGCCTAATAGTTTAAAAAAAAAAAAAGGTTATGTTGTATTTTGCTTTAGCCACCCTAAAAGTCAATTTTTGTTTTTTTTTAAATAAAGGTCTTTCCTATATAACTCTTGATTAAACCCTTGTTAACCTCACTAACACTAATTAGCACTTTTTCTGCTTGACAGTTTTTTCTTTTATATATTAAACATTCATACAGAAATGTTCTTCTTTTTTTTTTTTTTATTTACTTATGATTTTGTTTTAAAGCGAAATTCCAGTCTGCTTGTCAATTTTTTTTTTTTTTTAAGAAAAGCACAGCCAGGATTTTCTCTGCTAGTACAATCGAAAGTGTGATCATTGATCACAGTCATGACACGGTGTTGATTGCCAAAAATACTGCGGTGGCAGTAGCAGAGGATGCCCATTGACTCCTGGGATTGAGGACACTGATATCCTAGGAGTCAATGGGTGTCCAGATATGACTTGTATCATGGCCGTGACTAGGGCCAGAAGTGGAGGGAATGTTCAATAAAAAAAAAAATGTAACTAAACAAAAAAAAAAAAAACAATAACCAAAAATACAGGCACAGGTATCAGCTACCAGTGGGGCCGTGGGTGTAAGAAAGAGTGGAACTCTGCTTTAAGTAGGATTAGCGGTTAAAAAAGCGTTTTTTTAAAATACCCTAATTTCAATTAACCTAGGATAACAAAGAAAAAGATGCTAATAAAATTATCAGTAATGCTAGTTTTATAAAAAAAAAAAAAAAAGGTCTTTTTTTTTTTTTTTTTTTTTTGCCATTAAAATACTTTGAAATTAAAATGAGTTTTAGAAGACCATAACACCAAAAGGAATCACTTGGTATCGCTTTGCCATGATAGGTAATGACAAAATTATTCCAGAATCTATAGGTCCATTGGTAAAATGTAAAAGAATTGTACAAGGTAAGCCATTGTGAAAGCTGAAGTAAACATTTATTGTGCTGGCTCAATACGGTCTTGGAGACAAAAAGTGAGGGAAATATCCTAATCATTAAAAACCTGACCGGGTTTATAATTTCAAAGTCGATCTAAAATCTATCCAAAAAAAAGTTTTCCTTTAACACTGTTTTAATAGTCTGTTCTGGCAGTCCTATATATTTAGCCATGAACAATGATAAAAACTCTTCAATTGGGAATATTTGCCACATGGTCATTCATGATCAAGGATTCTGTTCTCAGAATGCTGGCTATAAGAAAGTTTGACCTGAAATAGATCACACTGTGTGTGATTATATAATTTCCTTTAGATCTTTCAGACGCTATGCAATGCAAGGGCCTGTCTGATGAGATATAAATTGAGATTGTTCGGGTATGGAGGTATGGAGGAAGGTCCCATACCTCAATACTTTTTAGGGACGTTGATGCACAGTGTAATAAAAACTCTGCTTATGTACTGTATATTTATTTACATATGTTTTGCATCTGGAAAGTATTCACAGCGCTTCACTTTTTCCACATTTTGTTATGTTAAAGCCTTATTTTGAAAATGGATTAAATTATTTTCCTCAAAATTCCACAATTAAAACCCCATAATGACAATGTGAAATAAGTTTGTTTGAAATCTTTGCAAATTTATAAAAAAAAAAAAAAAATCACACGTACATACTGTAACTTATCACAGCCTTTGCCATGACACTCAAAATTGAGCTCAGGTACATCCTACTTCCACTGATCATCCTTGATGTTTCTACAACTTGATTGGAGTCCACCTGTGATAAATTCAGTTGATTGGACATGATTTGGTTAGTTAAAGTAATTCTAAAGTCTTTTTTTTTTTTGTTTAAAAATAACAAACATTTTATACTTACCTGCTCTGTGCAGTGGTTTTGCAAAGAATGGCCTGGATCCTTCTCTTCTTGGGTCCCTCTTCAGCTTTCCTAGCCCCTCCCTCCTGATGAGTGCCATAGCAAGCAGCTTGCTATAAGGGGACCCAAGGTGTGCAGCTCCCTGTGTCTATTCAGACACTGAGCCACGGCCTGCCCCCTCTCTCACCTGATTGGCTCACTAAATTTGATTGACAACAGAGGGAGCCAATGGCACTCCGCTGCCGTCTTAGCCAATCAGGAGGGAGATCTCGGACAGCTGAGTCACTCCTGCAACATCGCTGTATAGAGATGGGCTCAGATAAGTATTAGGAGGGCTAATGGGGGCGACTGCACACAGAAGGCTTGTTATCTTATTGCATAGAATGCATAAAGATTAAATACCTTCTAATGTTACAACCACTTTAACAGTGCATTTGTGAGCACAAACCAAGCCATGAAGTCCAAGGAATTGTCTGTAGACCTCCAAGACAGGATTGTATCAAGGCACAGATCTGGGGAGGGGTACAGAAAAATGTCTGCAGCATTGAACGTCCCATTGAGCACAGGGACCTCTGTCATCTGTAAATGGAAGAAGTTTGGAAACCTCAAGACTTTCCCTAAAGTGGGCCGCCCGGCCTAACTGAGCAATCGAGGGAGAAGGGCCTTAGTCAGGCAGGTGACCAAGAACCCCATGGTCACTCTGACAGAGCTTCAGCTTTTCTTTATGGAGAGAGGAGAACCTTCCAGAAGAACAACCGTCTTTGCAGTCTTCCACCAATCAGGCCTGTATGGTAGAGTGACCAGGCAGAAGCTGCTCCTTAGTAAAAGGCACGTGACAACCCCCCTGAAGTTTAAAAAAGAGAGAGATCAGGCACCCAAGCAATCAGTGACAGACAGGAAAAACAGAGCAAACTGCTGCTAATCTACTGCAGGTGTCCTACATAAAGATAGAAAAATAAAATGATTAGCCCACTCTAGTTTCCTTCTCTAATTGACTAAATCCAATGTTCCGTGTGAAAACAAAATATATAGAAACTATATTCCCATGAACAGAATAATAATTGTGTAAAAAATATATAAAAAATGAGAAATCCTTCACAAAAGTGCTGAATGCCAAAAAGTGCTGTGCAAAAATTAGCATGCATTAGGATTTCTCATTTTTTATATAATTGTTACCCATTTCTTATTATGTTCATGGGAATAGAGTTTCTATATACTTTGTTTTCACACGGGACATTGGATTTAGTCAATTCGAGAAGGAAACTAACGTGCGCTGATCATTTTATTTTTCCCCCTGAAGTTTGCCAAATGCCGCCTGAAGGACTCTCAGACCATGAGAAACAAAATTCTCTGGTCTGATGAACCAAGGATTGAACTCTTTGGCCTGAATGGCAAGCGTCCTGTCTGGAGGAAATCCGCCACCGCTCACCACCCAGCCAATACCATCCCTATAGTGAAGCATGGTGGTGGTGGAAGCATCATGCTGTTGGGGTGTTTTTCAGCTGCAGGAACTGGGAGACTAGTCTGGATTGAGGGAAAGATTGAATTGATAATGTACAGAGACCTCCTTTATGAAAACCTGCTCCAGAGCGCTCTGGACCTCAGACTGGAGTGAAGGTTCACCTTCCAACAGGACAGCAACCCTTGCCACACAGCCAAGATAACAAATCAGTGGCTAGGGGACAACTCTGTGAATGTCCTTGAGTGGCCCAACCAGAACCCAGAATTGAACCCAATTGAACATCTCTGGAGAGATCTGAAAATGGCTGTGCACCGATGCTTCTCATCCAACCTGATGGAGCTTGAGAGGTCTTGCAAAGAAGAATGGGAGAAACTACCAATCAATAGGTGTGCCAAGCTTGTAGCGTCATATTTAAAAAGACTTGAAGCTGTAATTGGCGCCAAAGGTGCTTCAACAAAGTATTAAGCAAAGGCTGTGAATACTTATATAAAAATTAGCAAACGTCACCCCCCGCGCTTTATGTGTATACATTTAAATGCAAAAAAGACTGTTGCTCCTGTTCATCACAAAGTGAATCAAATCAAACAAAACGTATGCCACAGCGTAATGACAGTGTGAATAATATGCCAAAAGTGTACCTTTTGTATGCTGGTCTTGTTATATGTTGTCAGTGTGCATGATATTCTTTGCAGACTGGATGGCCGGTGATTGGATGTCAGATCTCAATAAATGTGCTCTTCAGTAACATTTTCAAATAGATATTCTGACAGGACAGGCCTGAAGTGCCGCTCTCCGCTCACCACCAGCCCGGGGCCTGCTTCCTCCGTCCTGCCTCTGTTGATGCATTATGCTTCCGCTACTTGCTTACCACAATTTCCAAATTGTTACATGCTCACAGTCAGAGCACAATAGAAGTATATCTGCCACTGGTGTAGTTAGGTGGGTAGACTTTTGTGAATACTTATGTACATGGGATTTTTTTCGGACGTCTTTCACGTCATTATGGGGTATGGTTTGTAGAATTAGAAGGAAAGTAATTTAATTTAATCAATTTTTGGAATAAGGCTGTAACATAACAAAATGTGGAATAAGTGAAGGACTGTGAATTCTTTCTGGACTGTATGGCACTGCAGCCTGAAGGTGGCAGCATTTGCAGGTTTAGGGTTTCTTTTTTTTTTTCCCCCAGTAAAGCTTCCAGCCTGCTGTTTCTAAAGGCTAGATACATTTTTACCTTAAAGCGGTTGTATTCCCTGTGTAAAAACAAAAAAAAACCTGCAGGACAATGGCATAATGTGCTAGTATGCATCGCATACTAGCAAATTATGAAACACCTTAGAACGAAGCCCCCACACGGTCGCCCGGACACCGCTGAGGGTGCCGACATGTTCCCTCAGCGGCTCTTCTGAGTTCGTCGGAACCAGGCATTGACGTCACTCCCGCGCATGCATGCGGGAGTTCACTTTCCAGCAAGGAGCTCCTAAGGTAATATGGGCCAATTGCAAAAGAAAAAGAAACTCCAGATGGTGCAGTATCAGCAGATTAGTTTATTACCCACAATAGTGGGTTTTAAAAGCAGGAAAATTGTACAGGTAAAATACAGTGGTGGTCAGTATTCGGCTGGTGCAGGCTGCGCGTCCTCTCTGCAGAGTGGCGAGCGGCACTTCCGGCTTGCGTTCCACCTGACTATCGTAATGACGCTATGCGTTCCAAACTGACGTGTTTCGTCACGTCCTGTGACGTCCTCAGAGTCCAATTAGGCAGGCCTTTGTACTGCATAGTTGAAGGTAAATCTGAAGGAAATTGTACAGAAAATTGTAAGAAAATTGTAAAATGTAAGGCTAGCCTAAATTGGATCATGCTTTAATGGGTTTTTGTTTTTTTTGCCTTTCTCAGGATCAACTATGGGTTTAGGATAGTGTATATGGAGGTTTTCTTTTTTGTGTGTATGTTGTGGTTTTTTTGTTTTTATTTTGGTTTAACTAGATGACTTGTGTTTTTTTTTTTTTTTTTTTTTTTTTTTTTTTAACCTGACTAACTATGTAACAGCTATAAATAACAAGCAATCAAATTAGTGTCTCTGCCAGTTGCTAGTGTGGCCAGCATTAAGCAGGCCAGCAGGTCGCTTTTTGTAGTAAGTGCTCACTGGTGTTGTATGGAAAATCTTGTCAGGAGTTTCAATAAATATCAGGGACTTTCTAATTGTAGTTTGAAAGTACTTCAAAATTTAATTTCCTTTTAACAGTTGACTTTGGAATGAATGGAATGATTTACGCTATGTCATTTTGTAATCTTGCTGAAAATGCTGGCTCATCTATTACCTAGGGCTTGAGAAACGTACCAGCCTTTAAAAAGAAAAAAATGCAGAGTTCTAAAAACTATTTGTCAACTTCCTTTTGACCAGTCTTTCTTAGAAGACTTTAGTGTTCCATTTCTCCTTTTTTGTGACGATTGTGACCATTTGTTCCATAATCTGTCATTGGTGAAATTGATTACAAATATACTGTATGTCATTCTGTTGCTACCTTTAATACATCTAGTTTGTTCATAGGCACTAAAATTCATCACTGCTACTCATTGTAGCTGTCAGTGATATCTGCAATCTTGGAAATCTCATAGTGATGCAAATTTCCTGTGTGGCTTGGGGTCTTCATGTTAAAGTATTATAATAGGCCAGGATGTGATCTGGTAGAACCATCCTGCCCCTTTGTTGTGTAAAAGGCCTGCTCTGTAAAGTACAGCAATTACACAGATGCATCTAAAATAAAAAACAAAACCTGATATGTATTCGATGAGTCATCACTTTAAATTACAGAATTCCCTAGCACTCAACATTACCAAGCAGAAAAAAAAAATCTGTTTCTCATTTATAAAATCAAGATCACAGATGCATGCTTTTGAAACGCCAGTCTTATGCAAACATTTGAACATTGTTAATCGAATACCATTTTTCTTTTTAACTGAGTGAAAAGTGTACACATCTTTTTCAGGAAACACATTTAAACAAAGATAAGTTTAAATACACGGTGACTGTTTGCTGATTTTAATATTAGCAGAAGTGTGCCTGTCAAGCAGGTGAAGGGTTGATAAGTGGGAATCTATTAAACTGCATTGGGAGTCTGTGAGGAGGTGTGTAAAAGGCGGAAATTGACTCAGTGGAGGGGGAGGGGGGGGAGAGGCAATGGAGGTCAGTGATGGAGCAGTAAAAGTGTGGGGGTCCATGATGGATAATTGGGAAGGTAGAGTAGGTAATGGGGGTCAGTGATGGTGGAGTAAAAGTGTGGGGGTCCATGATGGATAATTGGGAAGGTACAGTAGGTAATGGGGGTCAGTGATGGTGCAGTAAAAGTGTGGGGGTCCATGATGGATAATTGGGATGGTAGAGTAGGTAATGGGGGTCAGTGATGGAGGAGTAAAAGTGTGGGGGTCCATGATGAATAATTGGGAAGGTAGAGTAGGTAATGGGGGTCAGTGATGGAGCAGTAAAAGTGTGGGGGTCCATGATGGATAATTGGGAAGGTACAGTAGGTAATGGGGGTCAGTGATGGTGCAGTAAAAGTGTGGGGGTCCATGATGCATAATTGGGAAGGTAGAGTAGGTAATGGGAGTCAGTGATGGAGGAGTAAAAGTGTGGGGGTCCATGATGGATAATTGGGAAGGTAGAGTAGGTAATAGGGGTCAGTGATGGGGGAGCAAAAGTGTGGGGGTCCATGATGGATAATTGGGAAGGTAGAGTAGGTAATGGGGATCAGTGATGGAGGAGTATGGTTGGAGAGTTGGCAGTAGGGGGGGGGGGGTTAGTGATGGATTAGTGGGAAGGGAGAGGACTCAGTGGAGGAGAACATATAATGGCAATCAGCGATGGAGGAGACGGGGGGAGTTGAAGGGGGGGGGGGCAGCAGATGTCAGTCAAGAAGGGAAGAAGGTAGGTTCAGTGATGACGGAAATAGGGTGGAGAGTTGACCGGGGGGGGGCAGTGGTGGATCAGTGGGAAGGGAGAGAAGGGGTAATGGGGGGGTTAGTGGCAAAGTAAGAGGGGAGAGGTGGGAGTGGGAATCCGTGATGGATCAGTGGGAAGGGGGAGGATGCAGTGGATATCAGTGGAGGTGAGGAGTTAATGGGGGCAGTGATCAGGCTTACATTCACAGGACATTTGAAAAAATGATGGATTTTTACAAACTCTTCTTAAATTTACTGAAGCTTGGCAACCCTGGCAGTGATGAATGAGTGGAAAGGTGGCAGTGATGGAACTGTAGGAAGGATGGGGAGGCTGTGGATGTCAGTGGAGAGGAGATAATAGAGGTCAGTGAAGGAGAAGTAAAGGTGGAGAGTTGACAGTGAAGGGTCAGTGATGGACCAGTGGTAAGGAAAAGAAGGTAACAGGGGGTTCCGTGATGGAGGAGTTAAGAGTAGAGAGGTGGCAGTGGGAATCAGTGACAGATAGTTGGGAAGGGAGAGGAGGCAGTGGATGTCAGTGAAGGAGGAGAGGAGGTAATAGGGATCAGTAATGGAATAAGGCTGGAGAGTTGACAGTGGGGGGGCGGTCAGTGATGGATCAGTGGTGAGGGATAGAATGTAATGGGGTTCAGTGTTGGTGGCAGTTTGAATCAGTGATAGATCAGTAAGAAGGGAGAGGAGGCAGTGGCTGTCAGTGGAGGAAAAGTGGAGGTAACGGGGGTCGTGATGGAGGAGTAAAGAACAGCTGGCTATGTGATTTGGCAATGTGACCAACTCTCCTCCAATCTATTCGTTAGGCATAGAGAACTCTGTAAGACATGCGTGCTGAAGCTGTGGCCCTTCAGCTGTTGTGGAAACTGCAAGTCCCATGAGGCATTGCAAGGTTGACAGTTACAAGCACGACTCCCAAAGGCTGATGAATGGTGGGACTTAAAGTTCCGCAATGGCTGGAGGGCCACAGGTTGATCACCCATGCTGTAATACATCACAGGCACCACACTATGGACTGCATTTTATGAATGGGCTGTAAAATGCAAGCCATGGAGTAACTGGGTATAATTGAGAACAGATAGACATTCACTGTCATAAATGAGCCTCTTAAGTTTGCCTCTAGAGAGATTGTGTGAATTACACACCGCTGTATATGTAGGAGCAGCAGTCTACTAGTCCTTTTTTGCTTACCAGCAGGGCAATGAATATTGTATTGAAGGATTGATATGGTATGATATTGAGTTGAAGTTGATGAATTACCCCTGCTATCTTGTGCCTCCTTTTCTAGTTTGAAACTGGTTGAGTAGCTTCGGTTTTTTTAATTCTACGCCTCCTTAACATGTCTGCTCTGAGCAAACTGAGCCGAAAAAAACTCAGCTTTCAGGATAAAATCATAACTTCCCCTGTTTGTCCTGTGTAAGCTGTGTTGTCATTCAGCATGATTCATTAAAAAGTTGTGGGCATATAAAATGGAAATCAGGGGTAATTGGTAAAAGTCTAAATGTGTTAAAATTTGAAAAAAAAAAAACTGCAATTTCTATTAGTCTAGGAGTTCTCCTTCAAAATACTTTTTTTTACCCGTAGCTGCTAAAGGTTACTGCACTTTGCACATCCAAACTATTGCGTTATACTGTACTTTAAAATGACTTATAGTGTTCCTGTAGAAATATAGAAAGCAGCACAAGACTAAAACCAGATAAGAGTCCAAGATACAGTATCTCACAAAAGTCAGTACACCCCTCACATTTTTGTAAATATTTTATTCTATCTTTTCATGTGACAACACTGAAGAAATTACACTTTGCTATAATGTAAAGTAGTGAGTGTACAGCTTGTATAACAGTGTAAATTTGCTGTCCCCTCAAAATAACTCCACACACAGCCATAAATGTCTAAACTGCTGGGAACAAAAGTGAGTACACCCCCTAAGTGGAAATGTCCAAATTGAGCCCAAAGTGTCAATATTTTGTGTGGCCACCATTATTTCCCAGCACTGCCTTAAACCCTCTTGGGCATGGAGTTCACCAGAGCTTCACACGTTGCCACTGGAGTCCTCCTTCACTCCTCCATGACGACATCACGGAGCTGGTGGTTGTTAGAGACCTTGCGCTCCTCCGCCTTCCATTTGAGGATGCCCCACAGATGCTCAATAGGGTTTAGGTCTGGAGACATGCTTGGCCAGTCCATCACCTTTACCCTCAGCTTCTTTAGCAAAGGAGTGGTTGTCTTGTAGGTGTGTTTGGGGTCGTTATCATGTTTCAATACTGCCCAGTGGCCCAGTCTCCAAAGAGAGGGGATCATGCTCTGCTTTAATATGTCACAGTACATGTTGGCATTCATGGTTCCCTCAATGAACTGTAGCTCCCCAGTGGCGACAGCACTCATGCAGCCCCAGATCATGACACTCCAACCATGCTTGACTGTTGGCAAGACACACTTGTCTTTGTACTCCTCACCTGGTTGCCGTCACACATGCTTGACACCATCTGAACCAAATAAGTTTATCTTGGTCTCATCAGACCACAGGACATGGTTCCAGTAATGTATGTCCTTAGTCTGCTTGTCTTCAGCAAACTGTTTGCGGGCCTTCTTGTGGATCATCTTTAGAAGTGGCTTCCTTCTGGGACAACAGCCATGCAGACCAATTTGATGCAGTGTTCAGCGTATGGTCTGAGCACTGACAGGCTGACCTCCCACCCCTTCAACCTCTGCAGCAATGCTAGTAGCACTCATATGTCTATTTCCCAAAGACAACATATGCATATGATGTTGAGCACGTGCACTCAACTTCTTTGGTTTACCATGGCAAGGCTTGTTCTGAGTGGAACCTGTCCTGTTAAACTGCTGTATGGTCTTGGCCACCATGCTGCAGCTCCGTTTCAGGGTCTTGGCAATCTTCTAATAACCTATGCCATCTTTATGTAGAGCAACAATTCATTTTTTCAGATCCTTGGAGTTCTTTGCCATGAGGTGCCATGTTGAACTTCTAGTACTAGTATGAGAGAGTGAGAGCGATAACACCAAATTTAACATACCTGCTCCCCATTCACGCCTGAGATCTTGCAACACAAAATGAGTCACATGACACCGGGGAAGGAAAATGGTTAATTGGGCCCAATTTGGACATTGTCATTTAGGGGTGTACTCACTTTTGTTGCCAGCAGTTTTGACATTAATGGCTATGTGTTGAGTTATATTGAGGGGACAGCAAATTTTACACTTATACAAGCTGTACACTCACTACTTTACATTGTAGCAAAGTGTCATTTCTTCAGTGTTGTCACACGAAAAGATATAGTAAAATATTTAGAAAATTGTGAGGGATCTACTCACTTTTGTGAGATACTGTGAGTCCTATTCCATTAAAAGTGTTTTAGGGGCAACACCACTCCCCCTTCACCAGGACTACAAAAATAAGTGAAAAAACATAGTCTTAATGAGGAACAATTATGTTGAAATATGCATATGAGCATATAACACAAAAAGGGAGAGTGGTATTGCCCTGAAATGCATTGACTGTTTTTATTTGACTTGAATTTTACCAACAATTAAAATGATCTTGGATTTCTATCTGGTTTTAGTCTGGCGTCCCTTTCTCTATTTCTGTGTTTTGAGCTACCTTTGGGTGCATGTCAAGGGAAGCTTTGGTGTGTGGGAGCCGCTTCGCCAGTGCTGTAGAGCTTGTTTGAAGTTTTCCTTCATCTGACTACACATGTGAGTTTAAAAGCTCCCAAGACCTCTTTGGGTTTGTTGTTCTATAGTTTTCCTGGACACAAGCCCTCCGGATTTGCAGGTGACTTCAAAAAGGAAAATGGAAAGTGATATTGTGTTGAAAGAGCTCCAGAGAGTTTTGCAATTCTCTAAATAGCCTTTTTTTCCTTGCAACTAATATATTTGATTCCCCAACAGATGTCTAGATATAATCCGATTTATAATCTAAAGAAACTGTCATAGTAAATTATGTGGCTTTATTCTGCTTTTAAACCTGCTTTATTGGTCAATGACTGCCTTTACTAAATATGTAATCTGTTGTAAAGTCACATAAAATGTCTGTTCTCCATTCACAGCTGAGCGTCCTATGAACAGCTCTCTCTCCGCCTCGCAGATCCACAACATCAGTTCTAAAGAACCTTTAAACAGAGTGCTCGGTAAGATGACACATCGAACATCTCCTTTCTAAAGAACAATGTACAGCCCTGGCCAAAAGTTTTGACAATGACACAAATATTAATTTTCACGAAGTCTGCTGTCTCAGTTTTTATGATGGCAATTTGCATATACTCCAGAATGTTATGAAGAGTGATCAGCTGAATTGCAGTTAATTGCAAAGTCCCTCTTTGCCATGAAAATATACCTTATCCCCCTCAAAAAAATACAACTTTTCCATAGCATTTCAGCCCTGCCACAAAAAGACCAGCTGACATTTTAGTGATTCTCTCACTAACACAGGTGAGAACTTGTGGTCAATCTTCAAGAGGCGGGTGAACAAAAAAAAAACAAAAAATCCACAAATTCTGACAAATTCCAAGCATTGATTATGCAAGAATCTGCCATCAGTCAGGTCAGGATATGGCTCAGAAGTTGATTGACAGCAAGCCAGGGTGAATTGTAGAGGTCTTGAAAAAGAAGAGACTATACAAGGACTTTCAAGTAGCGATAGCTAGACTATTGTTTCCCAATTTTTATGGACAGTGTACTGACTGGAATGGTACCAGCTGATTGGAGAAAAGCCAGCGTGGTACCAATATTTAAAAAAAAGCCCGAAATATATCCCTGGAAACTACAGGCCAGTCAGCCTGCCATCAATAGTATATAAGCTATTGGAAGTTGATTGACAGCAAGCCAGGGTGAATTGTAGAGGTCTTGAAAAAGAAGAGTCAACGCTGCAAATGTTGACTCTTTGCATAAACTTAATGTAATTGTCAATAAAAGCCTTTGACACTTATGAAATGCTTGTAATTATACTTCCGTATACCATAGTAACAGCTGACAAAAAGATCTAAAAACACTGAAGCAGCAGACTTTGTGAAAATTAATAGTTGTGTCCTTCTCCACTTTTGACCATTGCTATAGTTGGTTGCCACAGCACCAGTGATTTTTATAATTTACTTTCAAATCAAGATGCAGGGCAGTGAAACCGATTCACTTTAGCCCTAGCTCCCGAAGCTTATACTCTACCAGAGACTTTTACAGGCTCATAGATGATTGCTTCTTGACCTGATGAGGGTGAGCTGAGCAGCTGTCAGGAGACTCCTCATTTTGTGTGGTCTCAGCGTGGATGTTATTGGGAGATTAATCTTGTTTCATATGTAGCACAAATGCATTACCAGGCACGTTTAGCTGTAATATTTTGAGACTATACAAGGACTTTCAAGTAGCGATAGCTAGACTATTGTTTCCCAATTTTTATGGACAGTGTACTGACTGGAATGGTACCAGCTGATTGGAGAAAAGCCAACGTGGTACCAATATTTAAAAAAAGGGCCGAAATATATCCCTGTAAACTACAGGCCAGTCAGCCTAACATCAATAGTATATAAGCTATTGGAAGGGATAATAAGGGAACATATCCAAGATTTTGCTTATGAAGAGAGTACCATTAGCAGTAATCAGCATGGATTTATGAAGGATCGTTCATGCCAGACAAAACTATTATCATTCTATGAGGAAGTGAGCTGTAATCTAGATAAAGGAAGTGGTGTATCTGGATTTTGCAAAGACATTTGATACAGTCCCCCACAAACATTCACTTTACAAACTGAGGTGTTTTGGCATGGTCCATAGGGTATGTTCCTGGAAAGAAATCTGGCTACAGGGGCATGTCCAAAGGGTGGTGATAAATGGCAAGTACTCAGAATGGTCCGGTGTGGTAAGTGGGGTCCCCCAGGGATCTTTCCTGGGGTCAGTTCTGTTTAATGTATTGATTAATGATAGAAATTGGGATAAGTGAGTTAATCTCAGTATTTTTCAGACCATACAAAGCTAAGCAGGGCAAGAACTTCTGCGCTGGATGTGGAAATCTTACAGGAAGACCAACATAAAATAATGGGGTGGGCAACTACATGGCAAATGTTGAAAAATGTAAAGTGATGCATATGGATGCCAAAAATACAAACACAAGTTACTTGCTAGGGGGAGAACCCCTGGGGGAATCTAGGATAGAGAAAGATCTGGGGGTCCTAGTAGATGGAAGGCTCAGCAATGGCATGCAATGCCAAGCTGCTGCAGGTAAAGCCAACAGAATCCTAGCATGCATCAAAAGGGGGGGATTTACTCAAGGGATAAAACAATAATTCTCCCTCTCTACAAGACTCTGTTCCGGCCGCATCTTGAGTATGCCGTACTGTTCTGGGCACCGGTCCTCAAGAAGCATGTGCTGGAACTAGAAAGAGTTCAGAGAAGGGAAACAAAACTAATAAAGGGACTGGAGGACCTCCGCTATGGGAAAAGATTACAGGCATTGAATTTATTCTCTCTGGACAGTAGATGATTGAGAAGGGATATGATAGCAGTCCACAAATATCTTACTGATGACCCTAGCATAGGGAAAAATGTTTTAGTGAAAGGGAATTTAAAAAGACACATGGTCATTCACTGAAATTGGAAGAGAATCAATTTAACCCTAATCACTTAAAGGGTTCTTTACTGTTAAAGCAGTAAGGATGTGGCTTTCTCTTTCACAAGCAGGGGTATCAGCAGGGAGCATCGATAGTTACAGCCTAGTACGCACATGCCTAATTTAATAGAAATCAGCCGACATACGGCCCATTTGTATGCCAGCTGGTCCGACAGGATCATGACCAAAAAGGTCTGCCAACAGTCTCCTGATCATCACTCTCAGCTACGCTGACCAGAGTGTTCCGGCGGGGTGTTGGGGGGGGGGGTTGGGTTCAGCGTCCCCTTGTCAGAACACAATAACTCCGCAGGGGAGATTGCTGTACTAATATCGGATTGTTAGTACAGCGGCTTCAATTGGAGCAAGTGTGTTTGTTTTTTGTTTTTTTGTTTAACATGCTGGATTGAATGAAAAAAAGTGGTGTGTATGCGGCTTTAAAAAAAAACCTGTCACACGAAAGGCAAGATCATGGTGTGGAAACTATTCAGGAGCTCCTATCACCTAATACTAATCCTATCTCTTTTGGTCTACAGTCAGCACGTGTTAGTACATTACATCGTTTTTAAAGCTGTGGTGTAAAGGTTAGGTATGAAAGTGTTTACACAGCTACATTGGTCCAGCTTGGACCAATGTAAGTATGTATGTGTCATACCTTTGTACAAACAACAAATTAAATTGTGGCGCAAACAATGGCTAATGCATCATGCACATAAATTAGCCTCTACCCTCCTAGATAAATGTGAAGATACACTTGTGTTGCATAGGTAGTTCATAAAATGTTCAAAAATCCCATAGAAAGGGTGTTGTATTTCAGTAGGCAGCTCCACCTGAGACCGGAACGAATCTCTGAAATTACAATACAAACAATACAAGGAGGCGCCAGCTAAGTGCAGCATCAATGGATTTATTATGATTAAAAAGCCAAATGCAATCTCACAGAAATCTAAAATGAAAGAGCTTATCTGCGGCCATGGCACATTGATTGGAAGCCGTCCACCCGGAAGAGCCTCTTTTGACAGCAAACAACATGTTGTCAGTAATGGAAACTAAATCCAATGTTCCAGAAAGTGACACAGGTAGATGTGACACTTTGCATTTTTTCAATGAATATAAAGTGTTCCCTTATTGGATGAGGTGGAAAGGCTTTGGCGGTGATGTCACAATCGCCAACTGACTCAGTTGTGCTCATAAGTTTACACATCTTGGCAGAATTTATGATTTCTTGGCCATTTTTCCGAGAATATGAATTATGACACAAAACTTTTATTACACTCATGGTTAGTGTTTGGCTGAAGCCATTTATTATCATTCAACTGGGTTTACTATTTTTAAATCATAATGACAACAGAAACTACCCAAATTACCCTAATCAAAAGTTTACATACCCTGGTGATTTTGGCCTGATAACATGCACACAAGTTGACACAAAGGGGTTTGAATGGCTATTAAAGGTAACCATTCTTATCTGTCATCTGTTTGCTTGTAATTAGTGTGTGTGTATAAAAGGTCAATGAGTTTCTGGACTTCTGACAGATCCTTGCATCTTTCATCCAGTGCTGCACTGACGTTTCTGGATTCTGAGTCATGGGGAAAGCAAAAGAATTGTCAAAGGATCTGCGGGAAAAGGTAGTTGGACTGTATAAAACAGGAAATGGATATAATAAACTATCAAAGGAATTGAGAATGCCAATCAGCAGTGTTCAAACTCTAATCAAGAAGTGAAAAATGAGGGGTTCTGTTGAAACCAAACCACGGTCTGGTAGACCAACTAAAATTTCAGCCACAACTGCCAGGAAAATTGTTCGGGATGCAAAGAAAAACCCACAAATAACTTCAGGTGAAATACAGGACTCTCTGAAAACGTGGTGTGGCTGTTTCAAGATGCACAATAAGGAGGAACTTGAAGAAAGATTGGCTGCATGGTGGAGAAGAAAGCCATTACTACGCAAATGCCACAAAGTATCCCGCTTACAATATGCCAAACAGCACAGAGACGAGCTTCAAACCTTCCAAAGTCATTTGGAGTAATGAGACCAAATTTGAGCTTTTTGGCCACAACCATAAACGCTTCATTTGGGGAGGAGTCAACAAGGCCTATAATATGAAAGGTACAACATTCCTACTTTGAAAAACGGAGGTGGGTCGCTGATGTTTTGGGGATGGGTGAGCTACAAAGGCACAGGAAATTTGGTCTGAATTGATGGCAAGATAAATGCAGTATGTTATCAAAAAATACTGGAGGAAAATTTGCATTCATCAGCCCAGAAGCTGCACATGGGAAGTACTTGGACATTCCAACATGACAATGATCCTAAACACAAGGCCAAGTCGACGACCTGTCATTGGCTACAGCAGAATAACGTGAAGGTTCTGGAGTGGCCATCTCAGTCTCCTAATATCATTGAGCCACTCAAACATTCAATTCATGCAAGACAGCCCAAGAATTTACAGGAACTGGAGGCTTTTTGCCAGAAAGAATGGGCAGCTTTACCATCTGAGTAGATAAAGAGCCTCATCCACAAATACCACAAAAGACTTCAAGCTGTCATTGATGTTAAAGGGGCAATACACGATATTAAGAACTGGGGTATGAAAACTTTTGATCAGGGTCATTTGGGTAGTTTCTGTTGTCATTATGATTTTAAAAAAGAGTAAGAACAGTTGATTGATAATAAATGGCTTCAGCCAAACACTAACCATAAGTGAAAGAGAATCTTTTGTGTTATTCATATTCTCTGAAAAATGGCCAAGAAATCATAAATTCTTCCAGGGTATGTAAACTTATGAGCACAACTGTATTTGTATAAGTAATGGGACCTGATTGAATGTTACAGCTGGGACATCTTTTCCTTCAGTAAACCCCTATGTTGATGCATGAGATAGTAATGATATAGATGTTGACAGGAGTAATCACAAGACACAATACCAAACACACCCAGAGATGTCAGACTGTGGCGATTCCTGTAGATCTTAAAGAGGAAGTAAACCCTCCTCTGCTAGTTGTACCTATAGGTACTGTAAATATCTCCTAAACATGTACCGTTTAGGAGATATTTACCTTAAATGCAGCCAGTGACATCACTGGTGCATGCGCTCTGAAGGAACTGCCGCTAATGCCGTTCCTTCAGAGCCCCGTGCCGTGACCGTCTGCTCCCGCGCGCGGGAGTGACGTAATCGCGGGTCCAGCCAATCAGATGGCCGGATGCCGCGAACCCGGAAGAAAGGTGACAGAACATGTCACTCATGGGAGAGGTGAGCGGTCGGCGCTTCGGGGCTTCGTTGTAAGGTAAGTATATCATAATGAGCTAGTATGCGACGCATACTAGCTCATTATGTGTTTGTCTTTCAGGTGTACTTTTTAAGAAAAAAACAATTCTGAGGTTTACAACCTCTTTAAAGTGACCCTGTCACCACTGGATCTTTTTTATCAAAGAAGTCACCTGTAAAACAGCGGCAGGCCATGTATTGGAAATCTGCAGCTTCTCTGCTCCCCAGCTGCTGCAAGTATTCTACATTTTGGGTGTACAAAAAAAAAAATCTCTCTCTCCCCCCCCCCCCCCCCTCTAGCCACTGTGGTTCCTTCCACCAATTCTTACATGACTATAGGATGTAGAAGCTGGTGGGAAGAGCAAGTGTGATATGTCAAGCACCGGCCATTTAACTGGCCGGGGAGCCGAGAAGTGTCAACTTTTCAATACACGGCCCATCTGAAGAAAAAGTCTATAAATGCTTTCTTTTACAGGTGACCTCTTGGCCAAACGTAGCCTTGTGGAGACAGGGTCACTTTAGAAAAACTTAGTATTAAGCTGCTTTCTTTTTCAGACTGCCCACAGTTTGTTTGGCATTAAGGCAACAGTATTGCTTTAAAGATCTCCACTAAACGTGTTTTCTCTTACGTCCTCCGACAGTCGCTGCCCACTCACAAGTCTTCACCAATGGGTATTGACCTTTTCTCCGCAGGAGTAGCTAGGCACAAGATTTGTTAATAACAAAAGCTTTTAGCATAGACACACCCCTAGGGGCTGTCCCCTTAGTCAATACCTCCCTGCACCAGCATTCCCAACTCAGTTTGATCTTGTCTAGCTTAGGAGTAGCAGGCTTTCCTGTGCTGGGGCTTCAGTCTCAGCCTTCTACCCTTTTTTTGATTTTATTTCAAGTATTTTTCTTTTCCTTACTAGCTGTTATTTTGTCAGCTTTAGTTTAGGGATCTTCGGATGAAGATGATCATGCGGAGCTGGGTCTCGGACTGGCCGCCCTGGATCCCAGGGCTGAGGGCCAGATGGATCCCCAGCCTGCCATCGAGCGTTCAGCTACGGTTCGCCCTGGCGCCATGAACGACCCATCCCTGCTCGCTGCAGGGATGCTGCCTGTGAGGTGGCTACCTCACTGGTCGCCATTCTGCGGCCTTGTGCTGCAATCCACAGCGTCCTGGCTGCGGCACTCCCTGTCGTCTTGATAGCGGTTTGTCGCTGGAGACGGCTCCCCACGCCATCCGGTACGGTAAGCACCTTCTGTGTGGGGACCCTGTCAGATCCCTGTATGGGTTAGCATGCCTTTGTGGGCTGCGAGGGGGGGGGGCCCTCCCGCTCTGCTGTGAGTTCTGTCTGGGGCAGATTGGGTGCAGACATGCTTGAGCGGCGGCCGCTGTTGCGGCCCGCCATTTTTTGCAGAAATGCTATGGACGGCCCTGTCCCTGTACAGCGCTGTGTTTTGGAGCCACTCGCCGCCATTTTGGCGGGCCGCGCTCGTTCGAGCACATGTCGGCGCCATTTTCTTGTAGCCTCTGTCCCTCAGCCGAGCGCCCATTTTTGCGGAGCCTTCATAGGCTATATCAGTCAGCCGATTATTGCATCACTTCCTCTCTCTCTGGAACAGCGATCGGTGGCAGCAGCCTGTTTGTGCTCTCTCCAGGTTTTTCCTTCATTGTCCTGTCATTCCTTGCTCAGTGTTCTCTATCCCAGCGGGATCGGTGCATACAGTAGTGTACGGTGGGCTGCGCTCGCCGTGGTGTTAAAGGGCCAGTACCTTTTTTTCCTTTCATTGCTGTGGGCATGGATTCTCAGGATAGCAAGTTTCCCCCCGCCCTGGTGGGGGACCAGGGGGCTGCTGCACCCCCCGAGGGGGCTGATCTGGCCACGGTAGTGGCGTCCTTAGTTTCTCAGATGCATGTGCTGATGGCTGAACGATCCGCAAAAAGGGCCAGGTTATCCATTTCTTCTGATTCAGAGGGCGATGTGGCTGCTGTGGCTGGCGTGCCCTTCTCAGGGTCTCGCTCATCTCTGGACCTTATGGGGTCTGAGGCGGAGGTGGAAGGGGTTGATGTTTCTCCCCCTGGCTCGCCTGAAGAGCTTGCACTCATGGATGAGCTGATTGCCTCCATTAAGGATACGTTGCACCTGGAGGAGGAGCCCACTCCTCCTGCTAGGGTGTCCTCCTTTGGGACGCAAAGAACCCGCAAATCAGCGCAGGTTTTTCCCTGCCCTGCAGAATTTCATCATACTGTTAATGAGCAGTGGCGCAATTTAAAGAAGCCCTTTACAGTGCCGAATAAGTTTAAACTGCTTTATCCGTTTGCGCCCTCCACCGACGAGCGTTGGTGTGTGGTGCCTCAGGTGGATCACGCGGTAGCCGTTTTAAACAAAGCTACTGCGGTTCCTTCTGAGGATACCCCGGTTTTCCGGGACCCTACGGACAGGAGGTTGGAGTCTCTTGCCCGTCATGCCTATATGGTTGCTGGTTCTATGCTAAAACCTATTTTTGCTTCGGTTATGGCGGCCCAGGCGGTTGCCGATTGGACGAAGGTGCTCAGGCGCACCCTGGTGGCTGATTCGGCTCCGCCTACCACGTTGGCTATGGTGGATCAAATCCATCAAGGAGTCATGTACTTGTGTGATGCGGACTTGAATTTAGCTCCTTTGGCTGCACGCCTGTCCAGCGTGGCGGTGCTGAACCGTCGTCTGATATGGCTGAAAAGTTGGTCGGTTGACCAATCTTCTCGCAAGACGTTGGCGGACTTTCCCTACGTGGGATCTCGCCTTTTTGGCGAGGCTTTGGATACTCTGATCAAAGGAGTAACGGGGGGCAAGAGTACTCTCTTACCCCAGAATCCCAAGCACAAATCTTTCCGTGGCAAACGGAACTCCTCGTTTAGGCCCTCTCAGGGGTCCTTTCGTGCCTTTCGGTCGCAATCCAAGGGCAAGCCCTTCAAAGGCCAAGGCTCCCAGAAGAAGCCGTGGGCGGGTAAGCAAAAACCCGGCTAGTCCGGTTCGACAACCCACGCCAATTCCGCCTGAAGGGGCGCCCTCACCCGTTTCTGGGGTGGGGGGGACATCTGCGCGGTTTCCTCCAACCTTGGCTGTTCCGCATTCAGGACAGATGGGTTCAGGAAATCGTTCGGTCTGGTTACATGATCGAATTTCTCTCTCGGCCAGCGGGCAGATTTTTTCCCTCAAATCTTCAGCTGTCTCCGGAGCGCTTGCAGGATCTGCACCTGGCGGTGCGGGACCTGCGGGCCCAGGGGGTGGTGGTTCCGGTGCCTCATCGGGACAGATTTCGGGGGTTTTACTCCAATCTGTTCACTGTGCCCAGAAAGGAGGGCAAGATGCGTCCGATTCTGGACTTGAAACCTCTGAACCGCTTTGTGCGGGTTCGCAAGTTCCGCATGGAATCCCTGCGCTCAGTGGTGGCTGCCCTGAGTCCGGGGGAATTCATGGCTTCCATCGATTTGAAGGATGCGTACCTGCACATCCCCATTTTCGAGGGTCACCAAAGGTACCTTCCATTCGCCATTGCGGAGGATCACTACCAATTAGTGGCGTTACCTTTCGGTCTCGCTTCGGCTCCACGGGTTTTTACCAAGGTGCTGGCGCCGGTTCTGGCCCTGTTACGAGCACAGGGCATTGCTGTCTTGGGGTATCTGGACGATCTCCTGATAAGGTCAAATGCCAGCCAGAGTCTGGTGACCGACCTGTCCACCACGGTGCAGACACTGCAAGAGTTCGGTTGGACCATAAACGTTCCGAAGTCGACTCTGTGTCCTTCGGTTCGACTTCCCTTTCTGGGGATGGTTCTGGATTCTGTTCAAGCGAGGATCTTCCTGCCGGCAGACAAGCTCCGGACACTTCGGGACGAGGTCGGGTCCCTCAGGACCAACCAATACTCGTCTCTCCGGACATGCATGAGATGTCTGGGTTTGATGGTCTCGACTTTCGAGGCGATCCCTTTTGCCCAGTTTCACACGCGGGGTCTCCAGGCGGAGATTCTTGCCGAGTGGGACGGGCGACCGCAGTCCCTGGATCTGCGGATCTCATTGAGCCAACGCACCAGAAGGGATCTTCTGTGGTGGCTCCAGTCCCCTGCGGTGTCGGGGGGCAAATCTTTTCGTCCATTGTTGTGGACGGTGATCACCACGGATGCCAGCCTGTCGGGCTGGGGTGGTGTTCTGGGCGTTCTGTCCGCCCAGGTAACTTGGTCGGAGGAGGAGTCCTCCCTTCCGATCAACATTCTGGAATTGCGAGCGATAAAGCTTTGCCTTCTGCAATGGTCGGAACGGCTTCAGGGCCGTCCGGATCGGGTTCAGACGGACAATGCCACCGTGGTGGCCTACATCAACCATCAGGGGGGCACCAGGAGTGCCCCGAGCGGCCCGGGAAGTGGCCGACATTCTGTCTTGGGCCGAGACGCACGTCCCGGCGATAACGGCAGTTCACATTCCGGGGGTGGAGAACTGGCAGGCGGATTATCTGAGTCGCCAGACTCTGGACCAGGGGGAATGGTCCCTTCACCCGGCTGTCTTCCAGATGTTGTGCGCGAAGTGGGGTTCCCCAGATGTGGACCTGTTCGCGTCTCGTCTAAACAACAAGGTGGAAAGGTTCATGACAAGGACGCGCAATCCTCGGACGGACGCCTCAGACACGTTAGTGGCGCCCTGGCATTGGTATCGTCTGATGTATGCCTTTCCACCGATTCAGCTGCTGTCCAGGCTCCTTCGCAGGTTAGCCTCGGAACTGCATACGGTGATTCTGGTGGCACCGGACTGGCCTCGCCGGTCTTGGTACGCGGACCTCGTCAATCTGGCAGTCGACGCTCCGTGGCGCCTGCCGCTTCGGAAAGACCTTCTGTCTCAAGGGCCGATATTCCATCCTGCTTTACAGTCGCTGGCTTTAACGGCCTGGCTGTTGAAGGCCAGGTCCTGAAGGATAGGGGTCTCTCCCCTGAGGTCATTCCCACTTTGATCAAGGCTAGAAAAGCCTCTTCGGGGAAGATTTACTACCGTACTTGAAAAGCATACTTTGCCTGGTGTGAGTCCAGGGGGTATTCCCCTCGCTCGTACTCGGTGTCGAGAGTGTTGGCTTTCCTCCAAACTGGAGTGGACCGGCGTTTGGCGCTGGCCACGATTAAGGGCCAGATTTCTGCGCTGGCCATTCTTTTTCAGCGCCCTGTGGCGTCAAATTCATTGGTCCGCACCTTTGTTTAGGAGGTGCGACATTTGGCCCCTCCTAGGAGGGAGCCTTTGCCTCCATGGGACTTGAACCTAGTTCTGTCCGTGTTGCAACATGCTCCCTTTGAAAAGATCAGGGAGATCTCGTTGCCTCTGTTGTCCAAAAAGGTGGCTTTTTTGGTGGCGATCACTTCGGCTCGCAGGGTGTCGGAGCTGGCGGCTTTGTCCTGCAGCTCTCCCTACTTGGTGGTTCACAAGGATAAGGTGGTCTTGCGACCTAACCAGTCCTTTCTGCCGAAAGTAATCTCGGATTTTCACCTTAATGAGGAAATTGTCTTGCCTTCGCTTTGCGCGAAGCCGAATCATCCTAAGGAGGTTGCCTTACATTCCTTGGATGTTGTCCGGGCGATCAGGATTTACCTGTCGTCCACTAAGCCTTTTCGCAAGTCGGATTCCCTCTTTGTCCTTCCTGAGGGACCTCGGAAGGGCATGGCGGCGTCGACTGCGACTTTCGTCAAATGGATTAGACAAACCATTGTGCAGGCCTATGCCTTGAAGGAGAGGGTTCCTCCCTTCCCTGTAAAAGCGCACTCTACCAGGTTGTTGAGTACGTCTTGGGCTTTCCGGCATCAGGCTTCTGTGACCCAGGTGTGTAAGGCGGCGACTTGGTCGTCCGTTCACACCTTCTCAAAGTTTTATAAGGTGGATGTTCAGGCATCGGCCGATGCCTCCTTTGGCCGTAAAGTTCTCAGTGCGGCAGTGCCTTAGGGACCCTTGTTTTTGGGTCCTTGGCTGTTGGGGTGTTTTAGCCCTGGGTTACTTGTTTTTCCTGGGTTGTTGCTCCTGTTGAGCACGTTTTCCTGTTGCCCAGTTGGTTCTCTTACTGTGTGTAAGGTTCCTTTCTCTGATGTGGGTACTGCGTTGCTTTTTTTGCGGCTGCGTCTCCCACCCCTCAGGTCTACACTGCTTTGGGACATCCCATTGGTGAAGACTTGAGTGGGCGGCGACTGTCGGAGGACGTAAGAGAAAACGGAATTTTTGTAAAATCTTACCGTAAAATTCCTTTCTCTGAGTCCTCCGACAGTCGCCGCCCCTCTTTTGGGGTTTTTGTGTACTCTTACTGCTATGCTACCAAACTGAGTTGGGAATGCTGGTGCAGGGAGGTATTGACTAAGGGGACAGCCCCTAGGGGTGTGTCTATGCTAAAAGCTTTTGTTATTAACAAATCTTGTGCCTAGCTACTCCTGCGGAGCAAAGGTCAATACCCATTGGTGAAGACTTGTGAGTGGGCGGCGACTGTCGGAGGACTCAGAGAAAGGAATTTTACGGTAAGATTTTACAAAAATTCCTTTTTTTTCATTCATTTCTTTCTGCAGATTAAAAACATGATGGTGTTTTCACAACTACCTAAAATACAGTGGGTATATAAAAAAATTACCATCCTTTAAAATATTAAAAGTTTGTTGATTTGCAACTTAAAAAGAAAAATGAACCGGTTTTGTTTTTATCCAGCTGTATTTACTCAGTGCAACCTATAACATCCAAGTTAGATATAACACCATGTCAGAATTTTTTTTTTAAAAATTAAAAAACATTCCATTGGAAAAAGGATCACCCCTTGTGTCAGTATATTGTTGGACCACCTTTTGCTATAATTACAGCCTTTAGTCTGTTGGGATATGTCTCTATCAACTTTTCACATCTAGACTGCAATATTTGCTTGCTCTTCTTTGCAGAACTGCTGGAAGTTCAGTTAAATTTGATGATGACTGTAAAGGACAATCACCCTTTTCTCCTTCAACCACTGTGGTCATTTTTGCAGTGTGCTTTGGGTCATTGTATTGTTGGAAGGTAAACCTTCTTCTCATTGACCACTTTCCGGCAGAGGGCAGCAGATTTTCCTCAAGAATTTGATGGTATTTTGCCCCATACATTGTTCTTTCTATCCTGACAAGAGTCTCACTTCCTGTTGCAGAGAAACACCCCCAAAACAGGATATTACCACCTCCATGCTTTTACTGTAGGAATGGTGTTATTTGGATGGTGAGCTGTATTGGATTTCTGCCAGACATATATTGTTTGGTGTTGAGGCCAGTTAATTAAATTTTAGTCTCTTCTGACCATAACACCATTTAGCATGTGGCTTCAGAATCTTCAAGGTGCGTTTTGGCAAAGCTCAGTCATGACTTCATGTGGCCTTTTTTGAGGAGAGTTTTTTTTTCTTGCGATCCTCCCATACAAGCCCCATTTGTGGAGAATTTGTGATATTGTTGTCACATGCACACAATGACCCCTCTTTTGTCATAAATTCCTGAAACTGGGTCAGAGTTGCTGTAGGCCTCTTGGAAGCCTCTCTGACCAGTTTCCTCCTGGATCCTTCATTTAGTTTGGAGTGACATTATGGTCCAGGGAGGGTCTGTGTTGTACCAAATACCTTCCATTTCTCAATAATAGACGTATCTGTGCTTCTAGGCATTGATAAAATCTTTGCATTTTTTTGTTATCCATCTTCTGACTTGTGCCTGTCCACAACTTTATCCCAGGGAGATCTTTTGACAGTGCCTTGCCACCCATAGTTGGTTGTTTGGTTCAGTTGCACTATCAGGAACTGAAATGCTCCAGGAAAGCTCTTTTAATGCTGAGCTAATCAAAATGACCTAAGCTGACCACAGTTGAAAGTCAAATGGCTTTTTTGAAGATGGTGATCCTTTTTCCAACTCAGTGATTGCTTTTTTTTTTTTTCCTGATTGTTGATGCTCTTATCGTTCACTTGGATGTTATAAGTTGCACTAATAAGTAAATACAGCTGGATAAAACAAAAACTGTGTCTGTCCTAATTTCAGGCTGCAAATCATTAATATGGGATTATTTTAAAGGAGGGTGATTCTTTTCTATACCCACTGTATATGCCGACATTGAAGTCTTACCTATTATTTGTAGCAAAGTTCCTAGAATACAAAGGGGATGTTCTCTAACCTGCTCCTGCATAAGTTGTGCTGGCAATTATGTAGAGGAAGAGGTGGGCACAGACGCAAAATTTGTGAATAAGTTGGTTAGTGAAAAGCTACCTATTTATTTTTAATTAATCTTTTACTTTTTTTTTTTTTCTTTAAAGGCGTTGTAAAGTCAGGTTTTTTCTTATTCTGTGCATTAAGAAAAAAAGCCTTCTGTGTCTAGCAGCCTCCCCAGCACCCCCTAATACTTACCTGAGCATCATCTATGTCCAGCGATGTCCAGCGATGTCCACGAGTCTCTCAGCCGTCCAGGCAGTCTCTGTCCTGATTGGCTGAGACACAGCTGCGGTCCCATTGGCTCCCATGACTGTCAATCAAAGTCAGTTAGCCAATTCAGGTCTCTGCTATATATATATATATATATATATATATATATATATATATATATATATGTGTGTGTGTTTGGGTGTTCCAAGTAATTTTCTAGCAAAAAAAAAAAATGATTTTAACTTGTAAACAACAAGTGTCAGAAAAAGGCCCGGTCCAGAAGTGATTAATATGTTTATATTGAAAGAAATGGCATTGTAAAAAGAATAACAGTGCTCATTAGCAGTAGCCAGGCCCCTATCAGTGAATGAATGCCAGATCCACAATGGGTGTGGAGGTTGCCAACAAAGAAAACCCTTGTCTGACATACCCGGTGGAAACCCCAGGTTGCTCAATATTGGAGTTAGTGGCCCTGGGCCAGGAAAATTAAATTTTAATATATCGGAAAATAATCTTTTTATAACACAATCCTGCTTTTTTATTTAACCACTAAAAGACTAGAAGGTTTTACCCCCTTAATTACCAGGCCTTTTTTTTGCCAAACGGCACTGCGTTACTTAACTGACAATTGCGTGGTCATGCGACACTGTACCAAAATAAAAAAATTGATGTCCTTTTTTTCCCATAAATAGAGTTTTTTTTTTTGTGGTTTTCAATCACCTCTGCGTTTATTTTTTGCACTATAAACAAACAATTCTGAAAAGAAAACAATATTATTTTCTGCTGGAAAACTTTCCCAATAAATAAAATGACACAATCAAGCTTTTTCATCAATTTAGGCCAATATGTATTCTGCTACATATTTTTGGTTATCTTGTCTACATACTATGGGATAGATTTATGTCATTTTTATTTTTTTAATTTTATTTTACGAGTAATGGCAGCGATCAGTGATTTTTAGTGGGACTGCGACATTGCGGTGGACAGATCGGTCCCTTAAAGCGGAGTTCCGCCCCCCCCCCCCCCTCCAAAAATTAAAAGTCAGCAGCTACACATACTGTGGCTACTGCGTTTTAATACTAGGACACTTACCCGTCCTGGAGTCCAGCGATGTCGGCACCACAGCCGATGTTTCCATCGGCTGTCGGGTGCTGCCGCCGCCATTGCCGGTAGGGGAACCCGGCAGTGTAGCCTTGCGACTTCACGGGCGGGTCCCTACTGCGCATGCGGGAAGCACACCGCATTCCGATTGGCTCGGCGGCAGGGGGTAGGAGGAGGGGACCTAACTTCGCTGTGGTGCCGTTTCCCGGAAGTGGGGAAGGGTACCTGTCAAAAACAGGTACCCGTCCCCCCCCCCCCCTCTTCTTCTGAAAGGTGCCAAATGTGGCACCAGAGATGGGGGGGGGAGCAAATGAGCGGAAGTTCCACATTTGGGTGGATCTCCGCTTTAGCTGACATTTTTGGGGGGGCAAAGTGACATTACTACAGTAATCAGTGCTAAAAATATGCACTGTTACTATACTAATGACACTGGCAGGGAAGGGGTTACCACCAGGGGTGATCAAAGGGTTAAATGTGTGCTTAGGGGATGCTTTCTAACTGTGTGGGGGTTGTATTCACTGGATGAACACAGAGGAACACAGGATTCCTGTGTTCATAACTGACAGAATAGCCGTTATGTCTCCATGGGGAGCGATCGCCTCTAGCCAATCGGCGCATGTGCGTGCACTCCCCCACTATCTGCTATGCAAAGCGACATACAGGTACCTTGTTTCGCGTAACAGAGCCGACCTGCCGCACTATAACCATGGCAGCTGGTGGACAAGTGGTAAAACAGCATTTGCTTATATTTCATGGGTTTTGTGTGTTAAATGTTCTCTGTTCCATTACTAAATAACTGGATGGTAAAACACCCCTTCCTGAAAATACTTCTTCTTGCCTGCAGCCAACCTTTTCCTGTTGATCTCGTCCATTCTGGGAGCACGGACAGCTGGCTCCCACACTCAGTTTGTTCAGTGGTTTATGGAGGAGTGCGTGGAGAGCCTTGAGCCAGGAGGGAAAGGCGGGATCCTGCAGTTTATGCCTTTTAGCATGGTGAGTGATGGAGACCCTTCTATAAACATTTACTGATAAGATAAAAGCTGTGTGCAATGCGCTGTTCTCACTGGCCTGCAGTTCTCAGTGTTCTACCATGTTGTAAATCTAATCTTGAGGCTTTGTGTATTAACCGATTGCCTACTGGGCACTTTCACCCCCTTCCTGCCGAGGCCAATTTTCAGCTTTCAGCGCTGTCACACTTTAAATGACAATTGCGCGATCATGCAACACTGTACCCATATGAAATATTTATCTTTTTTTTCACACAAATAGAGCTTTATTTTGGTGCTATTTAATCACCACTGGGTTTTTTACTTTTTGCTAAACAAACAAAAAAAAGACAAAAAATTATAAGAAAAAAAAAATAATTTTCATAGTTATAAGATTTTGCAAACAGGTAATTTTTCTCCTTTACTGATGTGTGCTGATGGGCACTGATGAGGTGGCACTGATGAAGCAGCACTGATAGGTGGCACTGATGAGGCGGTACTGGTGGGCACTGATAGGTGGCACTGATGAACACAGATGAGGCAGCACTAATAGGTAGCACTAATGGGCATGGATAGGCAGCACCGATGAGCACTGGCAGGCAGCACTGATGGGCAATAGGTCACACTGATGAGGTGGCACTGATGAAGCAGCACTGATGAGGCGGTACTGGTGCGCACTGCTAGGTGGCACTGATGAACACAGATGAGGCAGCACTAATAGGTGGCACTAATGGGCATGGATAGGCAGCACTGATGAGCACTGGCAGGCAGCACTGATAGGCAATAGGTCACACTGATGAGGTGGCACTGATAGGTGGCACTGATGAAGCAGCACTGACGAGGCGGTACTGGTGCGCACTGATAAGTGGCACTGATGAACACAGATGAGGCAGCACTAATAGGTGGCACTAATGGGCATGGATAGGCAGCACTGATGAGCACTGGCAGTCAGCACTGATGGGCAATAGGTCACACTGATGAGGTGGCACTGATAGGTGGCACTGATGAAGCAGCACTGATGAGGCGGTACTGGTGCGCACTGATAAGTGGCACTGATGAACACAGATGAGGCAGCACTAATAGGTGGCACTAATGGGCATGGATAGGCAGAACTGATGAGCACTGGCAGTCAGCACTGATGGGCAATAGGTCACACTGATGAGGAGGCACTGATGGACAATGATTGGCAGCATTGTCAAGAAATTTCTTTGTGTGTTTGTTGGGTATATATATATATATATAGGGGAGGAGATCAACTAGAAAAGTGTGCCAGTGGAGGGTATCACCTCTATAGTAAATCTATTGCAACAAAAGGTAGATAGTGGGATTTTAGCAGATTACCGATTCTTTAGGACCTCTTCAATGTACATGATTACAAAAGTAGGTTCTTTTTCCTGAAGATTTCAGTTTATACATTTGTACATGCATCTTATAACTAGTATATAAATTAGTAAAAATCGGCGCTAATTCATATTCCAAAAGGCAATTCACATGATCCTAATATAAAACTGGTGTGCCTTTTTAGGATCATGTGAATTGCCTTTTGGAATATGAATTAGCGCCGATTTTTATAAATGTATATAGTATTACTTTACAGTGGGGACACTGAATAGAATTGGCTGCTTTTTCTGATTGTATTGGATTTTAGTTGTCTCATTTGTCAACACTGCTGATTTGCACATTGATACTTTTGCACATTCTTAACCACTTGCCGACCGCCGCACGCCGATCTACGTCGGCAGTCAGCCCCTCACAGGCAAAGTGACGTAGGGCTACGTCACTAGCTTGTGAGGGTCTAGGGAGCGAGCGCGCGCCGCCGGAGGCGCGCTCCCGCGTGGTCACGGACCCCCCCGCGCGTGTGACCGGCGGACCCGATGTCCGCCGGCCACTCTGCGATCGGCGGAGGAGAGGGAGAAAGTCAGGCAGCTTGTGTAAACAAGCTGCCTGTCATTCTCCCCTCTGTATGAGAGCTGATCATATGGATCTACTATGTAGATCCGTTGATCACTCTACATACAGCTGAAGCCACAGCCAATCACAGTAAGAATCACGCCCCTAGGGACACACACAGCCCCTCCCTCTCAAATAAAGTTAACCCCTTCACTACCAGTGTATTTTTACAGTAACAGTGCATATATATAGCACTGATTACTGTAGAAATGTCACTGGTAACCCCAAAAGTGTCAAAAATGTCAGTCAAGGGTCCGATCTGTCCGCCACAATGTCGCAGTACCGCAAAAAAAATCGCAGATCGCCGCCATTATGCGTTAAAAAAAAAACAACAAAAATGACAAAAATCTTTCCCTTAGTCAGTAAACGCAATAACTTTTGCGCAAACCAATCAAAATACGCTTTTTGCGATTTTTTTTACCAAACATATGTAGCATAAAGCAAATTGGCCGAAAATGTTAAAAAATTTTGATTTTTACATTTTTTTGGGGGGGAATTTCATAATAAAAAAAAGTGAAAAATATTGCTATTTTTGCAAAATTGACGCTCTTTTTTTGTTTATAGCGCGTGATCAAAAAATCGCACAGGTGATCAAATACCGCCAAAAGAAAGCTCTGTTTGTGGGAAAAAAAGGACGCCAAATTGGTTTAGGTACAGCGTCGCACGACCGCGCAATTGTCCGTTAAAGTCACGCAGTGCCGAATCGCAAAATACCCCCTGGTCGTTTAGCAGCCAAATCCTCCGGGGCTTAAGTGGTTAAACCATTTAGTGGTTCTTGAGTCAGACCCCTTTCCGGTTAGCGCATTGGTCCCTGTTTTTTTATCCATCTTGTAACTAGACCACTCCATATACAGAGATGTACTGGTGGAATATCCAGTGAGGAATAGTCTCACTGGCCCATGGGAGAAAGATGATCCCAATAGTAGAGCTCTTTATACAGAAAGATCCCAGAGTTTGAGGAGCAAGTTCCTCCACCCTAAACTTGCTCGTCCATGTCTTTATGCACCTTGTTTGTGCACTGGTGTGCAGTCATGTTTTTTTTTTTTTTTTTTTTTTTTTTTCTTTGAACCAGATGGACTTCTGTCTTTTTTCAACTTGACTAACTATGTTGGAACAGGAAGGGCCATTCCTAAACTGTCCCTACAAAGTTGGGAGCATGAAATTGCCCAAAATGTCTTAAGAGTTCCCTTCACTGGAACTAAGGGGCCAAGCCCAACCCCTGAAAAACAACCCCACACCATAATACCCCCTCCACCAAATGGTTTGGACCAGTGCACAAAGCAAGGTCCATAAAGACATGGATGAGTGAGTTTGGGGTGGAGGAACTTGATTGTCCTACACAGAGTCCTGACTTCAACCCAATAGAACACCTTTGGCATGAATTAAAGCGGAGACTACAAGCCAGGCCTTCTCGTCCCACATCAGTGCCTGACCTCACAAATGCGCTTCTGGAAGAATGGTCAAACATTCCCATACACACTTCTAAACCTTGTGGACAGCCTTCCCAGAAGAGTTGAAGCTGTTATAGCTGCAAAAGGTGGGCCAACTCAATATTGGGTTGACATGGGGATGCCATTAAAGTTCATGTGGCAGATGTCCCAACAATGTTGACAATATAGTGTGTGTGTGTGTGTGTGTATATATATATACACACACCTAACCCTCCCCACTATACAAAATTAGAAAAATGTATTATTAAATGACACAGTTGATTATAAAATGAACATGTTTTCTTATTTCATTTTGGTTTATCTTCTCTCTTTAAAGGTTTCCGAGTTGGTTAAAGTCTCCACCTTATCAAGCCCTAAAATTGTGCTGGCCATCACAGACCTGACACTCCCTCTTGGAAGAAGAGTAGCTGCCAAAGCTCTGACCGCTCTTTGACACTTCTGTCTAATGAACATTTTCTCTGTTATGAGGACTGCCTAATACAGGCTCGACCAGCAGACGTGTCAGCCATTTTTTATATGTTTATTTAATGTGGCCATGGGCCTCTGATTGTAAGAACTGTGCTCCAATGTTCATTGATCGTAATTGTAAAAAAAAATGACGGGTACAGTATGAATTCTATCCAGGATTTCTGGGATTTTTTTATTGTTTTGGAGGATAACACTTGTTTGATGTAGTTGTCATTTTTGGTATGTTCTTCACCGACAACTTATTGTTTTTAATAGATCCAAAGCCAATAGATGTAGACACCGCTCCAAGTTGGTCCATATAACTATTGCCCCTGCTTCCTCATAAACAGGTGCTCATCGCATCCATGAAATGTAATGTCCGCATCGCATCCATGAAATGTAGAAAAGACGAGGTAGATGACCGCACACTACTAAATGGGAAATCCAGCAACTTTACTGAAAAAAGTGCCTGTCTCTGAGGCTGTAATGTTTTTATATATTGACTCCAATAAAGTTGCTGGATTTTCCATTTAATAGTGTGCAGTCATCTACCTCGTCTTGGTATTTTTTTTTTAAAGTGGAGTTCCAGCCTGTAAAAAAAAAATAAATAAAAAAAAAATTAAAATTTAAAGTCAGCAGCTACAAATACTGTAACTGCTGAATTTTAACCCCTTCCGCCCCGGAAGGTTTTACCCCCTTAATGACCAGGCCGTTTTTTGCGATACAGCACTGTTATTTTAATTGAAAATTGCGCGCTTGTGCGACACTGTACACAAAATTGATATCCTTTTTTTTTTTCCCCCACAAATAGAGCTTTCTTTTGGTGGTATTTGATCACCTCTGTGGTTTTTATTTTTTGCACTATAAACAAAAAAAAAAATAGCGACAATTTTGAAAAAAAAAACAAACAATATTTTTTTCTTTCTGCTTTAAAATAGATCCAAAAAAAAAAAAAGTAAAAGCTCAAATTTCTTCATCAATTTTAAGCCGTTGATTGACATCCCTGTTAGCCAATCACAGCGCGATCGCGCCTCTGCCGGTGCGATGTCACCATCTGGTGGCTATTGTACAAATCGATGTACAGGTACGTGATTTTGCGCAATAGATCCGACCTGTCGCAGTAAATGTATGGTAGGCGGTTGGCAAGTGCTTAATATAAAGCCACTGTCCAGGAATCTCGCGATGTTGGCACCCCTAGCCAATTCGTCAATTGGCTTTGGGCGCAGGCGCCGGCATCTTCACTATGGGGAGATTCAAACTTTCTAATTGTCCTCTTTACCGTTATCATTGAAACTGACAGTAAAAGAAAATGCCACATTTTGTGTTGTCTCCAGACAGGAATATAGAGGAAATCCCTGCAGATGAAAAAATGCCTATAGTTCTTATTAACTTATAATACCCCCTCCACATATAAAATAAGCTGGTGCTTACATTGTTTGCACTTTTCTGAAAATTCCAAAACTGGTATGTAATATCAAGTAGGGGGCTGGGGAGTTAAAAGTGTGACTAAACCCACATCATAAAAAAAAAAGAAAAAAAATCAATAAATTGTATATTACATGCTGTTCATACTTTCTCAGTCACTATGAGATTTGTTTTCTGTATTCTGCAAAAAAAAACACTGGTTGATTTTGATCCTGCTGCTCTCCATCTTTTGCTCATGTCCCCAATTCAGCTAGGGATTTTTAAGCTGTAGTGGCAACTCTGCACATGCTCAGTTTTCAGTGAGTTATACTGAGCATTTCCTCCGTATCACATCTGAGCAGTCCATGTGACTATAGAGTCACACATGTGGGCAGATACACAGTTGTAAATGACAGCCCACTCCCTCCATCATCCTCCATGCCCACTAACCAGCTACATACAATGAGGGCGGGATTTTACGTGTAGATTCATGGAAGCTTCACCTCCTTATTTTAAGACACAGGCTGGGGGGACGTAACAGTGGCAGGCAGAAGTTAGCCCACACCATGTTATTTTCACAAATGAATTGATTTGATTTCAGATATATATTTGTACGGCAGTTTAAAACCATTTATTGATATTATTTATTTATTTTTACTCTGTATTCCAAAGGCTGTTTTTTTTTTTTTTTTTAACATGTGACCAGCAGCGGAGGACTAGAAGCTCATCCTGCTTATTTTTCCAATATAAATGAAACTGTGTGTTTAGTATCACTTTAATGTTTACCATAATTAACCCTGTGGTGTACTGTACTGGCAGATCTCATTATCAATTGTAAACTAGATTTCAGCACTGTCTGTCTTAACTATGGGTTAAAGATCTAAGAGCTTGGGCTCTATATTCTTTGTTAATACTTTGTCAATGGGAACAGAATGAGTGTCTTCTCTTTTTTTTTTTAAATTTGTTCAGAGTAGTCCGTCTGTGGCCTTTTCCATATTTTTAGGTAAGCTATGCGAATGGAATTACCTAACAAACATAGTGGGGGGGGGGGTTAAATTTCACTGCAGACATGAAGTCTCACAGGTTCAGTCTTTGCCCTGGCCCCCCACAATCCTTTTTTTTTTCCACGCCTAAGTAAAGATTATATCCCCTGCCCTGCCTCCTCCCCTCCCACAGTCTCCTGGGGCATGTCAAGTGTCCCAGAAGGCTGTAGGATTATTCACAAAGAGCCGTGGGAAGCCAGCTGTAGTTCCTCAGGAAGCCACAGCTGCCTTCCATATCCAAGATGGAAATGCTGGAGACCCACAGTGGTAAGAAAAGTCAGCTAGTCAGCTGTGGAAAGACATTACTGGAACATAACAGATGATTAAGGATTTGAAGCTGCTGACATTTAAAAACAAACTGGAGTTCCTCTTTAAGTAGAAAATGTAATCAGTAGAGAGATATGAGGCGGCTACTACTAATAGGCAACTATCCAAAATCGAAACCTGTTTTGTATGGACTGACCCTTTAAGAGATATTGAATAGGCTGCTGTGGGTTACTGTAGTTTTCATATCCTTAAAGCGGTTGTAAACCCTATAAAAAAACCTGCAAGACAAAGGCATAATGAGCTAGTATGCATCGCATACTAGCCCATTATGTGTAACTTACCTTAAAACGAAGTCCCGACACGGACCCCCGGACATCGCTGCGGGCGCTGCCATTAACTCTCGTCGTCTCTTCCGGGTTCGGCGGCTCCGGCGCGCTGATTGGCCGAAAGAGACGGCTCCTGCGCGATGATTGGCCGGAGCCGCAAAGACGTCACTCCCGCGCATGCGCGCGGTAGTGATTTTTCCGGCAAGCTCCCGGCAACTTAATTGAAGGTCCCCCCGGACCTTCAGAGCGCATGCGCCGCTCGCGCGAGTGGCTGCATGCACTGTTAATATCTCCTAAACCGTGCCGGTTTAGGAGATATTATTTGTACCTACAGGTAAGCCTTATTATAGGCTTACCTGTAGGTAAAAGTGTCAAAAAGCGGGATACTACCGCTTTAATGGACTTTGCACATATTGACTCAATGGACATTTGCATGTGTATTGGTACCTACCGTGTTTCCCCAAAAATAAGCCTGGATCTTATATTAATTTTGGCACCAAAAGACAAAGTAGGGCTTTTTTTTGTGGTAGGTCTTATCTATAATGTGCTGTTTTCTCTCCCTCCCTTCCTTCCTGTCAGGAATCCCCTGTGTGAACCTAGTTTAGTGTTTCTAAAATCCTAGAACCAACTTTCAGTGTTTTGTATAATGTCCAGTGCGTGTTTCTGTAATAGAATAGTGTGAAATACCTTCGGTAGCTGATCTCTCGCTCTGCTGTCCTCCCCCTCTCATAGCTGTCAGAGGGGGATCTGTGCAGTGTTCAGCGTGGGTCACAGAAGCACAGAGTATTAGATTAGAATTGTGTGAAATACCTTCATTACAGAGCAGCTGGATGCTCAGCTGATTTCCCGCTGCTCTCCTTCTCTTCTCCCCTGCTGACAGCTGAGGGTCACGGAAGCACCAAGCGGCGCTGTAACTAAGGTATTTCACACAATTCTAATAGAATACTCTGCGCTTCTGTGACCCGCTCTGAAAACTGCAGAGGGAAGGGCCTGAGATCCCTCTCTGACAGCGAAGGACAGCAGTGCAGGAGATCAGCCGAGCGGCACTGTGCCGAAGGTATTGCACACTATTCTATTACAGAAACACACACTGGACATTATAAACAAAAAAAAAGTGAATTCTAGGATTTTAGAAACACTAAACTGGGGCTTATTTTCGGGGTAGGGCTTATATTGCAGCCCTCCCCGAAAATAACAGTGGGTCTTATTTTCGGGGAAACACGGTATGCTTTTGATCTATTATACAGGGTTCGTACGGTCCTGGAAATCCTGGGAAAGTCATGGAAAATTTGTAAACCCCACTAGGTTTTGGATTTGGAAAAGTCATGGAATATGAGTCAGAACTCGCCACTGTGGAGGAGCGGGGAGCGGATGTTTAATTATTTTATTGCTTAATTATTTTATTCCACATATTTAATTTGGTGTAAGCGTCTATGTCCTTCTGGGTCCGCGGTTTGCCTTACTGTCACTGGCCAGCAGCAGCCGAGGAGATGAACCAGTCAGGCAGCAGGGAGGGCCGGCCGTGGTTTGCCCCGAGACTGTGACTGGCCAGCAGCTGGGAGATTACAACCAATCACGCAGCGGAAGCGCATAGTCACTGGAGGGCGGGCCGGCCGCATGAACGTGATGATGGGGGGGTGCAGTAACCAAAACAGTTACCGCCCCCTTCCGCATCATCACGTTCATCCGGCCTTCCGCGTCATCGCGTTCATCCAGCCGGCTGGCCCGCCCTCCAGTGACTATGCGCCTCCGCTGCGTGATTGGTTGTAATCTCCCGGCTGCTGCTGCTGGCCAGTCACAGTCTCAGGGCAAACCGCGGCCGGCCCTCCCCACTGCCTGATTGTTGCATCTCCTCGGCTGCTGCTGGCCAGTGACAGTAAGGGCAAACTGCGGACCCGGAAGAACACCTACCAGTCCTATACGCTTACACCAATGTAAAATATAAGTCAATAAAATTATTAAGCATCCAATCCAATGAGTGGCGTCTCTCTGTTAACTCTTTTCTGCCTGTTTGTGGGACTTTAGGTTCGGCCTAAGAGTAGTAAGCGCCGCATTTTGTGTATTTAACTGTGCCATCCATATCACAGTGTCCAGGTGCACCTTCATGACTGCCTGAACTTCTTTATTCCGGCAAGCAGGAGCACCCATTTAATGTTCTTTCTCCAAGAGTAAGTGCCGCATTTGTGCATCAGATCTGTGCCATCCATACCAGTCCGCCTGCGCCTCATGACTGTGGCTTGGGCCTAAAAGAGTAAGTGCTGCATTTTGTGCATCTGACTGTCTGCGCCATCCATACCAGTCCGCCAGCACCTCCATCATGACTGCCTGAACTGATGCTATATCTCCAAGCAGGAGCGGCCATTAATCTTTCTCCAATTACAGTATATTGGTCAAATTACAACTGGGGTAACACAGTTTCAGCTAAAGTTAGTGTGTTCACAGTGTTCTAGCAATGCCAGCGAAATGCAGCTTTAAAAATGTATGGCTTCATGACGAAAAGTATGAGAGTTGGCTGGAGAAAGATCAGGACCCGGGATGTGCTAAATGTACAACGTGTCGTAAAACGTTTGACATTTCGAACATGGGAGAGGCAGCGCTGTCTAGCCACGCTAAAGGTGCAAAGCACCAGTCTGCAGCTGCGTGTTTGACAGCTTCCAATTCGATCGCTGGCTTTTTCACCCGTGCGCCTTAAGTGACACTGACTCACAGCTGCGGCAGCGGTGCTTCCATCTCATCCACTGTAAAACAAGGGACCATTTTTGGCGCTTTTCCACTGCATGGAACCGTACCGGTTCAGCACCCTTTTGTGCTTTTCCACTGCTGGTACCGCATGGTATAGGGTCGGAACGGTTCGGTACGGTACGGTATAGGTTTGCTTTTCCACTGCATGGAACCGAACGGTACGGTACGGTACGGTACGGCCCTGAAAAAACAGTACCTACTCGATTGTGGTTCCAACAGGTACCAAACTGGTACCATATCCCACAATCCTTTGCATGCAGTCACTACTAGCCACTGATTGGTCAGAGAATCCCACCCACCCCGTTGTTATCCCACCCACTTAACTTTAGTACTGCTTTAGTGGAAAAGCAAACCTATACCGTACCGTACCGAACCGTTCCGACCCTATACCATGCGGTACCAGCAGTGGAAAAGCAAACCAGGCCAAGCAGGGCCGAGTAGAGCCGAGCCGGTACTAGCCGGTACTTGCAGTGGAAAAGTGCCATTTGAGTCACGCTGTATCCAGAAATGAAACCCTAACTGCAGAGGTACTATACACTACAAAGCTTGTCATTTATTTTAGTAAAAATATGCTAGGTGTGACATGGATTTTCTTCTTATTTAACATGTATACAGGTCCCTCTCAAAAAATTAGCATATTGTGATAAAGTTCATTTTCTCTTACGTCCTCCGACAGTCGCCGCCTCTTCATATTCGTCACATATGGGGTATTAGACTTTGCTCCGAAGGAGTAGCTAGGCAACAGAATATGTTAACAATAAAGCTTTAACATATCCCACCCTCAAGGGGTGGTCCCCTCAGTCAATACCCTCCTACTTCCTGCAACCATATCTCAGTTTTAATGTCTAGCTTGTCAGGAGTGGCTGGCTCTCTCTGTGCTGGGACTTTTTGTCCCAGACTCTTTCTTCTTTTTAATATTTTGTTTGAGTTTTCTCTCTACCTTTACTTAGCTGTTATTTTTGTCAGCATTAGTTAGTTCTTCGGACGAAGAGGATCATGCGGGTCTCGGGCTGATCCCCCTGGTCGCAGGTCGTGGGTCAGTGGCTTCCCAGTCTGCCATCGAGCGTTCAGCCAGGTAACGCTCCTGGCATAGTGAACGACCCATCCCTGTTCGGTGCAGGGATGATTGGTGAGGTGGCTACCTCACCGGACGCTGTGCGGTTTCTTAACCGCCATTGTGTGCGTCTTGAATTGCGACTCTCCCTGCCTCATGTGCAGTGGCTTGTTCGCCTGTGCGGGTTCCCCACGCCATGTGAGGTAAGTGTATCTATGTGGGGACCTGTCTGTCTGGGGGGGGTCTCAGTCTGGGACTGTGTAACCTGCCTTTGAATCACACTGCTTGTCTCCCTATCTCTCGGCTGCATGCTGTGGGCTGCAAGGGGGGGGGGAGCTGTATGACACTGAGTGTGTCAGACTGGGCTGTGTGAGGAGCTGTGTGCTGTGGGGCATGTTTTTAATGGCATGTTGGGGCATATACAGCGATCGCTGCGGCGATCTAACATGTATCCATATAATGGGATGAAATTGTGTGTGTTTTTATGCACTGTGGAGCGGCGATTTCGGCGCCAAACGACGCCATTTTACCGGCGCCCGCTCCGGCCGCATGGTTTACATGCACGGCGGCCATTTTCTTGTGGCCTCCATAGGCTTACATAGAGCGCCCTGGCAGCATCACTTCCTCTTTCCTGGAAGCACCGATCGAGGCAGCAGCAGCAGCGGAGTCTCCTCAGGTTTTATCCTTCTATTCCTGTGTTCCATTGCCTGTATTCAGTCTGTATATTCCCTGTGGGGGTCTCATTGTGCCTGAGTGTGGTGCGGTGGGCTGCGCTTGCCGCGCTTGCTGAAAGGGGGCAGTTAACCCTTGGTTGTCTGGCATACAGGGGCAATGGATTCTCAGGAGGGCAAGTTTCCCACAGTATTGGTGGAAAGCCAGGGGACCGCTGTTTCCCCCCCAGGGGGGGATTTAGCCTCTATTGTGGCTGGCCTTGCTGCCCAGGTGCAAATGCTAGTGGCTGCTCAATCTACTAAACGGCCCAGAGTTGCTCTGTCCTCTGATTCTGAGGGTGAAGGTGATGGGGCTGTTCTGGCAGGGACCCCCCTATCGGGGTCCCGCTCCTCTCTTGATCTGGTGGGGTCTGAGGTAGAGGCTGAAGTTGAGGGGGTTGATAATTCTCCCCCTGGCTCGCCTGAAGAGCTTGCAATCATGGATGAGTTGATTGCTTCCATTAAGCAGACGCTGCGTTTGCAGGACGAGGTGTGTCCCCCAGCTGCCTTGGCGGCTTATGGGACGCAGAGAAAACGCAGGACGCCGCAGGTTTTTCCCTGCAATGCTGATTTTCAGCGCGCTGTTAAGGACCAATGGCGCGATCTGCGCAAGCCTTTTGCGGTTCCAAGTAAATTTAAGCTGCGTTATCCTTTCTCGCCTGCCACTGATGAACGGTGGTGTGTGCCTCCGCCAGTGGATCATGCAATTGCGGTTTTGAACAAAGCCACTGCGATCCCTGCAGAGGGATCCCCTGTTTTCCGTGATGCCACGGATAGGAGACTGGAGTCTCTTGCCCGTCATACTTATTCTGTTACGGGTTCTATGCTTAAGGCTCTGTTTGCTTCTCTCATGGCGGCCCAGGCGATCGCAAGTTGGACGCAGATGCTTAGGCACGTCCTAGTGGCCGATTCGGCCTCGGCGGCGACCCTGGATATGGTGGATCAGATCCACCAGGGTGTCATGTATCTGTGTGATGCGGACCTGGACCTGATTCCGTTGGCTGCACGTGTGCACAGCGTGGCGGTGTTGTCTCGCCGCCTGGTTTGGTTGAAATGTTGGTCGGTGGACCAATCTTCACGTAAAACCTTAGCCAATCTGCCTTATGATGGGTCTCGCCTTTTTGGGGAGTCCCTGGATGTGTTGATTAAGGGGATTACCGGGGGTAAGAGCACTCTCTTGCCCCATTTCCCCAAGGCTAAGGGGGCTTCTGGGAAGAAGCATGCGAGTTTTCGGCCCCCTCAGGGGTCCTTTCGTGCCTTTCGGCCGCACTACAAGGGCAAACCGTTCAAGGGCCAAGGCTCTCAGAAGAAGCCCTGGTCTGGGAAACAGAAGTCCGGTCAATCCGGACCTGCGGCCCATAACAGTTCGGCCTGAAGGGGCGCCCTCACCCAGTTTTGGGGTGGGGGGACGCTTGCTCGGTTTTCTTCAGCCCTGGTTGGCCCGTGTACGGGACAGATGGGTTCTGGAAATCGTTCGATCTGGTTACAAGATCGAGTTTCTCTCTCGGCCGGAGAGCAGATTTTTTCCCTCAAATCTACAACTGTCTCCAGAGCGCCTGCGGGATCTGCACCTGGCGGTGCGGGACCTGAGGGCTCAGGGAGTGGTGGTTCCGGTGCCTCATCGGGACAGATTTCGGGGGTTTTATTCCAATCTGTTCACCGTGCCCAGGAAGGAGGGCAAGGTTCGTCCGATTCTGGACTTGAAAGCTCTGAACCGCTCTGTGCGGGTTCGCAAGTTCCGCATGGAATCCCTGCGCTCGGTGGTGGCTGCCCTGGTTCCGGGGGAATTCATGGCCTCCATCGATTTGAAGGATGCGTACCTTCACATCCCCATATTCGAGGGTCATCAGAGGTACCTTCGATTTGCCATTGCGGAGGATCACTACCAGTTTGTGGCGTTGCCCTTTGGGCTCGCCTCGGCTCCGCGGGTCTTCACCAAGGTGCTTGCACCGGTTCTGGCATTATTGAGAGCCCAGGGCATTTCTGTCCTGGGGTATCTGGACGACATTCTGGTTCGGTCTGCGACCAGACAGGGTCTGGAGAAGGACCTGTCTGTCACAATGCAAACTCTGCAGGAGTTTGGTTGGACGATAAATGTTCCAAAGTCGACACTGAGTCCGTCGGTTCGTCTCCCCTATCTGGGAATGATACTGGACTCGGTGCAGGCGAAGGTCTTCCTGCCGGAAGACAAACTCAGGACTCTTCAGGAGGAAGTCAGGTCCCTCAGGGACGTTCCACACTCGTCTCTGCGGACGTGTATGAGATGTCTGGGATTGATGGTCTCGGCCTTCGAGGCGATTCCTTTCGCGCAGTTTCACACGCGGGGTCCCCAAGCGGAGATCCTGTCCAGGTGGGACGGGCGGCCTCAATCTCTGGATCTTCAGATCTCGTTGAGTCATCGCACCAGGGAAAACCTTCTGTGGTGGCTCCAGTCCCCGTTGGTGTCCGGGGGCAAGTCGTTTCGTCCGATCTCGTGGACGATAATCACCACGGATGCCAGCCTGTCGGGCTGGGGTGGTGTTCTGGGCGTTCTGTCCGCCCAGGGGACCTGGTCGGAGGGGGAGTCTTCCCTCCCGATCAACATTCTGGACTTGCGTGCGATAAGGCTCTGTCTTCATCGCTGGACGGACCGGCTGCTGGGCTGCCCGGTTCGGGTGCAGACGGACAATGCCACGGCGGTGGCCTACATCAACCACCAAGGGGGCACCAGGAGTGCCCGAGCGGCTCGAGAAGTGGCCGACATTCTGTCTTGGGCCGAGACTCATGTCCCGGCGATAACGGCGGTTCACATTCCGGGAGTGGAGAACTGGCAGGCGGACTATCTGAGTCGCCAGACCCTGGATCAGGGGGAATGGTCTCTCCACCCGGCTGTCTTCCAGATGTTGTGCGCGAAGTGGGGTCTTCCAGATGTGGACCTGTTCGCGTCTCGCCTCAACTACAAGGTGATGAGGTTCGTGGCAAGGACGCGCGACCCTCGGGCAGACGCGTCGGACGCGTTAGTGGCCCCGTGGCATCAGTACAGGCTGATGTACGCGTTTCCACCGATTCAGTTGCTGTCCAGGTTCCTTCGCAGGTTGCACTCGGAACGCAGCACGGTGATTCTTGTGGCACCGGACTGGCCTCGCCGGTCCTGGTACGCAGACCTCGTGAATCTGGCGGTCGACGCCCCTTGGCGTCTGCCTCTTCGAGACGATCTACTGTCTCAAGGACCGATTTACCATCCTGCTTTACAGTCGCTGGCTTTGACGGCCTGGCTGTTGAGACCGAGGTCCTGAAGGAGAAGGGTCTCTCTCCAGAGGTCGTTCATACTTTGATCAACGCGAGGAAGTCTTCCTCGGGGAAGGTTTATTACCGTACTTGGAAGGCCTATTTTGCCTGGTGTGAGTCCAGGGGGTTTTCACCCCGCACGTACTCGGTTTCCCGTGTGCTGTCTTTCCTTCAGACGGGTGTCGATCAGCGTTTGGCGCTGGCTACGATAAAGGGTCAGGTGTCGGCGCTGGCCGTTCTGTTTCAACGTCCCGTGGCTTCCAACTCCTTGGTTGGCACTTTTATTCAGGGTGTGCGGCATCTGGTTCCTCCTAGGAGGGATCCTTTGCCCCCTTGGGACTTGAATCTCGTTCTATCTGTGTTACAACGTGCTCCTTTTGAACAGATCAGGGAGATCTCGTTGTCTATGTTGTCCAAAAAGGTCGCCTTTTTGGTGGCGATCACTTCGGCTCGCAGAGTGTCGGAACTGGCGGCTTTGTCCTGCAAGTCTCCGTACCTGGTTGTTCATTTGGATAAGGTGGTCTTGCGACCTAATCCTTCTTTTCTACCGAAACGAGTTTCGGAATTCCATCTTAACGAGGATATTGTTTTGCCTTCGTTGTGCACGAAGCCTAAACATCCGAAGGAGGTGAGATTGCACTCTCTGGATGTTGTTCGGGCGATAAGGGTTTACCTTAAATCGACTGAGTCTTTTCGTAAGACTGACTCCTTGTTTGTTCTTCCAGAGGGTCCTCGGAAGGGCATGGCGGCTTCGGCCTCTACCATCGCCAAATGGATCAGGCAGACCATTGAACAGGCCTATGCCTTGCAGGGGAAGTTTCCCCCTGTGCCTGTGAAGGCGCACTCTACTAGATCACTGAGTACGTCTTGGGCCTGCCGACATGGGGCTTCTGTAGCCCAGGTGTGTAAGGCGGCGACTTGGTCGACCGTACACACTTTCACAAAATTCTACAAAGTAGATGTTCAGGCATCAGCGGATGCTTCCTTTGGCCGCAAGGTTCTTAGTGCGGCTGTTCCATAGGGTCCCTTGTGGGGACTCCTGGCTGTTGGGATAGTTTTTTGTATCCCCTGGTTTTTTTGTCTTTTCCTGGGTTGTTGCTCCTGTTGAGCACTTATTTTTGCTGTTGCCCAGCTGGTTTCCTTCCTTTGGTAAGGTTCCTTTCTTTGATGTGGAGACTGCGTTGCCTTTCGGCGCGGATGCGTTTCCCACCCCTCATGTTTGCACTGCTTTGGGACGTCCCCATATGTGACGAATATGAAGAGGCGGCGACTGTCGGAGGACGTAAGAGAAAACTGAATTTTTGTAAAATCTTACCTGTAAAATTCCTTTCTCTGAGTCCTCCGACAGTCGCCGCCCCCGTCCCTCTTTTGGGGTTTGAATGTATACTCTACTGCTATTCCACTAAAACTGAGATATGGTTGCAGGAAGTAGGAGGGTATTGACTGAGGGGACCACCCCTTGAGGGTGGGATATGTTAAAGCTTTATTGTTAACATATTCTGTTGCCTAGCTACTCCTTCGGAGCAAAGTCTAATACCCCATATGTGACGAATATGAAGAGGCGGCGACTGTCGGAGGACTCAGAGAAAGGAATTTTACAGGTAAGATTTTACAAAAATTCCGTTATTTTCTGTAATGTACTGATAAACATTAGACTTTCATATATTTTAGATTCATTACACACAACTGAAGTAGTGCAAGCCTTTTATTGTTTTAATATTGATGATTTTGGCATACAGCTCATGAAAACCCCAAATTCCTATCTCAAAAAATTAGCATATCATGAAAAGGTTCTCTAAACGAGCTATTAACCTAATCATCTGAATCAACTAATTAACTCTAAACACCTGCAAAAGATTCCTGAGGCTTTTAAAAACTCCCAGCCTGGTTCAATACTCAAAACCGCAATCATGAGTAAGACTGCCGACCTGACTGCTGTCCAGAAGGCCATCATTGACGCCCTCAAGCAAGAGGGTAAGACACAGAAAGAAATTTCTGAACGAATAGGCTGTTCCCAGAGTGCTGTATCAGAGTGCTGTAGTGGGAAGTCTGTGGGAAGGAAAAAGTGTGGCAGAAAACGCTGCACAACGAGAAGAGGTGACCGGACCCTGAGGAAGACTGGGGAGAGGGAACTGCCAAAATGCCTGAAGTCCAGTGTCAAGTACCCACAGTCAGTGATGGTCTGGGGTGCCATGTCAGCTGCTGGTGTTGGTCCACTGTGTTTTATCAAGGGCAGGGTCAATGCAGCTAGCTATCAGGAGATTTTTGGAGCACTTCATGCTTCCATCTGCTGAAAAGCTTTATGGAGATGAAGATTTCATTTTTCAGCACGTCCTGGCACCTGCTCACAGTGCCAAAACCACTGGTAAATGGTTTACTGACCATGGTATTACTGTGCTCAATTGGCCTGCCAACTCTCCTGACCTGAACCCCATAGAGAATCTGTGGGATGTTGTGAAGAGAAAGTTGAGAGACGCAAGACCCAACACTCTGGATGAGCTCAAGGCCGCTATCGAAGCATCCTGGGCCTCCATAACACCTCAGCAGTGCCACAGGCTGATTGCCTCCATGCCACGCCGCATTGAAGCAGTCATTTCTGCAAAAGGATTCCCGACCAAGTATTGAGTGCATAACTGAACGTAATTTTTTGAAGGTTGACTTTTTTTGTATTAAAAACACTTTTCTTTAATTGGTCGGATGAAATATGCTAATTATTTGAGATAGGAATTTTGGGTTTTCATGAGCTGTATGCCAAAATCATCAAATATTAAAACAATAAAAGGTTTGCACTACTTCAGTTGTGTGTAATGAATCTAAAATATATGAAAGTCTAATGTTTATCAGTACGTTACAGAAAATAATGAACTTTATCACAATATGCTAATTTTTTGAGAGGGACCTGTACATAGACATTTCATGAAACATTAGGTCATGAATATTTACGTGAAGTCATGGAAAAGTCATGGAATTTTATTGGTGAAAATGTGTATGAACCCTGATTATAACTGCCTTTCGATATGATGATATACTATTGCATTTTTTAATCTAGGCACCTTGAATTCATGGGTGTGCTGGTTCCCCGCTATTATTTTAGTTACTCGTTGAGTTGATAGGATTAACTTCCTATGCTTTGTTACTGTATTTTTGTGTAGTGTACAAGAAAGAAACTATTATTACCTGATCCACGTGCCATTAGCAGACCTGTGTCACAAACAACGATTGTATGGGTAACTTTAGGACTGGATGATGTATTCTTTAATTGTTCAAGTGATGCACCACAGCTTAAATCTGAAATTAAGCAAACATTAAAGCAAACATAGACATCATTAAAAAAAGCACAGACATCACCCTACCGACAAAGTACCGTATAGTTAAAGCTATGGTATTCCCAGTAGTAACTAATGGCTGTAAAAGTTGGACCATAAGGAGGGCTGAACGCTAAAGCATTTATGCTTTTGAACTAGGGGGTTGGAGGAGACTCCTAAAAGTTGGACGGTAAGAAGATCAAACCACTGAATCCTGAAGGAAATCAACTCTGAATATTCACTGGAAGTACAGATCCTGAAGCTGAAACTCGAATACCTTGGCCACCTAATGCAAAGAGATGACTTCATTGAAACAATGAAGTTAAGCAAGCTCCGGGAGGCAGTAGAGAACAAAAAAGCCTGGAGCGCTATGGTCCATGAAGTCACAGACACGACTAAAGGACTGAACATCAACTTAATCTTAATGACTGACCTGGGGAGACTGTGCTGCTCCCCAATAGATGCTGTACAGGGAGTGATGGTTGTCATACTAGGACAGAAAGTGTTTTACTGGCAGGATCACCAGATGAAAATGAAGAGAACAGTGATTTATAAAACCAGATTGTAATGTGTGTTCAGCGTTATGAGAAACCCCACCAGGAACATCAGAAGTGTAGACCGAGTAAGCATCTTGTATTTTTTTTTTTTTTTTATCATTTCTGTATATATTTTATTTTTGCATTGGCAAATTATTTTTATTTTTTTATGAGAGGTCTTTTGTTTTAACTCTTGTACAGTGTTGTCACCAGAACAGAAAGCAATGATGTATCTCACCAGTGGATCCACTGCCCGAAATAAAAAAAATATTTTCTTTCTTTATCCGAAAACAAAAATGGCTGGAGGTCAGAGACCTCCTGTCTAGATGTCATTAAATTTACAGGAATCCACAAGATTTTACCCTAAAGCTATAGATAAAAAATGTTACTGGCAATGTATGGTATGTATACTGTAGGTAATTCTGTACATGTTTTTTCCACTTTGATTACATGTGTAGCTGTTCCTGGGAAATACCCCAAAAGTCTGCCGTCTGCTGTAGGATTTACCTATTGCAGATACCTACATTTTTTTCTGCCTTTTTAGAAATGGGGTGGAGGGGGTTGTTCTTGGTTTATCCAAGTACTCTTTCAACCCATTCACCCCTGTCTGTTTTCCTGCAATAAAACACTTGCATTTTACTGCCTGAAAATGCCTTTCAAGTAGAAATCCCGTTCATTCCTATGTAGTCACATCTACATATTTTAGCCCCCAACTGTTCATCATTAAAAGGGACATTTACTTTTACTGAACCAAATCCCTCTGTTTCTTGTTCATCAAGTGTCCCTTTATTAGCTTTGGTGTAGTGATTTGCATTATTAAATGTTCCAATTAACTGTTAGAGAATCTTTTGACCAGGTGACACTTTTTAATCACTTGAAGACTAGGCTTTTTCTTGCACTTTTTGTTCACGTGTAACTATCAGTTTCTTTTGTTTGTTTGGTTTTTTTTTTTTTGCTAGATTACTTAGAACCACCAAACATTATATTATTTTTTTAAAGCAGAGGTCCTAGAGAATAAATCAGTGGTTTTTGCAATTTTTTATTTCACATAGTGACCTAAAAATTGCACACGCCAGCGCAGCGGCGACAAACGATGTAAATTCTACTATCCAGAGGCAACGCTTTAAAAGCCTTTACAGGTTACCACTTTAGATGTACAGAGGAGGACTAGTGCTACAATTACTGCCCATGATCTGACGTTTGTGGCGATACCCCAAAAAAAAAAAAAGTAACAGTGTAAAAATAAATACATTTAAAGTGCCCCAGTCCCGCTGTGCTAGCGTGCAAAGGCGAATGCGTGTGTCGGTCCTGCAGGCACGCTAGCACAGCGGGACTGGGGCAATTTAAATGTATTTATTTTTACACTGTTCCTTTTTTTTTTTATCACTTTTATTGCTGTCATAAGGAATGTAAACATCCATGTAACAGCAATAGGCATGTGACAGGTACCTCTTATGGAGGGATCTTGGGTCCCCAAATCCTTCTTTTGCACTTGAAAGCATTCAAAATGCCAAAATCTGCTTTATGAATCATTTTGATTTCCAAAAAACGGCGTCGTTGAGAGCCATGGAATATCATGTCATTGCTTCTGGGTTGCCATAGCAGAGATCAAATCAAAGCCGATCCCAGCTTTCTATGGATCGGCGGCTGGTAGATCGGGTCTCCTGGTACAACCTCTTGAAGTCAAATTATGTACCAGGTACGTGATTTGGCAGCAAGCAGTGCCATCTTAAGAGCATTAAATGGCCCCAGGCAATGCAGTGCACTGGGGCTCTGCCTACACAATCACCCACGAGAATAAAAAAATGCTAATTATTGATAAGGCAATATTTATTGGTACAGCAGTGCCAAGCTAATGACAGCTTCCAAGTTCAGTGGCTGGGTCCAGTGAACACACACACACACACGCGCGGACGGGAGTCAGACTCGACTGTCCTGTGTGTGCCTGTTCCCGAGGAGGCGGACAAGCATTCCTGCAGTTGTGGGCTCCCCCTCCATGGCCCAAGGGCCTGATAGCAGAACAGGGCTGACAGGCGCTTGCCACCTGCTAAGTTCGGCGGCAGGATGCACATGGGAATTGGGAATAATGCTTGGCTGGGGCTGGGTCACTGGGCAGGTGGGGCCCCCCCGGGCAAGTGGGGCCCACAGGCAACTGCCCAGCATGCCCATTCGGTAAGATGGCCCTGGCGGCAAGTGGTTAATAAAAAAAAAAATAACATACTTGCATCCCCTCATTTTTATTTATTGCTTATCACCCTCTATAGTTGATTGGACTCCAACACTTTTTAAGGTTCACCTTTTCAGGCAGAATTTCACTTTTCACAATAAATAGAAGCCATGTCTTATGTCTTTTCTGCTCAAACCATCCCGGTGTGTTTATCTTTTACTTACCTCATCCATGGCAGCTTTGAATTTTCACTTTTCTGTTCAAAATTGCAAAAAAATGAATTCTGAGGCCATCACTTCCTGTAGCATTATGTGACCTTCTAGGAAATATAATATCCCATCATGCACTTCTTTACTGAATCACATAATAGGGCTTTTTTTACTTCTGTGGACCATGCCTTCCTCAATACTATACCACTTTTTTTTTTTTTCTTTAATTTCCACCCACTTTCTTACTTCTTTCTTTAAGGTGGTCATCCACTGTACAATCAACTGTCGTGCAAGAGCCTGCCTGATTTGATACTAAATTAATGCATCCTCAGATTCATCGTTTTGGTGAATCTGAAATAAATTGTACAGAGGTTGTACAATCAGATTACATAGTGTATAGTCAGTTTCATGCAAATACATGAGGGGGGGGGGGGGGAGACATGCAGCTGTCAATGTTCTTTTAATCCAGGTCCAGCTCAGGGAAGGGGAGGGTGTGAACACACCAATTTCACTTTCCGGTCTCATTTACAGTGCAGCACACATTTTTGGTGCTTTTTTTCCGCGATATGCATACGGCAGTCCATTGATTTCAATGGGCTGCCAACCATGCGACAAATGCAGCAAGGTGGCTTATGGGTCATTTTGGCACTTTGCAAATTTTTTTTTTTTTTTTTTATCCATAAAAGTTTTATTGAAACTATTGTGCATAGACATACAAAAAGATGGCAAAACTTTGAGCAATAGAAACACCCCTGTATGAGGGGATCCTTAAGGGGAGAATAGGGCAGGTCCCATAATATTAAGCATAGAAGGACAGAGAAAATTCAAGTTAGACTTACCGGTAACTTGTTTTCCAATAGTCTTTCAGGACAGCACCTTAGAGAGATGGCTCCTCCCCCTCCTCATCAGGAAACACCCCATCCACCAGATTTTAAAAGGAGGCTTCTCCCACCATTCGTCAGTTTATAGAAGGCCCATGCTGGAACACATAAACAGATATGGCTAATCACAGCAATAAATTTTATACAATAGGGCGGGACTCCTGCTGTCCTGAAAGACTATTGGAAAACAAGTTACCGGTAAGTCTAACTTGAATTTTCCCTAAAACGTCTTTCAGGACAGCACCTTAGAGAGGATTATCGAGACTTACTCAATTTAGGGAGGGACCACAGCCTGAAGGACCTTTCTGCCAAAAGCCTGATCCTCAGCTGCCAAAAGGTCCAACCTATAGTGTCTTGCAAATGTAAAGTAACTTGACCACGTAGCCGCTTTGCAGATTTGATCTGGAGTGGCACCAGCTTTCTCTGCCCATGTAGTGGCTAACGCTCTAGTAGAGTGAGCTCTGATCCCCTGCGGGGGAGACAATTTCATTTGGGAGTAAGCCTCTAAAATAGCGGATCTGAGTCATCTGGCTATTGATCCCTTTGATGCCTGGCGACCTTTTTTGTTGCCAGAAAAAAGAACAAAAAGAGAATTTGAGGATCTAAATTCTTTAGTAACCTCCAAGTAGTGTATAAGAATTCTTCTTACATCAAGGTAGTGAAAGCTTTTTTCCTTATCTCCTGATGGATTAGGACAAAAGGTTGATAACACTATTTCTTGTGGTCGGTTTCTCGTTAAAGCTACTTTTGGGAGAAACCCTGGATCGATCTTGAGAATTATCCTATCTGGATATATGGACAAGAAAGGTTCAATAACTGATAAAGCATGTAGCTCACTAATTCTTCTTGCTGATGTTATTGCCACCAAGAAGGCCGTCTTGCGGGTAAGGTTTTTGAGTGTAATCGTTTCTAGTGGTTCAAAAGGTTCCTTTGTGAAGGCCTGAAGGACCACCGACAAGTCCCATTTGGGGAAACTTCTGATAGGCACTGGTCTGGAGCGGGCAAGGGCCCTGAAGAATCTGATGATTAGAGATTCTGAGGAAATGGGCCTTTCCAAGAATACCCCCAGAGCTGTTACTTGCACCTTGAGGGTACTTACTGCCAAACCTTTTTCTGCACCCTCCTGTAGGAACTCCAAAATTGACACAATAATGTCCAATTTTTGATCTTTCGATTCACACCAGGTATTATAGGTTTTCCAAACCTTTGCATATATATTCCTTGTGACTTTTTTCCTACTGGAAAGTAGAGTAGCAATCAATGCATCTGAAAATCCTTTTCTTTTCAGCAGTTGCTCCTCAGATACCAAGCGGTGAGCTTTAGCTTTTCCACTTCTGGATGATGGACTGGACCTTGAAGCAGTAGGTCCTGCCGAAGAGGGAGCTGAAAGGCAGGTTTGACTGATAATTGGAGGACAGTTGAAAACCAAACCCTTTTGGGCCAATAAGGAGTGATCAGGATCACTGAGGCTCTTTCCATTTGGATCTTCCTCAACACTAACGGAATGAGTTGGAAGGGGGGAAAGGCATACCCCAAATTGAACCTCCAGGGCTGTGCCAGAGAATCTACTCCCAGAGAGTTGTCGTTTCTGTGAAGTGAGAAATAGAGTGGAAGTTTTGCGTTTTCCTTCGTTGCAAACAGATCCACCTCTGGCCTTCCCCAAGTTGTGGTTATCAACGTAAAGATTTCTGGATTTAAGCTCCATTCTGCTTCTCAGATCTTCTGCCTGCTTAAATAATCCGCCACACTGTTTAGTGTACCTTTTAGCTGACTGATTGCTGACAAGGAAAGTAACCGACTTTCCGCCCACTGCAGAATTTCCGTTGCCAAAAGCTGTAGGGTTTTGCTTTTTGTGCCCATTTGCTTGTTTAGATATGCCACTGTAGTGGCGTTGTCTGAAAGGACTTGAACATGAGTCCCCTGAAGATTTTGAGAGAAGGCAGCTAGAGCTAGGCTGACTGCTTTCAACTCCTTCCAATTTGAGGATTTCCTTGTCTCGGTGTGAGACCAAACCCCCTGTGCCAGGTTTTGGTTCCAGTGGGCTCCCCACCCCCATCTGCTGGCATCCGTTGTTAATCTTTGGTCTGCTGGGAAGGACCAGGCCAATCCCTGAGACAAGATTATCTGATCTCTTGACCTTTTTGGGGATCTTTACCTTTAAGTCCAAAGTCTCTGGATTGTGATCCCAGATTCTGAGGAGGAAATATTGGAGTGGTCGAAAATGAAGCCTTGCCCATTGGATGGCTGGAATTGATGCAGTCAGGTTTTCAAGGACTGACATGATGTCTCTGATCGACCACCACTGATTTGTTTGTAGCCTTGCTACCATATTCTGTATTTTGACCTGTTTGTCTTCTGGTAGGAAGATTCTTTGTTCCACAGAGCATAACTGAAACCCTAGGAACTGAACCCGTTGAGCCGGTGTGAGATTCGACTTCTGGATATTTACTATCCAGCCCAGAGACTCTAGATGACCTCTTGCCTTGTGCAGGTCCTCTTGAAGTTTTTCTTTTGACGGGGCAAAGAAAAGCAGGTCGTCCAGGTAAGGTACCACAGAGATTCCCTGAAGGCGGAGGGGAGCTAAACACTCTGCCATTACCTTCGTAAATATACGAGGAGCGGATGATATCCCAAAGGGGAGTGCTTTGAATTGAATGTGAAGCATTTCCTTCCCCAGATTTACTGCCAACCTTAGGAATCTTTGCGAGTGAGGGGCTATAGGGATATGTAGGTAAGCATCCCTTAAGTCGATTGATGCCATGAAGCATCCTTTTGTTAACAGGGTTCTGACTGTAAGAATGGAGTCTATTCGAAACTTTTTGTACAGAACTGACCTGTTTAGTGGTTTCAGGTTTAATATAAGACGAAAATCCCCCCCGACGGTTTCTTTATCAAAAATATGTGGGAATAAAATCCCTGATGTTGTTCCTCCACTGGTACTGGACAGACAACTCCCTGTCGCCTCAGGTCCTTTAGCAGGTCCATCATAGCCAGGGCTTTTTCTGCATCTCTTGGGAGGCTTGTGACAAAGAACCTCTCGGGTGGCGTCTCTGAAAACTCTATGTTGTAGCCTTGGGACAGCATATCTAGAATGTATTGATTTTCTATTATGGCTGCCCAATAGGGGAGGAATTCCCTCAATCTTCCTCCCACCGGCAATTTTTTGTCATTGTGTTTTGCTGGTTGACAAAGGAGGATGGAAGAGAACACCTCCTTTCCCTTTAGGTTTTTGTGTCGACCAGTTTCTTCTCTTCTCCTGGGGTCTGCTATTCTGCTGAGCTTTTTGAGGTCGAAAAAGCTTCTTTGCTGTCTGTTTTCTCTTCATGGGAAAAGACTTCTTTTTGTCCGCTGTTCTATCTAGAACAGAGTCTAGCTCAGGCCCGAATAGGAGATCCCCTTGAAATGGAAGTCCACACAGCTTATTTTTAGAAGCTGTATCTCCCAGGCCATGTCTTTAACCAAAGAGCCCTTTTGGCTGAGTTGGTTAATGCTGCAGATCTTGCCGTCATCTTCACTGACTCTGCTGAAGCGTCAGAAATGAAGGCTATGGCCGTGGGGAGCGTGGAGAAGGAATCCAAAATTTCCTGTTTAGGTGAATCTGCTGTGATGTGTGCTTTTAGCTGGCTAAGCCAGTATTCCAGATTCCTGGACACACAGGTTACTGCCATGGCAGGTTTCAGATTCCCCATGATGGATTGCCAGGATCTCTTAAGTTGCTGGTCCATCTTCTTATCCATGGGATCCCTCAGGACTCCCATGTCTTCAAATGCTAGGTCCGTTGACCTAGAAACCTGGGAGAAGGCTGCATCAATCTTTGGCATCTTATTCCCTGGGTCCTCATCAAAAGGAAATCGCCTTTTAAAGGCTTTAGGGAAGAAGGTTTTCTTTTCCGGATCAGCCCACTCATGTTTGATTGCATCTGAGATGGTCTGATGCACTGGAAAGGTACGACTCTTAGGCTCTTCCAAGCCTGCATACATTTTATCATGCAGGGACAGTTCCTTCTTATCCTCTTCTAGACCCAGGGTGATGTAAACTGCCCTCAAGAGACCATCCACCTGCTCTAAGGATAGTTTGTATTTGGAGGGCCTACTTTGTGCCCCTTCCTCCTCTGAATCCTCTTTGGAATGTGAGGGGGAATGATCTCCTTGGGTGGGAGGGACCCCTTCTGTTCCCACCGAAGGAACCAATTGTGAACCCTGAGAAGAATGTGAGGTTGATGGCTGACTCAGGGCAGGATCCTGCAGGGATGACTGAAAGGATTGGATGGTAGCATCCAATTCCTTTCTCACAGATGCGACTAAATCGCCACATACTGCAGATGCTTCTTTCTTTACTAGTGCATCAATACACCCCTGGCAAAGTGTCTTTTTCCAGTGTTTGGACAACTTAGCTTTGCATGAGGGACACTTTCTCTTGAAAACAGTTTCAGAGCTTTTAGCCTGGAAGACATGAAAAGGAAAACATGCACCTGCTTCTTAAGAGTCAGCCTGATTCTCAGGGCCACCAAGGTGCACAGGAAGACATTAAGGGAAGCCCCATGTGCCCTGACAGGCCCCCAGCCACCGGGGGGAAAGATAAAAGGGATGGAGAGAGACCCCACAGTAAGATACCCCTTACCTGGGCCTTACTGGTGCCTGTGCCTGTCCCACTCGCTGATGAAGCTGTATCCATCGCTTGGCAGCGATATCACCCGTGGCTTCGGTTCCGGAGACCAAAGCGCACCTGCACTGGACCGGAACCGGAATAAGGCACCAGCTTGCTCCTCCCTTCTTCCTCTGCGTTCGGCGGAAATGACGCCATACGCCCCCTGCAGAACGCTGCCCTTTCCGGAAACCTCACTTCCGGCCGGACGAGCGTCACTCGATCCGGTAAAATTGGCGGCAAATTTGAAAAAAGGCGGCGGAGGTCTAAGAAAAAATCGTTCCACTCACCGAAATGCCTTCCCAGGGCTGTGCTCTGCGGGGTCCTGACTCAGCCTAGAGCACTGAAGGGGAAGAAGGAGCCCATGCACTGCAGTCGGTCACGTGAATGGGAGAAGCAATCATCTCCAAAAAAGGGTAGGTGGACGTAGGAAGCCCTGGTCTCTCAGGATAGCACCTTGAGAGCCCAGCTCCCCACAGAGGTGTTCCTCGGCCGGAGGAAACACAAAAACTGACGAATGGTGGGAGAAGCCTCCTTTTAAAATCTGGTGGATGGGGTGTTTCCTGATGAGGAGAGGGAGGAGCCATCTCTCTAAGGTGCTGTCCTGAAAGACGTTTTAGGGAAATCTACATGTAGTTGTTATTGGAGTAGCACATCAGATAAATGAAGTGAAACACATAAATAGATGACCACAGGGAGCCAGCATCTGGTGCATAGCCTGAATCCACTTGGATGCAGGCACCAAAGCATCACTATTACCCAGTAACAATGAAAAATGGGCTTAATTCTAGCCCCAAACCTATAGGTGCCCAAATGGGATCTGCCCAGACAATGGAAATACAAAGACATGTAAGGAAGAACAAGAATGAGCAAGAAGAAATAAAATAAAAAAAGAGGGCTGGGGTCGAAGGGGGGGGGGGGTGGAGGGAGGCTGTGGAAAACATGCAAGGGCAAAAAAGAAGAAGTCAGACACTCAATGGGTTTACTGAAACCATGCATATCTAGTGGAAATAGCAGTAGAAGGCTAGGAAGTACACCTTAAACAGGGAGTATCCATAGAAGGGAGACCCAGACCGTGAGCTGAGGGACCTATTGATTCAATACTAAAGCCCCTGTAGAGCATGACCTCACATGCCCATATGCCAGTGTTTCTCAACTCTGGTCCTCAGGGCACACTAACAGGCCAAGTTTGCAAGAAAACTTAAATACATCACAGGTGATATCATTTGCTGCTCAGTGATTGCAGTATTATAGTCTGCATCTCCCCAAGGTAATACTTAAAATCTGGCCTGTTAGTGTTCCCTGAGGACCGAAGTTGAGAAACACTGCCATATACATACACACTATAGCATGAGCATACTCTGCCTAGGCTTTGTAATGTGTCCAACATGACCTGGTATTGTAAAACTGTGTGAATCTGTTCTGAGTGGTATGGATCAGTTCCTCCATGGTTGAAATTTTATTCACGTGAGACAATCATTCTGCTATAGTTGGTGGCTTGGTTTTCTGCCAATGGATGGGGACACATAGTCTGGCTAAGTTGACCATATGCATGACTAATGATTTAAAGGATGGGCATTTGGGTAATCTAGAGTGGTGGCAGTATGCATTGTGCAGGAGTAAACTCCAGTGGAAAATACGAGACCTCCACCGTTATGAGGTGAACCTCGCTCCATGAGGATTTCAAGACTGGACACTGCTACCAGATGTGAATAAAAGATCCAGTTTTCTTGTGGCATCTCCAGCATACATCAGAGACTTTGGGGAAGTATTTGTGTACAACAAAAGGAGTGCGATACCAGCGAGTTTGTAGGTTAAAGCCATATTCCTGCACACTGACATTCAGAGAGCCCTTGTGGGTCATCTGGTAAATCCGCTCCAAATCTTCCGCGGAGAGGGGGATCCCCAAGTGACAGGTAGGTAGTAGGGATTGTACGAGATTGAGGTGTTTCGGGACAGCGGATTCAAATGCTGTATGTGAATTACTGAACAGAGTTCTTACTGATGGAGCATTTAAAAAGTGGTGAACCTGAAAATAGGCCCAGGGAGGCATTAGGCAATCCAGGGATCGAGTGGGCATTGCAGCATTATCTAATGCCCCGTACACACGTGCAGATTATCTGCAGACTTTTGTCTGCAGACTTACCTTTTCTATGTAGTGCAAGGGCCTGCCGGATTGCATACAAATTGAAAGTGTTTAGGTTTGACCTCATATTATATGGTTTTGGTAAGTCTGCAGACAAAAGTCTGCAGATAATCTGCACGTGTGTATGGGGCATAAGAAACGTCCCCTATCAAAGAAATGGCAAGCCATGGATTTAGACCATGAGTGGATTAAGAATCCACCGCTTATGCCCCGTACACACGTGCAGATCGTCGGCCGAACGATCGGCCGTCTTTTGTCCCCGGGCTGTTGTGTCTGTTGAAAAGTGCAAAAGACTGCACAAGAATTTTGTCCGCCGACTGCAGAAGTGATGTCATGTAATGGTTAACTTTCCCTGTGTTTTTTCTTTTCTGAGCATGCCCAGTCTTGCAAATCTGCTGTCTGTCGGCCGAATTCTGTATTGACTGACGAACAATCGGCCGCTCTGGTGTCGGCATACAAAAATTTTAATGCTTGCACGATTCTTTTTGGCCGAAAGTGCGCTGTCGGAAGCATCATACTAACAAGCCGAAAACCGTCCGATCGGTCGTCGGCCGAATCTTTTCGGCCGACAATCTGCACGTGTGTACGGGCCTGAAGACCTGGAGCGAAGTCCTAGTTGAAGCATAGGACCGTGAGAGGCCCCTTCAAGGAGGAAACAGCGTGCGCCTTATAAGCCAGACGGAAAATTCAGACAGTTGGGCCTATGAGAGGATGTGATTTCAATAGTTGATAGGAGGAACGTGAGAAAAACATCTCTTCTGCCATAACCCAGTGCTTTAGAGGCATGTGGACCAACCAGTCAATCACTCTAAATTACAAGCCCAGTGGTATTTCTTAATATATATGGAAGCCAAGTGTGCCCTACAGGTTAGGAAAGGTCAGGAGGGTTTAGTTGAAACAATGGGTTTTACCCTGCCACAAAAATGTAAGCATTGCATGCTTCCAGGGTGAATAAAACACTGTAGGGACAGCTATAAGGACCGTTTCTAATATATACAACACATAGCGCATTTGCCAAACCAGGAATAACGGGTTTTTTGCCAAGAATCCAATTCCCGGGTGATGCGAGATAGGAGAGGAAGATCTTGCGGCTATAGAGGTCGGACAGATCAGCCGGCAGCTGTATTCCCAAGTAAGTAATAGCATCTTCCTTCCAAGCAAAGGGAAAGTGCCTTTTGCAGTACGAAACCCCCTCAGGCGGTAAAAAGACTTTAAGAGCATTTGATTTCAAGTTTGACAGTAGCTTAAAGTATTCCAAATCATGCAGTAAGATGGGCAAAGACGACTGTGGGTTTGAGAGGAACAGAAAAACTTTGTCAGCAAAGGCTTCAAGTTTAATCTCCCTCCTGCCTCGGAGCAGGGTGCTCAAACAAAGTTGCCTGAGGAAAGGTTCCAAGGTGAGGATGACTAGAATGGAGGAGAGGGGACACCCCTGCCTTGCACCAATTAAGATTCAAAAGACATCTGACAGCTTGCTATTGACTCTAACTTTGGTCCATGGGGAAGCATAGAGGAACATTTGAAAACAGAATTTGTCCTGGAGCCCCAGAAAGTGAAGGAACCATTTCCATGTAGTCCCAGGCCACCCTGTTGAATGCTTTTTTAGCATCCAACGAAAAGAAAATCCCCTTCTGTCCATTGGTCGTCAGGCAGCGGTGAATAATCAGTGCTTTAGGGTGTTATCCTCTGCCCGGGACAAATTCAACCTGATCGAGAGATAGCCTTGCCCATTTTTTACTGAGAATTTTTGCACTCGGCAAAATGTGCATTTGCTTCCATGTTTGGGGTGCCGTTAACAATTAATGGCACCAAGAGCACAACTAGTTCATATTAGGTGTATAAAGGTGGCCATACACTATGCAATCTGATTGTACAATCTCCTTTAGATTTACCATCAACTATGTAATGCAAGGGCCTGCCTGATTGGATACAGGGTGATTGGATAGATAGTATGTCCTCTTAGTATATAGTTTTTGGTGAAGTTACCGAAAACTATATAATACATGTTGGTACGTAGGAAAGCTGGAACTCAGATAAAAAAAAAGGTGAACTTAGCCTATAAGTATATAATACTTTTTTATTTTGATGAAATCTGTATTGCTTTGTACATACAACATAACAATAAACAGAGCTAAGAGCTTAGAGGGGGGGTTCAAGTAAACATAGTTATGCCACGATAGGTGCAAAGTAGTACATCATACATACAACAAACAACATACTTACCACTAGGAATACAGCATTATACAACAATAATGTCCAATAAGTGGATTGGAGTAGTGCAGAAAATATTGGCAGTTGTACCAAAACCTCAAAAGCATAAAAGCTGCTCCCCCCTAATTTGTGTAGGGGGGAGCAGCATATAGAGGAACCGATGTTCTCCATTTTCCTCCTACAGCCAGCTTCTCCTCCTCTCCCTCCTGCTGGCATTCAGTGGCTGCAGGAGGAAAACTGAGGGTATCAGTTCCTCTTTATGCCTCTGCTGCCCCTCCTATCCATGTTACTTGTTTCCTTGCTGCCCCTGGGCCCCTGTCTGCCCCCCCCCCCCCAAGAGGCTGTGGGGGATGCGTCAGGATGAATTGCAGGGAAGGGGCCGGTAAATGACATGTACTGGCCCCTTCCTTTTCTGAATGGACAGAGGGAGTGACTGGTACCAATCGCTTCCGTGTCCATTCATAACTGAAGCATAGTAAATGTTTACTATGCTTCATTTGTGAATAAACAGGAAGCTCTGTACTGAGCTATTCCTGTCCATTCATTCTGTGTATCTGAGGCTACAGAGGTGGAGATTGAGGGCTGTGTCCTCAATCTCGTTTCTCTGTCTCAAAGTTGAGACATCAGAGGTATGTTTAAACCCCTGATATTTCACCAAAGCCCCCCAACAGGGCTGCTAAAAATGGTAAAAAAAATAAATAACAAAGTGGTAAAAAATTGTAAAAATATAAAAAACGACTGACCCGTCCTCTACCCTGCTGACAATGTCCACTGCTCTACTGACTCCGTCCACTGCCATACTGACCATGTCCACTACATTACTGACAAAGTCCACTGCTCTGCTGACTGACAAAATTAACAGTCCTACAGACACCATGGTGGAACTATCAAGGTCTTGCAACAGGGCTCTGGTTTTCTGCAACCGTAGAGGGGCCCCAAGAACCTGAACCATTAAAAAGCCCATTGGGAGCGACGCGTAAAGTGGTCACGCTGAGACTAGGTGGAGCTGTATATGTCAAGGATTGTATTGAAATGACAATTTTTTTTTACTTCTGAAATGTTTAGTTTATATGGAAATAAATACTTTTTATTAGCAATTTGCACTATGGGTCTTTCCTCTTGGCTCCTATCTTAGGCTCCGTTCACATCTAGGCGTTTTGGGGCGTTTTTGGGGAGTTTTTCTGCTCTAGGATCAGCTCTCAAAACGCCCAACAAGACAAATCCTATTCATTTCAATGGCCCCTGTTCACATCTGAGCGTTTTGACGCTGTAAGCAAAACGCCCAACGCTTAAAAAAGTACATGAGCTTCTTTTTGGGCAGATTAAAGGCGTTTTCCATTGGTATCTATTCAATCAAAAAACGCCTGCACAAAAAACGCCTGTAAATCGCGGTAAAAATCGCGGTAAAATCGCTGTAAAAACGCGCGAAAACGCTACGCTCAGGTGTGAATGCAGCCTTATTGGCACCATGCTGAGAGCCACGGATTTGGAGTGTACAGCCAGTCGGAGTGGTGTCACTTATAACACTGAAAAGCGCATATAGACCTCCTTTAATTAGTGAGGTTCATTCAAGCAGGTGAGAAGAAACCCATAGGTGGAGTGAAGGACACTGTGGTGATCAGAGGCAATTACTGAAGAGTTTCCGGTGTATGGGACTGCTTTTTTTTGTCACGGACATCATTTATTGATGGACTGTATATATATTTAAAAGAAAAGATGGATTCACGTACATTTATTATATGTAGATGATTTTTACACTGTTTTAATTTTAATGCACTTTATTAAAGGACAGAGCTGCACTTTTGTGACTATATAACAGCTTCAACTCTTTTGGGAAGGCTGTCAATTAGGCTTAGCAGTGTGTCTATAGGAATGTTTGACCATTCTTCTAGAAGCGAATTTGTGAGGACAGGCAGTGATGTTGGACGAGAAGGCATGGCTTGCAGTCTGTGCTCTTATTCATCCCAAAGGTGTTCTATCGGGTTGAGGTCAGGACTCTGTGCAGGCCAGTCAAGTTCCTCCACCCCAAACTCACTCATCCATGTCTTTATGGACCTTGCTTTGTGCACTGGTCCAGTCATTTGGTGGAGAGGGGATTATGGTGTGGGGTTGTTTTTCAGGGGTTGGGCTTGGCCCCTTAGTTCTGGTAAAGGGAACACTTAAGGCGTCAGCATACCAAGACATTTTGGACAATTTCATGCTCCCAACTATTTTGGAACAGTTTAGGGTTGGCCTCTTCCTGTTCCAACATGACTGCGCACCAATGCACAAAGCAAGGTCCATAAAGACATGGATGAGTGAGTTTGGGGTGGAGGAACTTGACTGGCCTGCAGAGTGTCCTTACCTCAACCCTTTGGTATGAATTACAGCAGAGATGGTGAGCCAGGCCTTCTCGTCCAACACCAGTGCCTGACCAAGATATTTTGGATAATTTCATGCTCCCAACTATTTTGGAGCAGTTTAGGGATGGCCCCTCCCTGTTCCAACATGACTGTGCACAAAGCAAGGTCTATAAAGGCATGCATGAGTGAGTTTTGGGTGGAGGATTTTGACTGGCCTGCACAGAGTCCTTACCTCAACCCTTTGGGATAAATTAGAGCAGACAGAGATTGTGAGCCATTCCTTCTCTTTCAACATCAGTGCCTGACCTCACAAATTTTTATCTGGAAGAATGGTAAAACATTCCCATAGACACACTCCTAAACCTTGTGGACAGCCTTCCCAGAAGAGTTGAAGCTGTTATAGCAGCAAAGGGTGGGCCAACTCAATATTGAACCCTACAGACTAAGACTGGGATGCCATTAAAGTTCATGTGTGTATAAGGGCAGGCATCCCGAAAGTTTTGGTAATTTAGTGTATGTTACTCAATTGTACTCTGCAGATGGGCTAAAGTCATTTTAAACATATATACATTTACACAATATAGTGTATTTTATACCCAGGGTAAACCAGGATCGTGCATTTGGAACTGTGAGGAATTTTGGGAGTGTGTGATTAGACCAAATTCTTAGAACCAGTCCAATATTTCTAATATTTTTTCACTATGTAGAGAAAGATGGAGGGGCAGAGCAGCATCCTGGATGGTGAGGATGGAGCATCTATATAACATTGCATTGGAATTTAAAACAGGAGGCAATGGCGGCCTTGATGGCAGGACAAGCATTATCTAGTTTTGGGAATACCCAGTCTTGTATTTTAAGGAGCTGAGCTGCTAAATAATATTGAAAACTGGGAAATGCCAGGCATGCTATCTGTTGTGGTGGGAATACATGTCTAATGGGATCCTGGGGTGGTCCCACAGAAAGCAGGAACAAATAATCTCTATTTTTCCTACTATATATTGCCAGTGCTGAGGGTGACTGCAGAAGCTAGTTGCAGATAGTTTTCATGAATAAAGTTTTTTCATCTGGTGACCCTGACAGCCTCTCCTCTGAGCTTTTAAATTTTCAATGTGCAACTTTCATTGCACAAGGTATCAACAAGCGGCTCCCACTGTCAGCCTCAGCATTTGCAGCATTAGTAGGAAACTTTAATGGGAGCTGCAGTTACTACTACCTGAGTCAACTCCAGAGTCTCTCTCTCATTGTGCATTGTGCAAGCAGGTTCAAGAGTGGCAACCATAGTCCCTGCCTACTAATCGCAGGAGGATGTACCTATCTATTGCTAACCAGCTGCTTCTGTACTACAAACCAACAGACCTGCATGCACAGTTGGCCACTAAGGAAAAATTTGCATGGCCCCACCCATTATTTTATGTACTAAATTCTCTATTCTTTGGACTTGTAGCAGATGTCATGGCTTAAAGTGGTTGTAAACCCACTTTAAATTTTTTTACCTATAGGTAGGCCTATATTAAGGCTTACCTATAGGTGCTATAAATATCTCCTAAACTTGCACCGTTTAGGAGATATTTACAGTGCATGCAGCCGATTACATCATCAGTGCATGCGCTCTGAAGGAACGGCCACCCCTGCCGTTCCTTCAGAGTCCCATGCCGTTAATAGCGGCTCCTAAGCGCATGCGCGGGAGTGACGTAATGGTGCCTCTGGCCAATCAGGTGGCTGGAGGAAGCGAACAAGGAAGCAGAACGGCCAAACATGTCGGCCGTCCTGTTACTGAGCGAGCTACACTGCGCGGGCTTCATTTTAAGGTATTTTAGAATGAGCTAATATGCAATGCATACTAGCTCATTACGCCTTTGTGCCAGGTTATTTTTTTTTCTAGTTTTTTTTTTATGAGGGTTTACTTCCTCTTTAAAATACATTCAGTTTTGAAATAAAGACGTAGGAGGGAATGATTGTTTCATTGAATTCTTTGTTTCTTGAAACCACAAAAACCACATCATCAGGAACAAGAAGGTTGAGGATTGTTTCCTCTATTATATTTTGCAACTCAAGAAGGGTGCTAATGTACCTAAATATCTGGTACTTTTCCTTATGTTGTTAAACATCTGAGAAAAATTACCAGCTCAAACAATCGTAATGCCAAACCTCACGTGGTTATCACGGAGAGACTTTTCAGAACGCCTAAAATAATATGACCTAACTTGAAATGAAGTTGTGTAATGCAGTAAACCATAGCAATTGAATGTCTACTTTTTCCTCATTTTACTACAGCTAAACTATAACCTAGTTGTTATGAGTTTCTTACTATCGTACTAAAAAGCCTTATTCACAAAAGTGTCTCAAGAAAGGATTTCTCAAAGGACATTCTCAAAGGATTTGACCAGGACCAGGATTTGAGGCTGGTCAAATCCTTAGAGAATGTCCTATGGGACGAAATGCATCAGCATCGTGCCTCTGTAGCCTGATTTGCCTGCTTATATTTTTGCCTGTACCACTGGATCATCTATGAGTGCATTCCCTTATTTAAATACATTTTGTTTTGAGGTTTTACACTATGTTTGTTTCCTTTGGTTTTTATCCATATGGCCCTTGATGTCTGTGAGTCTTATCCTCCATTCATCCTACTGGATACATACAGAGATGTATAGTAACTAAGTAGAACTACTTCACTACTGTACTTAAGTACCGAAAGGCGGTATCTGTACTTTCCTGGAGTAGAATTTTTTTCTCCTACTTCCACTTTTACTTCACTACATTTTTTCGATGATTTCAATACTTCTACTCCAATATTTTTTTTTTGTGCTGCATAGTTACTCGTTACTATTATAAAAATTACCACTGCAAGAACAGTAGATGGCAGGTTTCATGAAGCTCAAAACATGTGTATTATCAGCGCATACGAAAATAAATGCTACTGTATGTATAAATAAAAGCTGCATTTGAAATAATAAAAAACAATATAATGTTCAAACTTTTGACTTCTTTCTTTAATAACTGCATAACACAGTACTTGTACTTTTACTTTCAGTACTTGAGTAGCAATTTTTTTTCAAAACTACTGGTACTTTTACTTTCAGTGCTTGAGTAGCAAAATTTTTTAAAAAAACTACTTGCAATACTTAAGTACAAAAAATGTTGAATACTTTAGTACTTCTACTCAAGTCACTTTTTGATCGAGCACTTGTACTTTTACTCAAGTATGGGTTTCGAGCACTTTATACAACTCTGGATACATACCTGGAGAACACCTGTGGTTGCAGTCCAAGCTAAGGAATCATAATACCATCACATGAGCCTTTTTTGACTCTTATGCTATACATTAGTTTGGGTTAACATCTTCTTGTGAGTGCATTATTCATTTGGGTATTGGTGACAGGATATATTCACTATATGATCCACCTGACCATCCTGGATGTCTTCACCATATATGTTTTATTGGGACTTTTTTTTCTGCTTTTCTATATGATTTACATACCATTGGTTTTATATGCACTTTATTACTCATATGTACAGTATATAGAGAGCTGTCACAGTTCTCTCTGATATAGCTCTGCACTTTTTTCTATTTATTGTTCACATCAATCTGTTTGTCAGTTGTTTTGTGCTAGCGGCTTTTTTATTATGTATGTTGGTTAGCGCAGTATACACATTCACTTCTTTCAAAACATTTTATTAAGTTTTGATGAACAAATGAAACATAATGTCAACTGGAATATTCTATATGATCCTTCTATGTGATCCTATATAGCAGGATCACATGGGCTGTATGATCATCCCAGGGAGAAGGATGGTCGGCTGTGTTTACAACAGCCGACCGTCCTTCTCTCTCAGCGCGGAACGATCGCGGGTGTCAGGCGGCAATCGGAGCCGCCTGACACACGCATTGGCTTCCCCGCTGACGAGCGGGAGCGCGCCGGCTCGCCCCCTAGACTCCCGAGAGCGAGCGCCGTACATGTACGGCTATTTGCCTGGGAGCAGATGCCTGCCGCAGTACATCTGTGGTGGGTGGTTGTAAACTGGTTAAAAATTAAGCAAGGATGCTGATTGCCCTCCATAAGCTACAAGCAATTTTTTTTTTTTCACATATGCTCCAGTATCTAACTATACTGAACAAAATTATAAACGCAACACTTTTGTTTTTTCCCCCATTTTTCATGAGCTGAATTTAAAGATCTAAGACTTTTTCTATGTACACAAAAGGCCTATTTCTCTCAAATATTGTTCACAAATCTGTCTAAATCTGTGTTAGGGCTCTTTCACACGGGCGGTCCGATCAGATCCGCCTGTCAGTTTTTTAGGCGGATCTGATCGGATCCTCCATGCAGCTCTATGGGGCAGCGGGTGTCAGCGGAGACACCTCCGCTGACACCCGCTGCCATCCGCATCCGATCCTGTCCGTGAAATCTGGACGGATGGAAACCCTATTTTTCCATCCGTTCAGTAATCGGAGCAGAGCGGATCTGATGAGAGCGGACAAGCGGTCCGCTCTCCTCCGATCCCCCATAGAGGGCAGCGGGTGCTGAGACACCTCCCTCTCCGCTCTGCAAGCGGAGACAGAGCTGTCATCCGCCCGGCTCAGCGGGGATCGCGGATCGATCCCCGCTGAGCAACACGGATCCGCCTGCGGAGGCGGACCGTGTGAAAGAAGCCTTAGTGAGCACTTCTTCTTTGCCGAGATAATCCATCCACCTCACAGGTGTGGCATATCAAGATGCTGATTAGACAACATGATTATTGCACAGGTGTGCCATAGGCTGGCCACAATAAAAGGCCACTCTATAATGTGCAGTTTTATCACACAGCGCAATTACACAGATGTCGCAAGTTTTTTGAGGGATCGTGCAATTAGCATGCTGACTGCAGGAATGTCCACCAGAGCTGTTGCCCTTGAATTGAATGTTCATTTCTCTACCATCAGCCGTCTCCAAAGGCGTTTCAGAGACTTTGGCAGTACATCCAACCGGCCTCAGAACCACAGACCACGTGTAACCACACCAGCCCAGGACCTCGACTTTCAGCATCTTCACCTCCAAGATTGTCTGAGACCAGCCATCCGGACAGCTGCTGCAACAACCAAAGAATTTCTGCACAAACTTTCATAAACCGTCTCAGGGAAGCTCATCTGCATGCTCGTCATCCTCATCGGGGTCTTCACCTGACTGCAGTTTGTCATCGTAACCGACTTGAGTGGGCAAATGCTCACATTCAATGGCATCTGGCACTTTGAAGAGGTGTTCTCTTTACGGACGAAACCCGGTTTTCTTAGATCTTTGCTCATGAAAAATTAGGCAAAAAGAAGTGTTGCGTTTATTATTTTGTTCAGTATAGGTTAGCATGGAAGAATCTGTCTGGCTGCAAAAAACATTTCTTCCTTCAGCTTGACATTCAGGAATTACTGAGATTTATTTTTCAAGGTTCTTGCATCAACACTAGACCTCAACTTTATACAGTATATCACAAAAGTGAGTACACCCCTCACACTTTTGTAAATATTTTATTATATCTTTTCATGTGACAACACTGAAGAAATGACACTTTGCTATAATGTAAAGTAGTGAGTGTACAGCTTGTATAACAGTGTCAATTTGCTGTCCCCTCAAAATAACTCAACACACAGCCATTAATGTCTAAACTGCTGGCAACAACAGTGAGTACACCCCTAAGTCAAAATGCCCAAATTGGGCCCAATTAGTCATTTCCCTCCCCGGTTTCATGGGACTTTTTAGTGTTACAGGGTCTCAGGTGTGAATGGGGAGCAGCTGTGTTAAATTTGGTGTTATAGCTCTCACTCTCATACTGGTCACTGGAAGATCAACATGGAACTTCATGGCAAAGAACTCTGCAGATCTGAAAAAAAAAAAATTGTTGCTCGACATAAAGATGGCCTAGGCTATAATAACATTGCCAGGACCCTGAAACTGATCTGCAGCACGGTGGTCAAGACCATACAGTGGTTTACCAAGACAGATTCCACTCAGAACTGGCCTCGCCATGGTTGACCAAAGAAGTTGAGTGCACGTGTTGAGCGTCATATCTAGAGGTTGTCTTTGGGAAATAGATGTATGATTGCTGCCAGCATTGCTGCAGAGGTTGAAGGTGTGGGGGTCAGCCTGTCAGTGCTCAGACCATACGCTGCACACTGCATCAAATTGGTCTGCATAGCTGTCGTCCCAGAAGGAAGCCTCTTCTAAAGATGATGCACAAGAAAACCCTGCAAACAGTTTGCTGAAGACAAGCAGACTAAGGACATGGATTACTGGAATCATGTCCTGTGGTCTGATGAGACCAAGATAAACTTATTTGGTTCAAGTGGTGTCAAGCGTGTGTGGTGGCAACCAGGTGAGGAGTACAAAGACAAGTGTGTCTTGCCTACAGTCAAGCATGGTGGTGGGAGTGTCATGGTCTGGGGCTGCATGAGTGCTGCCGGCACTGGGGAGCTACAGTTTATTGAGGGAACCATAAATACCAACATGTACTGTGACATACTGAAGCAGAGCATGATCCCCTCCCTTTGGAGACTGGGCTGCAAGGCAGTATTCCAACATAACGACCCCAAACACACCTCCAAGACGACCAATGCCTTGCTAAAGGAGCTGAGGGTAAAGGTGATGGACTGGCCAAGCATGTCTCCAGACCTAAACTTATTGAGCATCTGTGGGACATCCTCAAATGGAAGGTGGAGGAGTGCAAGGTCTATAACATCCACAAGCTCCGTGATGTCCTCATGGAGGAGTGGAAGAGGACTCCAGTGGCAACCTGTGAAGCTCTGGTGAACTCCATGCCCAAGAGGGTTAGGGCAGTGCTGGAAACTAATGGTGGCCAAACAAAACAGTGACACTTTGGGCCCAATTTGGACATTTCCACTTAGGGGTGTACTCACTTTTGTTGCCAGCGGTTTAGACATTAATGGCTGTGTGTTGTTATTTTGAGGGGACAGCAAATGTACACTGTTATGCAAGCTGTACACTCACTACTTTACACTGTAGCAAAGTGTCATTTCTTCAGCGTTGTCACATGAAAAAATAGAATAAAATATTTACAAAAATGCGAGGGGTGTACCCACTTTTGTGAGATACTGTATGTCTGAAGGAAGAATATTTTGTTGTTCTCAGCAACCTGACAGCCAATTGCTCTTCAGTTGGAGTCCAGGGCAAGAATGTGCCTGCAGGACACAGCCCAAATTGGAAAATAATGGCTTTTAGCATAGAGGACCGTTGTGCCCAAAGACAGCAAAAAAAGGTTTGGGGAAAGATTGGAGCCTTATAGCTGCTCTGATTGGGGTTCCCCTACCAATCCCTGGTAATGGGATGTCATCCTCTTTAGGAAAATGGAAACCTCTGATCATTTTGTATCTGATTTAGTGCATACTTTATGCTATCATAAATGAATAACAGCAGCATGAGTATGTGCTTAGCACCCTTTCCTGGCAGCATATTAGGCTGAACTGCAGGAAAACTGCAAAAGTTATTTTACCTGCCAAAGGATTTCTATTCCAGTCCTGAGATTAACACAGATTTGATAACACAGCCAGCCAGGTGACATGACGTTTCCTCTACTGCAATTAAGCAAACTTGCTGCTCCCACCTGCTAGTTGGACAGTTGAAAGAGCAGCAACAGTCTGGTAAGGTAATCTCTCTCCCTTCTGGCTTATCACCAGTGGCATATCATTAATGTGTCCTGCATGTGCAGTGCACAAAGGTCCCAATGGGGATGGGGTTTACTGCACTTGTTTGCAGTAGTAATGTCTTGCTTTGAGCTGCAGCCGTGTCTTCTTTTCAAAGGATCCATTCTATGTATCCCTGCACTGCACCACACCAGCCCTCTTAAGGGGTGGGTGCAGGGCAACATGGGGGTTGTTAAGAGCTATCCACCTCTAGGAAGGTTAGATACTAGCTACATCACTTGACTCCAGCACAACCATCGCATGTACTCCCACTGGCAGGAACCTGCTCTAAGACTTGCAACAAGAAGTGAGCATTGGTGAAAGAGAGGTGCAAGTGGAATTGCAGAAGTGAGCATTGGTGAAAAAGGGGCATGCGATATAGAGGTGAGCATTGGTATAAAAGGCACGCGGGGGGTAGTGGTTAGCATTGGTAAAAAAGGGATACCAGGGAGGGTTCAGAAGTGAGCATTGGTGAAAAAGGGGCACGGGGGTGTAAGAGTGAGCATTGGTGAAAAAAGGGTATCAGGGGAGAGGGTGCACAGCACAAAATCTTTACTTGATTGTTGTTGGCTTATCCATTTTCCCATTGGGTATTCTGAATCTGAATTATTACAGATTGTTCTGCATTAGTGCTGAACTGTACAATTTGCACTTTTCAAGTTTTGCACTTTAAGGCTAAGTTCACCTTTGTGAACATGTTACATGTTACACCCATATTTAGGGTGTAACATGTAACATATTCAGCATCTGCCTGCTTTTCCCTGAGCCCCCCCCCCCCCCTACGTGACAGCGGGCTAGGGATATTTAAAATATATTTATTATTTTAAAACCTATCTACATTTTTTTTTTTTTCAAATTTAGCTTTAATAAACACTGCATGTACTTTATTTCATGTTCAATTACTTTTTTGATTGATCTCTTCTGAGAGGAATAATTTATCCTATATTTAACAACACATATGATCAATATACCACACATATGGATAGACTTGTGCTTGATGGAAAAATTTGTTTAATTTGGTTTCTGATTCATTTGTTAGGTAATTAATTTAGTTTCGTCATAATTGTTATGTTAGAATGATTCGTTTTCAGAAATCATTTTGTATATTCAAATTAATTTCCTTTTTCTCCAACTGATTTTGTTGGGCCGCACACATACAAATTAAACTAATGGTCACTAAAGTTGAACTCCAAGCTGAACCCCAATACAATAAAAATCTTGTTAGAATATTCACATTATCCTCAGAAGAAAAAAAAACAAATGGATCTGAATCAGTTTGGATCATTTGTTATTTCACAACGTTGTTTCGGATGCTTTAAACATTACCAAATTGCCCAAACTATCGCATCATGTCATCCAAATAAAAGGAATGAATACAAATTAATTTGTAGGGGTTTTTTGTATAATTTATTTTGTATTTTTTAAACTTTGTTACTATTGTGATTATGAGAAAATTATGTCTGAATTTGGATTCGAAAAAAACCTGAATCTCATATTGATGAATTTCAGTTGATAATTTATGATCATAAGTTATGAGTGTATTTTAGCTATCACTCTCTTCTCCGTTTCCACCATGTAATCTTATAATCGGATCGATGTGAATGTAATCGTATTCATAAACAAAGTATCTCAGTGCTGTTGATTGATGCAAAAGGATGAATAATATTCTGCCCTGGCTGATCGACTTAGTTTGAATCAGATCAAAAAACAGTCTAAATTGATCGGAAGGGAAGATATTATTATGCTTATTATACAGGATTTATATAGCGCCAACAGTTTATGCAATATAAAAGGGAGACAGTACAGTTACAGTACAATATAAGTGTTAGGAGGGCCCTGCTCATAATAGCTTACAATCTAAGAGGGTGGGGCAAGTGGTACAAAAGTTTTTAACTGTGGAGGATGAGCTGATGGAAGTAATAAAAGATTAGTTGGAGGCATGATAGGCTTCCCTAAAGAGATGAGTTTTCAGGGATTGCCTAAAGGCAAGGAGTAGGAGATAGCTGGACAGATTGAAGTAGAGAGTTCCAGAGGATGGGAGAGGCTCTGAAGAAGTCATGAAGATGAGCATGGGAGGAGGAGACAAGGGAACTTGAGGGCAAAAGGTCTTGTAAGGAGCAGAGACAGTGGTTTGGGGGATATTTAGAGACAGGATTGGTGATGTAGCTCCGAGCAGAATGGCTTTATATGTTGTAGTTAGTATTTTGAATTTAATGTGCTGGGCAATCAGAAGCCAATGATGCAATTGGTGAAGAGTGGTAGCAGACACTAAGCGGTTGGTAGGGTAGATGAGTCTGACAGCAGCATTCATGATAGAGTGAAGAGGGGATAGCCTATGGAGAGGTAGGGCTATGAGAAAGGAGTTGCAATAATCAAGGCGAGAGATAACAAGGGAGTGAATAAATAGCTTGGTCATTTCATTAGTTAAAAAGGGGCGAATTTTAGAGACGTTACGGAGGTGAAGTCTAAAAGCTTTTGACAACGACTGGATTTGTTGCATTATTGATTTTGATGGAAAAGTCATGGAGGGGAGGTACAGGCAAGAAGGATTATCATCAGCTCAGTTTTTGAGAGATTTCGTTTAAGGAAGTGATGCAACATCCATACTGATGTATCAGTTAGCAATGCGATAGGAGACTGAAGGAGTGAGGTGAGGAGTAGAGAGATAGATTTGGGTGTCATCGGAGTAGAGAGAGTATTGGAAGCCGTGAGAGATTATCAAGTGACTAAGAGGAAGTGAGAGAGGAGGAGACAGAGTTGTAGGTAACACTAAAGGAGCACTGTGATAGGTAGGAGGAGAACCACGATAGAGCAGAATCTTGGAGGCGAGTGGAAGGGAGTTTATTGGGGGGAGTGGAGTTTACTGAGAAGGAGCAGTTGGTCAATAGAATCAAAGGCCGCTAAGAGGTCTAGTAATAATAGTATTGAATACTGGCCATTGGTTTTAGCAGTTAGTAAATCATTAGTGAGTTTTAGTAGGACAGTTTCTGTGGAGAGCTGCGAGCGAAAGCCAGATTTTAAGGGGTCGAGAAGGTTGTTTTCAGGGAGGTAGGAGCTAAGACGGTTGTGGCTAAGTTGTGGCTATTCGATTGTTTGTGGAATCTATTATTTTGTTATAACCACACATGGATTGGATAAAATAATCAAAGCCTGTGTGGCCACTATGGTATCAGGACAATATCCCCCCGGACATTATCCCCCCAGGAAAACATCCCCCTGGACATAATCCCCCGGGACAACATCCCCCTGGATAATATCCCCCAGGGACAATATCCCCAGGGACAATATCCCCCCGCAAAACATCCCCCTGGACATAGGGTTAGGGTTAGAGGGTTAGGGTTAGAGGGGGGATATTGTCTAGGGGGATATTGTCCAGGGAGGATATTGTCCGGGGGGATGTTGTCCAGGGGGGATGTTGTGCAGGGGGATATTGTCCTAGAATCGGCCACTATTATTATTATACAGGATTTATATAGCTCCAACAGTTTGCGCAGCGCTTAACATAATGAAAGCAGACATTACAGTTAAAATACACTTGGTACAAAAGGAATCAGAGGGCCCTGCTCGTTAGAGCTTACAATCTAAGAGAGAGGGTCCATTGATACAAAAGGTAATAGCTGTGGGGGATTAGCAGATAGAAAAAGTGAAACAGTGTATTAGTTAAAAGTGGGATAGGCTTCTTTAAAAATAAAGGGTTTTCAGGGATTGTCCAAAGATAGATAGATAGATTAGGAGACAATCGGACAGATTGGGGTAGGGAGTTCCAAAGGATGGGAGAAGCTCTGGAAAAATCCTGGAGGCGAGCATAAGAGGAGGTGACAAGGGAGCTAGAGAGCAGGAGGTCTTGAGGGGACTGAAGAGAGCGACTTGGTTGATAATTTGAGAACAGGTTAGTGTTGTAACTGGGGGCAGAGTTGTGGATTGCATTGTAAACTATTGTTAGTACTTTGAATTTTTTTTTTTTTCCAAAAAGCTTTATTGAACAAAATACACATTAAAAAAGTGAGTACTTTGAATTTTAATCATTGGGTAAGAGGAAGCCAGTGAAGGGATTGGCAGAGGGGTGTAGAACCCTGAACAGTTGGTAAGGTGGATGAGTCTTGCAGCATTCATTATGGACTGAAGGGGGGATAGTCTTTGTAAGATCCAGTGAGGAGGGAGTTTGAGTTGCAGTAGTTGAGCTGAGAGATAACCAGGGAGTAAATAAGAAGCTTGGTGGTGTCATTGGTGAAAAAGGGGCGTATTCTAGAGATGTTGCGGAGGTTAAGGCGGCATGATTTGGACAGGGATTGGATGTGGGCCTGAAAGGACAGTTCAGAGTCCAGGGTTACCCCTGGCATGTGTGGAAGGACTGATAGTTGTGCCATTGATCTTGATAGAAAATTCAGGGGAAGGGTTAGGTGGAGGAGGAAATATTTTGAGCTCAGTTTTAGATTCAGTTTGAGGAAGTGGTGTGACATCCAACCTGATCTGTCTGTTAGTAAATCAGTGATGTGTGGGGAGACTGATGGGGTGAGCTGAGGGGTAGAGAGATAGATTTGGGTGTCATCAGCATAGAAATGGTAGTGACCCAGGGAACCTTGGGGGACCCAAACGGTAAGAGATAGTGGAGTTGTGACACTGAAGGTGCGGTAAGATAGGTAGCAAAGCAACAGAGAGCGCAGCCACGAAGACCAGGCAAATTTAGTTTTTTGAGGAGGAGAGTGTGGTCAACTGTATCAAAGGCAGCGGAGAGTAAGTGAATGGAATAATTCTCAATGAGGTGATTGCTCAGTCAGTTGTAGGCTAGACGTTCAAGGAGTTTGGAGGCAAAAGGGAGTAAGGAGATGGTTAGGTTAAGATTGGTGGGGTCTAGTGAGGCCTTCTTTGGTATGGGAGTGACTAGTTCATGTTTTACAGGGTTGGGGAAGATGCCAGTGGAGAGGGAGAGTTTGAAGATATGAGTTAGAGATTGTAGGATAGAGCCAGAGGGTGACCATAGTATTTGAGAAGGAACAGGGTCCAAGGGGCAGGAAGTTAGGTGAGCGTTAGAAAAATGTTTAGTGACTTCCTCTATAGTAGTTGGGTTAAACAAGGGAAATATTGATTGTGCAGGAGGACAAGGAGTGTAAGGTGAGGGAGATATCTGTAGAGATCTTGTCACGAAATGTATCAAGCTTATTTTTTAAGTGATTGGCAATCTCCTGGGCAGTGAGTAAGTTAGTGGGTGGAGGTAATGGAGGACAAAGTAGAGTGTTAAATGTTGAAAAGATTTGAGGACTGTGTCAGAGGGTGTTAATGAGAGTGATAAAAATAGGTCTGTTTGGCAGTGTGGAGGCAGGAATTGTATTTTTGAAGGGCAGATATTATTTTGGCTGAAATCTTGCTGTGACTTAATCTTACGCCACAGACGCTCAAGAGGCTTCTGAAAAAAAAAGTGAAGGGTTAAGATGGCGAAGGTTTCTACGGGTAATTGTTTGGTAGTTGGAAGGCAAGGAGGAGGAAGACAAGGAAGAGAGTGAAACTAATAGGGTAATGATCAGAGAGAGGGAAAGAAATGTTGGAGAGGTTGCGAGGAGTGCATGGGTAGGAGAACATGAGGTCAAGGCTGTCGCCATTAGAGTGAGTAGAAGCATGTGTCCATTGTTTTAAGTCAAAAGAGGCTGTTAGGCTCAGAAGTTTAGAAGTAGCAGAAGTGTTAAGATTAACAGGGATGCTGAAGTCACCAAGAATGATTGTAGGAATATTAGAAGAGAGAAAGTAGGGTAGCTAGGCAGAGAAGTCATTAAAAAAAGCCTGATAACAGTCCAGGAGCCTGATAGTTTACAGCAATTCCCAACGAAATTGGAGAAAATAGACAAATACAGATGAAGCGAGGGACAGAGAGGGGGGTGGATGAAGAACCTGAAAAGTGCTTTGAGGAGAAAGGAGGATTCTAATGCCTCGTACACACGCAACGATTATCGGCCGACCGATCGTCCGACTTTTGTCCAGAGTGGTGTTTTGTTGGTTGGAATGTGCCTAGACTGCACACGAATTTTCTCGGCCAACAAAAATCTACTTCATGTGATGTCATGTGCTGGTTTACTTTCCGTGTGTTTTTTCTTCTCTGAGCATGCCCAGTCTTGCTCATCAGATTTTTGTCTGCCGAAATCTGTACTGACTGATGGAAAATCGGCCCTTCTGTTGACGGCCAACAAAAATTTTATAGCCTGCACACCAGATTTTTTTCGGACGAAAAGTCAGAGTCGGTTGTCGGAAGCATCATACTAACAAGCCGAAAATCGGCCGATCGGACGTTGGCCGAAAATTCCCAGCCAATAATCGATGCGAGGCATTACCCTGCCTCCTTTCCTACCACTAGGCCTGGGAGAGTGAATCCACATGAGGCCACCATGGGAGTGGGCAGCAGGAGAAGGAAAGTCAAATTCTTGAAGTCAGGTCTCAGTAATTGCAAGTAGGTTAAAGGAGTTTGTGATAAATAGGTCTTGGACAGAGGTGAGCTTGTTGCACACAGAGCGGGCATTCCAAACATAGAAACATAGAAACATAGAATGTGTCGGCAGATAAGAACCATTTGGCCCATCTAGTCTGCCCAATATATCTGAATCCTATGAATAGTCCTTGGCCCTATCTTATATGAAGGATAGCCTTATGCCTATCCCATGCATGCTTAAACTCCTTCACTGTATTTGCAGCTACCACTTCTGCAGGAAGGTTATTCCATGCATCCACTACTCTCTCAGTAAAGTAATACTTCCTCATATTACTTTTAAACCTTTGCCCCTCTAGTTTAAAACGGTGTCCTCTTGTGGTAGTATTTCTTCTTTTAAATATGCTCTCCTCCTTTACCGAGTTGATTCCCTTTATGTATTTAAAGGTTTCTATCATATCCCCTCTGTCTCTTCTTTCTTCCAAGCTATACATGTTAAGGTCCTTTAACCTTTCCTGGTAAGTTTTTTCCTGCAATCCATGTACTAGTTTAGTAGCTCTTCTCTGAACTCTCTCTAGAGTATCTATATCCTTCTGGAGATATGGCCTCCAGTACTGCGCACAATACTCCAAGTGAGGTCTCACCAGTGGGCTCAGGAGAAGGGGAGGCTGGTTCTAGACATGGAAGTTACTTCAGAAGCAGGCTCAGTGGTTCAATGTACTAAATGTCTAAAAAAAATAAACAAAAGGAAAGTGAAATGGACGTCAGAAATATATTTAATCCTTTTAACATCAATGTCTAGTAAATCAATTCTTGTTTGTGTTTGGTACACAGGAAACATAAATCTTTGCCATATCTCTACCCTACCCACAATTACAAGAACGATTTATACAAAAAAGTAGGAAAGTAAATAGATTAGGTAGATAGATTTAGGATTATCCTAACCACTTTGCTTTGTCCAGGAGAGCCATACGCTGTTTGTTTAGCTACCAGGGGGGATGATGAATGGCAGTTGCATTGTGCAATGAAGGAAATTCCAAACAAGCAAAGTGAGGAAACGGCCCAGTAGCCAGCATTTGACCTCAGTGGCCAGTTCTTTGCAGGAAATTTCTAGTTTGAATTAGATATCTTAAGTTGTTTCTTTTTATAAGTACCTGGCCCCATGCCGTGTACATTTATGCCAGTAGAACAGGATCAAAGTGCACTATGGACTTGTCAAAGGTGTCAGTTTAGGTTGCATGCTGCCCAAAGACATCTTGGTTGTCACCCAATCCAGCCAGACATTTATGTTCATTAGTTCCTTTTTTTTTGTAAGTAAATGTTTCAGAGTTCTTTTGGAGGTTTTCCTACAGATGAAGCTACGTGTGATAGTGGCGTAACACGTAGAGGCGGAGCCTGGGGGTGGGATCACATTTATGGAACACGTGAGAGCTGTTGGATTTTAGTATTGTACAGTTCTTTTAAAATAAATGTGAGTGCATTTTATGAAGCTGGGTGTGTGTTGTTCTTTCAGCCATTTAACCCAGGTACTGCACTATTGGGAGTTTTTTCTTTTTCTATGTGTTGCTTTGGAGATATGTGTGCATAGTGTGGAGCCATCACAGAAGGGGAGTATTGCCATTCTGAGGAACCTGATTATCAGTGATCATTCCGGTTATGCTGTTTTGACCCCCTGTGGGTCTAAGGTGGAGGTGAGCTTGCATTGCACCTGGTGATTGGAGCACAAGATTGTGGAGTGGAATAACACTGCATGTTGACTTGGGAAGCACAATACTCTATCAACTTTTTCTTGCACAAGTTAAAAGAAGCATCACCATTTATTTTCCTTGGGGATTTATTTCAATTATTTTTTTGTTTTTGTATATCGTTTGCAAATGTTAGCACTTTATTTTAGGTGTTTTTGAAGTGGATACCTATAATTTTTTCTGCTATCTATATTTTATGTTGAGCAGCGCTATCACATATTTGTCTTTATCTTTATATCACTGCACACCGCCAATCATAAAGGGTAAGGCATTTCCTGACAGGTAGCTGCACATACACACTGCCTATTATTATTATTATTATTAGATTATTATACAGGATTTATGTAGCGCCAACAGTTTGCGCAGCGCTTTACAATGTGAGGGAAGACAATACAATTCAATACAGGAGGAATCGGAGGGCCCTGCTCGTTAGAGCTTACAATCTATGATTGGCGGTGTGCATTGCCGGCTTCCTGGCGGGCTTGATCCAAACATGTCCGAGCTCATCGCTACTCCCTAGGGACACATTTAACCCTTTAATCACCCCTGATGTTAACCCCTTCCCTGCCAGTGTCATTAGTACAGTGACCGTGCATATTTTTTTTTAGCACGGATCATTGTATTGGTGTCACTGGTCCCAAAAAGTGTCACTTAAGCCCTGTACACACGTACCGATCGTCGGCCGAACGATCGGCCGTCTTTTGTCCAGGGCTGTCCTGTCCGCTGAAAAGTGCAAAAGACTGCACACGAATTTCGTCGGCCAACAACAGCCGACTGCAGAAGTGATGTCATGTGATGGTTAACTTTCCGTGTGTTTTTTCTTTTCTGAGCATACCCAGTCTTGCAAATCTGCTGTCTGTCGGCCGAAATCTGTACTGACTGGCGAACAATCGGCCGTTCTGGTGTTGGCCAACAAAAATTTTAATGCCTGCACGACAGATACTGTTCGGCCGAAAATGCGCTGTCGGCTGTCGGAAAGAATCATACTAACAAGCCTACAATCGGCCGATCGGTCGACGGCCGAATATTTACGGCCGACAATCGGTACGTGTGTACGGGGCTTTAGTGTCTGATTGGTATGCCACAATGTCAGTCCCGCTATAAGGCCACTGATCGCTGCCATTACTACTTAAAAAAAAAAAATTCATAAAAAATATCCCATAGTTTGTAGACGCAATAACTTTTGTGCAAACCAATCAATATACGCTTATTGGGATTTTTTTTAACCAAAATTATGTAACTGAATACATATTGCCCTAAAATGATGAAGTTTGATTTTTTACATTTTGTATTGTGTGTTTAAAGGCAGAAAGTAAAAAATATTGGGGTTTTTTTTTTTTCAAAACTGTCAGTCTTTTTTGGTTTATAGCACAAAAAATAAAAACTGAAGATAATCAAATACCCCCAAAAGAAAGTTCTATTTGTGGGGAAAAAAGGACATTTATTTTAATTGTGTACAGCGTCTCACGACCGTGCAATTGTCAGTTAAAGTAACGCAGCGCCGTATCGCAAAAAATGGCCTGTCATGAAGGGGGGGGGGGGGTAAACCTTCCGGAGCTGAGATGGTTAGCCAGTGCAGATTCAATCTGAAAATACAATACAAATACATCACATCACTCCCAAATTTGTATTCTATTGTATGAGAATTTTTGGATTTAATAACCTATTTATTTTTGATATGGAGACTAGCATGCAAAGAAAAAAAAAACAGGTGGTCTCCGGGTTACAAATATCCGACTTACAAATTACTCTCACAAATGGAGGGAGACAAGAGGCAGGGAGAGGAAATCTACCCCTAGGAAGGGAAATTCACTCCTCTAAGAGTAATGGGCCATACACACTATAAGACAGGGGTCTTCAAACTATGGCCCTCCAGTTGTTTATGAACTACATTTCCCATCATGCCTAGTCATGTCTGTGAATGTGAGTTTTACAATGCCTCATGGGATGTGTAGTTCTGCAACAGCTGGAGGGCCGTAGTTTGAGGATGCCTGCTATAAGATTTTCTGAAGACTTTTTCCTTTAGATTTACCAAAACCATATAATATGAGGTCAAACCTAAACACTTTCAATTTGTATGCAATCTGGCAGGCCCTTGCACTACATAGAAAAGGTAAATCTGAAGGAAAAAGTCTTCAGAAAATCTTATAGTGTGTATGGCCCTTTATCGTGGGAAAAAAGTGTCTCCACTGAAGCTTTACCACCAATCCTTGTTTCCACAACAAGACAACATTTTCAAAATCCAATTGTCTCAGGGACAGAAAGTGAGGTGAAATCTACTGAACAGGGGCACCGACATCAACACAAACATTACAGGCAGAGGCGGACTGGGCCGGGAGGCAGGGAGGCGATTGCCCTCCAGGCCGCTCTGATGCTTCCTAAAAAGGCCACTCGCTCCGCACCGCTTCCACCCCTGCAGACAGGCATGACACCCGCCGGCCGCCGCTACATTGTGTTATACTTGCGGAGCATCACTGCTCTGCTGCAACTCTGCAAGTATACTATAATGTAGCGGTGGCTGGCGGGTGTCATGCCTGTCTGCAGGGTGGAATCGGTGCGGAGCGAGTGGCCTTTTTGACTGGTGAGTCCAGTCACTTCCCTGTCAGGCGGAGTGATCTCCACCCGACAGATGCTTTCTAGTCCCGGCCGAGTATGATGTCATCCAGAGGCCAGGAGGCGGGAAGAAAGGACGGAGGAGAGTGCTTCTGCAAGGAACTGAGTGAAGCCCTGTGGAATAGTGAGTTTTCAGAGGCTGCTCAGGCTGATAATACACCTTACATAAGGCAATGTTATGTCAGTGTTGTAGATGTGTGAAATGGCTCAAGTGATTAACTCATTGAGGCGAGGAGTTAATTTACAATGCTGTTTGTAAAATGCAGCATGGAGGGGGTTAATGTACTGCCAATGGCCACTAATGCATTAGTGACCAGTGACAGTTAATTAACCCCTTTGTGCTGCATTAGTGACAGTGGCACCAGTGTCAGTGTTAATTAACCCCTGTATTGTGCAGCATGAAATGGTTAATAAACACTGGCACTGGTACAACTAATGCAGCACAAAGGGGTTAATGACTGCCACTAGTCACTACTGCATCCGTGTCCAGTGGTGTATTTTATTTTTGTGCTACCCTAGGCAAGATTTAAATCGGGCACCCCCATCTAAATGTATCCCACCCCAGCCACAGTATACTGTTCTTGTCTCAGGGTCTGATGAGGAAGCCACAGCTGTTCACAATGAATGGCTGCGGCTTCCTTATCAGACCCTGGGACATGAGGGCAGAGGATGGGGGTCAGTGGTACATAGGACGGGGTCAGCAGGGCAGAGAATGTGGCGGCAATGGTAAGCACTGATCAGGAGCAATAAATAAGCTGGATTGATATGCAGCACTAGTAGGTGGCAATGATGGACACTGATAGGTGGCACTGATCAAGCTGCACTGATGAGGCTGAGCTTATATGCACTGGTGAGGCTGCATTGATGGGCAAGGATCAGGCTGCACTGATGAGGCTGCACTGATGGACACTGGTGGTGCTGCGTTGATGGGGACTGATGAGGCTGCATGGATGGAAACTGATGAGGCTGCACTGGTGGACACTGATGAGGCTGAAAAAGTGAAAAAATGTGGCTCTCAACAACTTGATAAAACACAAAATAAATTATTCCAATGTGCAAACGTTCGTGCAAAAAAACAGTTTCTAGTGTCCAAAAAAAAAAAAAAGGGTTAAGCAAACAGCCAATGATGGAAACACAGACTTGATAGGAGTGAATCTCAAAAAAGCCTCCACCTCCACACGATCACCCAGTGAAATGTATAGGTACCACTTACCAGAACCACTGGACCCCTTAGTTATAGGGGTCAAACATGCTTATTAATCCACATCAGATCCGACCTTGCACATCCCCCTCTCACACAGGCGACAGTGTCTAGCCAAATCGATGGAGCATTAAAGAACCAAGTCATAGATGGAGAGAAATGACAAACAGGCTCTCATGGTGCAGTATTACTCATCAAAGGATCATTTTCAGTTTGCTGTGGATAGGAGACCCAGCTCCACGCCTGCGTTCCTTAGACCCGGAAGTTTACGGTCTCACGTTCCCAATCTAAGGGTCTAAGGAACGCAGGCGTGGAGCGGCGGCTCCTATCTCGCCTGTGTGAGAGGGGGATGTGCAAGGTCGGATCTGATATGGATCAATAAGTATGTTTGACCCCTATAACTAAGGGGTCCAGTGGTTCTGGTAAGCGGTACCTATACATTTCACTGGGTGATCGTGTGGAGGTGGAGGCTTTTTTGAGATTCACTCCTATCAAGTCTGTGTTTCCATCATTGACTGTTTGCTTAACCCTTTTTTTTTTTGGACACTAGAAACAGTTTTTTTGCACGAACATTTGCACATTGGAATAATTTACTTTGTGTTTTATCAAACTGTTGAGCGCCACATTTTTTCACTTTTTCATTTGTCACGTTATTCACGTTGATTTTGCAGCTCGCAGAGTGGAAGCAATTTCACCCTAAACACATTTATAGATATGAGTAGTGTTTATTTATTTATACATCACATTCATTTTGCGCAGTTTTTGTTGGGTTCACCAATAATCTTCTTTCACTGATGAGGCTGAGCTGATGGACACTGATCAGGTTGCATTGATGGGCACTGGTGAGGCTGCATTGATGGTTACTGATCAGGCTGCATTGATGGGAACTGATAAGGCTGCACTGGTGAGGCTGCATTTATGGGCACTAGAGAGGCTGCATTGATGGACACTGGTGAGGCTGAATTGATGGGCACTGGTCAGGTTGCATTGATGGGCACTGATCAGGCTGCATTGATGGGCACTGGTCAGGTTGCATTGATGGGCACTGGTCAGGTTGCATTGATGGGCAATGATCAGGATGCCTTGATGGGCACAGGTGAGGCTGCATTAATGGGCACTGATGAGGCTGGACTGATGGGCACTGGTGAGGCTGCATTAATGGGCACTGATGAGGCTGGACTGATGGGCACTGGTGAGGCTGCATTAATGGGCACTGATGAGGCTGGACTGATGGGCACTGGTGAGGCTGCATTGATGCATTATTTTTGTTAAACCTCCTTTGTTGCTATTAACATTAAATTATGTTACCACATTGTATCATATTTGTCTTGCTTTATAACATCAATATCCGTTATAAACCAGGTGGGCATAGATGGTGAGCTCGGTGGTTCAATGGGCCACTTGACTGGACTTGCCCCCCAGGCCCAAGGCTGCCAGTCCTCCCCTGATTACAGGGGTGTTAACCCTTCCCTATGCTATTCAAAAAACGTAAAAATATTTTTTTGGCTGGAGCTACACTTACAAAAAGGAACCTGTTACCCTGTTTGTACCCCAGGGCCTGCCTGTACTAGGCTTCAGGATATTGGATCCTTGCCCACTATTGCCAGGGACATTCCCCAACAAGAAGCAGAAGGAATCAATGACCTTAACTAAGAAGAAAAACTATAGAAAGTAGAAATCGGGCTTAGGAGGACTACAGCCAAGCAGTATTAAATTTGATGTAGCACCCTCCTAGGTAGGTGCTAGGGGAAAGCATATAATGGCCCTGTCTGCTTATCAGGGGGGATTGATCTGTAAGCTGTGCTGTCACATGTCTCCAGGTTTGGCCTGTTGAGTCTGGGGAGTCTCCCCACTGCATCCAATGAGGGATCATGTTGGACAGTGGAGGAAACCTAGCCAATAGCACACCAGGGTTTATTACTATCCCAGTGGGCGGGGTTTGCCACAATGCACCCTGGGATTGGAAATAAATCTGTGGGGAGCATGTGACAGAGTGACTTTTGGTGGGAGCATCAGTCCCAGGAGGAGGTGACAGCTGTCTCTCTTCCTGTAAATGTGAGAAGGTGGTCCAGGCAGTCGGCCTAGGAACCGGAGGTTGAGCTGGGCTGCAAGGGATCCAGAGTTGCTGACCGAGTGGAGCTACTGGGCAGAGATCTTCAGGAAAGACAAGTGTCGTGAGTACTCAAGATCTGCCCAGGGGTCTTCCTAGGAGAGAGGACCATTCCAGAGAGGTCAAAGGGGATCCAGGAGCCAGCTAACCAGGAGTGCACAGTAAAGGGGGTGCTAAGTAGTCAAGCCTGAAGTTTGGAGAGTAAAGGGGGCGCCAGGAAGGGCCCTGGAGTGTTCAGCAGTACAGTCTGCACTACAAGTCAGCTACCTCAGGAAAGAGTACCTTAGGGAGCTTAAAGGACTTTTCCACTGTCAGAGGTGAAGTTCTAGTAACTGGCCTAGTAACTGGCTAGCATCAGTCAGTGTTAACCAGCATTAGTGAAGCGTTAACCAGCGTCAGTGAAGCGCTAACCAGCCACAATGCAGCGATTTTCAGTGTCCCTGCCTTATTGTGCATAGTTCAGTTGTTGGAGTATCCCACTTCTCCTTTCTCCCATCCAAGTTCCTAATAAAACCTAATAACCAAAGAAACTGGACTGGGTCTTGTCTGAGGTGCTCACACTTGAAAACATGCTTAAAGGTACTGTTGTTGCTAGCGGAAACCCAGGGGGACCCACACTCAGCAGCTCCCTGGGGAGTAGTGCTACATTAGAATAGAGACAGACTCCATACAGGTGCATATACTGCTGGATGATTTATATTAGGCCTAAAACTTGTCTATAATTGATTTTAAAGTGGAGTTTCGGCCACAAAATCAACATAATCGATTTTGGGCCATTCGCTTGCTCTTGGTCACCTGAAAAACAAATGGATAGTTACGATTTTTTTGTTTTTGTTTACTTACCTTGTTATTGAAGAAAAATATACTCACCTTTCTTCCACTTCCTCCCTCTGCGGCCGCGGCCCGCGCCGTCACTTCCTCTTTGCATTGATTCCTGGGAGCTGAACGTCATCGCTCCCAGGAATCAATGCGCCTGCACCGGCCCCGCTCGTCACTTCCGGTGCGGCGCCTCATTCCCTGCTAAACAGCTTCTGGGCATGCCCAGAAGCTGTGGAGGAATGCGCCTGCACCAGAAGTGACAAGCGGGGCCAGTGCAGGCGCATTCTGGGAGAAGAGGACACGGAAGAGGACGCAGCTGCCCACATCCGAGATGGCAGCGCTGGAGAAGAAACCTTCAAGGTAAGTATTTCTTCTAAAAGGTAAGTGCGACCCAGGACAGTACAGAGGCTATCCATTGTGGAATGTACTAGCCCTGACTGTCCCGGGGGGATTTTTAGCTAAATTTCACCCCCGTGGCTGGAACTCCACTTTAAGGTATGAGCAAAATTGAAAGGTGACATTTCCCCATCAAATTAGTATATTAGGGGATTTAATATTGATTGAATTAGTATATTGGGAAAAAAGCGCTGCTACGTGTGCAAAATGTATTGGAGTCAATGAGAAAGTTGGAAATGAAGGTGGTTTGTAAGGGGGCAATGGGCATTGGGCATTAAATGTCTGAAGGTTACAATCTCCTTTCAGCTATCCTGGACCTAAGAAGAAATGGTCCCTTTTTAATTTAGTTTAGTTTTTTCACAGAAAGAAAAAAAACGAATGTACACAAACAATGAATAGAAAAAAAAAGTACTAAATGAAAAAAAAAAAAACTAAAATACAACGCACCCCCAAAATGTACACCCCCTATAAAAAGAAAAGCAAAACAAAAAGTCAATCTTTTTTGACTGAGCGGTACATCGAGTGAAATTAGATTCAGCTTCAGGTAAATTTCACCAAAATCACTTGGTTTATTGTTATTGATTTCCGCAGTTATTCACATCTGCAGTGATCTATAAAATATTATGGGTAGGTTACCTGCACATTACTGGGCAATCCTGTATTACCTAAGGACCATTTCAGCTACAGGTGAGTGGCATTGGCAACCATCTGCATAACGTTAGTCTTCTTCTCTTATCCTGGCCACGCAAACCTTTCCAGGATCAGGAAGTTGAAGATGGAGCAATGCTGGGTTTTCAGAAACCACAACAATGCCTTTTTTTGCAGGACTCAGTCATTGGTATTGTTTGCATCACTCACTACTCTCACTTACAATGTGAACTCCTAATTGACAGCACAACTCTTCAGCTGAGCCACTGGAATTCCTGTTAGTCACTTCCACAATAAAATCCAACATTGTATAATGTTTTGTTGCAAGTATGTGATGTTAATACAAACCAATCCAGGAAATAAACTGAAACATGATCATACCTGGAAACTTTTGGAAGTGAGTATACCCAAGGCTTTTTTTCTCAGAAAAAGGTGCAGGAACTCCTTTCTTCTTAATCACACCTTGACTCCACCCCTAACCACCTCCGAGCACCATTTCTTGGTTGCACCCCCCTAACCACCACCCAGTATCCCCCCCCCTTTTAACCACTTCAGCTCCGGAAGGTTTTACCCCCTTAATGACCAGGCCGTTTTTTGCCATTCGGCACTGCGTTACTTTAACCAATTCAATACAGGGCACTTTCATCCCCTTCCTGCCCAGGCCAATTTTCCCCTTTTAGCGCTGTTGCATTTTGAATGAGAATTGCAACACTGTACCTACACCAAATTTATGTCATTTTCCCCCCACAAATAGAGCTTTCTTTTGGTGGTATTTGAGAAACTCTGGGTTTTTTCCTTTTTGCTAAACAAATAAAAAAAGACAGAAAAGTTTGGAAAAAAAAAAAGTTTTTTTGTTTATGTTATACAATTTTGTAAATAAATAAGTTTTTTCCTGCACTGATGAGATTGCACTGACAGGCACTGATGAGGAGGCACTGATGGGGTGGCACTGATGGGGTGGCACTGATAGGCGGCACTGATAGGCACTGATATGTGGCACTGATAGGTAGCACTGATATGCAGCATTGGTGGGCACTGATAGGTGGCACTGCTGGGCACTGATAGGCGGCATTGATGGGCACTGATAGGTGGCACTGATGGGCACTAATGGGCACTCATAGGCTGCACTGGTGGGCACTGATGGGCACTGATAGGCGGCACTGATCGGAAACTGACGGGCGGCACTTATAGGCGGCACTGGTGGGCACTGATGGGCACTGATAGGCGGCACTGATCGGAAACTGACGGGCGGCACTGGTGGGCACTGATGGGCACTGATCGGAAACTGACGGGCGGCACTGATGGGCACTGATAGGCGGCACTGGTGGACAATAATGGGCACTGGTGGGCGACACTGATAGATGGCAATGATGGGCACTGGTAGGCAGCACTGATAGGTAGGGCACTGGCAGGCAGCACTGATGGGGAGGGCAATGGGGGGCTCCCTGAGCCCTGATTGCCATCCCTGGTGGCCATAGTGGGCATCCCTGGGGTCATAGGTTGGCATCCCTGGGGTCATGGGTGGGCATCCCTGGTGGTTCTAGTGGCACCCCCCCCCCCGAGGGTCTGCACTGGTAATCAATGATCTGATTACCAGTGCCGACCCCCCCCCCTGTCAGGGGAGCCGCCGATCGGCGCTCCTTTACTCGTGCCTGTCAGGCACGAACTAAGGAAAGCCGATCAACGGCTCTTCCTGTTTATTATGTGACCAGCCGTGATTGGACATGGCTGGTCACATGGTAAAGAGCCTACGTCAGTAGGCTCTTTACCGAGATAGGAGATGCAGGGAGACAGACTGACACCTAGCATCACCGATCGCCGCTCTGCGTCCGGTCAGGATAATACAACCACAATCCCGCCGTCAATTTGCTATAGGGCGGGCGGGATGTGGTTAACTAAACATTGCGTGGTCTTGCAACGCTGTACCCAAATAAAATGGATGTATTTTTTCCACACAAATAGAGCTTTCTTTTGGTGGTATTTGATCACCTCTGCGGTTTTTAGATTTTACGCTATAAACGAAAAAAGAGCGACAATTTTGAAAAAAACTAAATATTTTTTACTTTCTGCTATAAAACATTCCCAATAAATTTTTTTTATCAGTTTAGGCCAATTTGTTTTCTGCTACATATTTTTGGTAAAAAATATCCCAAAAAGCGTACTTTAATTGGTTTGCGCAAAAGTTCTAGCGTTTACAAACTACGAGATAGATTTTTGGACTTTTTTTTTTGTTTTTGTTTATATTAGTAATGGTGGCGATCAGCGATTTTTAGCAGGACTGCGACATTGCGGCGGACAGATCGGACCCCTAACTGACATTTTTGACAATTTTTGGGGACCAGTGATATTACTACACTAATCACGAAATATTATGCACTGATACAGTATAAATGACACTGGCAGGGAAGGGGTTAACACTGGGGATGATCAAAGGGGTTAATGTATGCCTAATAATGCATACTGACTGGGTGTGGGGGGGGGGGGGGGAGGGTTCTGTGACAGGCACAGAGGGATCGGGGTTGTAGCTTACCTGAAACTTTTGATCTCTCCCTGCCTGTGTGACAGAAGACTCAACAAACAAAGTAGAAGCTGCACTATAAGTGACCAAATATATAAATAAATATATATATTCAGTGGCGGCGCCCCCCCCCCCCCCAAAAAAAGAAAAAAAAAGATTAAAAAAAAAAAAAAATTTGCCCACAAGGGGCGCCCGCCTCATTGGTGCCTATGGGGGGTGGGGTTTCCCACCCGCAGAGGCGCAGAGAGGCGGCCTTCTGGGGCGTAACTGTAGCGCAGAGCACTGCGCTACACCCACCCCCCTTTTGGAGCCCGCTCCATTGGTGCCTATGGGGGGGGTGGGGTTTTCCACCCGCAGAGGCGCCAAATGGCAGCCTTCTGGGGCGTAACTGTAGCGCAGAGCACGGCGCTACACCACCCCCCTTTTGTGATGTCTTGGATCATGATTGGTCCAGACTCCAACCTTGGCCCTTTCATGATAAAGGACATCCATGCTGACCTCGTTGGGGGCGGTGCCGGTGCGTGCATCAGTCACTCACCGTCACCGCCCGGTCAGCTTCCCGCCGCCGCAGAAGAGGAGTCGCGAGTAGGGGAGAAGCCGCCGCCAGGAGCCGAGCAGAAGAGGACGGACATCGGAGTCGCGAGGAGGGGGAGAAGCCGCCGCCGGGAGCCGAGCCGTCGCCAGGTAAGTGTCTCAGCCAGGGAAGTGCTGACTCGTCACCTGTGCCATGCCTATTCCATCACCTGTGCCATGCCTGTACCATCTGTGCCATGCCTATTCCATCACCTGTGCCATGCATATACCATCATCTGTGCCATGCCTATTCCATCACCTGTGCCATGCCTATTCCATCACCTGTGCCATGCATATACCATCACCTGTGCCATGCCTATTCTATCACCTGTGCCATGCCTGTACCATCTGTGCCATGCCTATTCCATAACCTGTGCCATGCCTATACCATCACCTGTGCCATGCCTATTCTATCACCTGTGCCATGCCTGTACCATCTGTGCCATGCCTATTCCATCACCTGTGCCATGACCTTACCATCACCTGTGCCATGCCTATTCCATCACCTGTGCCATGCCTGTACCATCTGTGCCATGCATATCCCATCATCTGTGCCATGCCTATACCACCTGTGCCATGCCTATTCCATCACCTGTGCCATGCCTATACCACCTGTGCCATGCCTATTCCATCACCTGTGCCATGCCTGTACCATCACCTGTGCCATGCCTATTCCATCACCTGTGCCATGCCTATACCATCATCTGTGCCATGCCTATTCTATCACCTGTGCCATGCCTATACCATCTGTGCCATGCCTATTCCATCACCTGTGCCATGACCTTACCATCACCTGTGCCATGCCTATTCCATCACCTGTGCCATGCCTGTACCATCTGTGCCGTGCCTATTCCATCACCTGTGCCATGCCTATACCATCTGTGGCATGCCTATTCCATCACCTGTGCCATGCCTGTACCATCTGTGCCCTGCCTATACCATCACCTGTGCCATGCCTGTACCATCTGTGCCATGCCTATTCCATCACCTGTGCCATGCCTATTCCATCACCTGTGCCATGCCTATTCCATCACCTGTGCCATGCCTATACCATCATCTGTGCCATGCCTATTCCATCACCTGTGCCATGCCTATACCATCTGTGCCATGCCTATACCATCACCTGTGCCATGCCTATACCATCACCTGTGCTATGCCTGTACCATCACCTGTGCCATGCCTGTACCATCACCTGTGCAATGCCTATTCCATCACTTGTGCCATGCCTATTCCATTCCCCTGTGCCATGCCTATACCATCACCTGTGCCATGCTTATTCCATCACCTGTGCCATGCCTATACCATCACCTGTGCCATGCCTATACCATCACCTGTGCCATGCCTATACCATCATCTGTGCCATGCCTGTGCCATGCCTGTACCATCACCTGTGCCATGCCTATACCATCATCTGTGCCATGCCTGTGCCATGACCTCAAAGTCACGCAATTTTTTTACCGCGTTTTTTGCCGCGAAGCAATACCTATTACATTTTTCTTTTTGCGCCCCCCCAAAAATTTTGAGTACCAGCCGCCACTGTATATATGCAACCAATATGTGAATGTGCCGAGACCGCGTGCACATAATCACGTAGATTTACGTGATTATGCGCAGCCGAGCCGCCCTGCCGCAGGAAATCTGCGTGGGGCGGTTGGCAAGTGGTTAAAGAAAACGCGAACAAGTATTATTTTGTGGAATTTATTAACCACTTGCTGACCAGCCGCCGCAGTTATACGGAGGCAGATCGGCAGATTCCTGCTAATCGCTGTACCTGTGCGGCAGTTTACGGGTACGATCCTGTGGGCGCGTGCCTGTGCCCACTCACCAGCCTGGAAGACGAGGCGCGGGGTCAGAGGCCGCGATTGCCACCGGGCACCCGCGATCTCTCCCCATGAAGCGAGAACGGCGGTCTGCTGTTGTAAACACAGCAGACAGTTGTTCTCTCTGATATCAACACAGTGCTAGGTCTCTGTGTTGATATCCCAAACCCATCCCCCCCCCCACAGTTAGAAAACACCCCCCAGGCTCACACTTAACCCTTTGATCACCTCTGAGTTAACCCCTTCCCTGCCAGTGTCATTATTACAGTAACAGTGCATATTTTTAGCACTAATTACTGTTGTCACTGGTCTCCCAAAAGTGTCAAAAACGTCAGTTAGGGGTCCGATGTGTCTGCCACAATGTCGCAGTCCTGCTAAAAATCACAGATCTCCGCCATTACTAGTAAAAAAATAAATAAAAAAAATGACATACATTTTGCCTCTAGTTTGTAGACGTGATAACATTTGCGCAAACCAATGAAAATAAGCTTATTGGAATTTTTTCAACAAAAAAATGTAGCAGAATACAATTCTATGTAGCAGAATACAAATTGGCCTAAAATTATGAAAAAATTAGATTTTTTTTTTTTTGGGGGAATGTTATATAGCAGAAAGTAAAAAATATTGTTTTTCCAAATTGTTGCTCCTTTTTTGTTTATAGCGCAAAAAAATTAAAATCGCAGAGGTGATCAAATACCACCAAAAGGAAGCTTGTGATAGCATCTCTGGTGTCAGTGGGAGAAAGACTGCCCCAGCATGTGTGTCATTGGCATGTGGGTGAGGCTGTAAGGGCTGGGAAGTTCTGATTGGAGCTCTTAGGGGGGTTTTCAATGGGCCAGGAAGCTGAGGGACTCTGGGGTAACTCTAAAAGGGGGCAGAAAGTTGAGAAGCTTTGGAGGACCCTTAAGGAGAAAGGGAGCTAAGGGGCAAAAGGGGAGGGGGGCAGGGGCTCTGAGGGAAGGAGGCCACTCTGTGGCTGAGGTGCTCCACCACTCTTTGTGCACTTATATTGCAGACCTTTTTGCCAGTATCAGACACACCTAAACAAAAGCAGCTTCCCCTTCTTTGTATCTCTGGTCATGTGATTTGTGTCAAAAATATGAACATAGTTCTGTTTCCTGCTGTCTTCTGCCCATACTAAGCTGCCATTGAAGTAAAAGGAGACAAAAAAGCAGCAGTGATACTGGCATGAATCCATGTAAGACGATCCTGGCCTGGCAGCTGGAGTCCTAGGAATCATCCAGGTTGCCTGGTAATCCTGGCCAAAAGTTGTCAAGTTCCCAGCTATGAACATGACACATTTCTGCTATATTTACCAAAAAATATGGCATGTCCTAAAAGCTTTGGTTTCCCTACAATTTTTTTGTAATATCCTAGAATGCTGTTGACTCTTTAGAATTGCAGTGGCCCAAACTTCACAATTCTTGGTCAAAACTTGCTTGCTGCCTCCCACACAATCCTTTAGGCTGCATTCACACTTGAGCGTAGCGTTTTCGCGCAGTTTTTTTACCGCGATTTTACCGCAATTTTCAGGCGTTTTTTTCAGGCGTTTTTGGAGGCAGGCATTGACATCTATCAAAAACGCTGGTAATCAGCCCAAAAAGAAGCTCATGTACTTTTTTCAGCTACAGGCGTTTTGCAAAATGCTCAGATGTGAACAAGGGCCATTTAAATGAATGGGGTTTTACTTGTTGGGCGTTTTGGAATGTTTTTTTTGAGCGTTTTTGGAGCTGAAAAACACTCAAAAACACCCAGGTGTGAATGGAGCCTTAGGCCAGGTATTGGTTATTGAGATAATTGCTTAGTTTTGTAACTATATATAAGCCTACCTGCAGTGTTCAAGCATTTACCTTTTCTTCGGAACACTCTCTGGTGCTCCAGTCCAGATTCCATTTGGGCAGCCCTCCCCCCCCCCCCCCCCCGGCAAGGCAGTGCAAGTGTCAGAGAAATGGCCGTGCTTCAACTGGCAACTCCGCCAATGGACTCAGGCCATATGCCCCATACACACGTGCAGATTATCTGCAGACTTTTGTCTGCAGACTTACCAAAACCATATATTATGAGGTCAAACCTAAACACTTTCGATTTGTATGCAATCCGGCAGGCCCTTGCACTACATAGAAAAGGTAAGTCTGCAGACAAAAGTCTGCAGATAATCTGCACGTGTGTATGGGGCATTAGACTCATTCACTGGCCTATAAAAGGACTCTGCTCAGCCCATCAAATTGCTGGATTGTCTTCAGCTCCTCCTGTGTCCTGAGTGTTTGCTACTTCCTGGATTCCAGTTTGACCCAGCTTGTTCCTGACCTGTCTGCTCTCTCTCCTGGCTTTGACCCTTGGGGTCATGGCAGCAGCTAGCTGTCATAACCCCCCAGTATCTTTTTTTTTTTTTTTTAAGCGACCGGCTTTCAGATAAAAGTGATCCCGGAGGCGGATTCGACACTGGATCATTTTTATAGGCAGCGGAAGAGGTTCCCCCGCTGCTTCCTGGTTGTTTCCGGGTTTACCAGAGCCGTCGGTAAACCTGGAAGCGATCTGGTCCAGTAGATGGCTGGGCAGGAAGGCAAGTGAGGGCAAGATGACCCTCACTTGGCTCTTTGCCTTTGGAGGACCGGAGCGACCCCTGACTTCACTTTCGGTTCTGGGCCATCAACAAAAATGTTTTTTCCTTTTGCTTTTAAAGGTGAATGAGAGATCTGAGGTCTTTTATTACCACAGATCTCTCAATAAAAAGGACCTGTCATGCTTATTTCTATTACAAGGGATGTTTAAATTCCTTGTAATAGGAATAAAAGTGCTAAAGAAAAAAGGGACAGCGTAAAAATAAAAATTAAAATAAATAAGAAAGAAAAAAAATTAAAACTGTAGAGCGCTCCATTCTTCCATTCGGCGCACAGAAGCGAACGTATAGGTAAGTCTTGCCCCGAACATGTAAACGGTGTTCAAACCACACATGTGAGGTATCGCCACGATCGTTAGAGTGAGAGCAATAATTCTAGTGCCAGACCTCCTCTGTAACTCTAAACAGGTAACCTGTAAAAATGTTTAAAACATCAGTTATTGAGATTTTTAAGTACAGTTTTAAAGCGTGACACGTTAGGTATCCGTTTACTTGGCGTAACATCATCTTTCACATTATACAAAAAAATTGGGCTAACTTTACTGTTTTTTTTTTTTTTTTTTTTTTTTAATTCATTAAATTGTATTTTTCCCAAAAAAAATGCATTTGTAAGACCACTGCACAAATACAGTGTGACATAAAATATTGCAAGGACTGCCATTTTATTCTCTAGGGTCTCTGCGTTGGCACGGGAGAGCCCAAGCAAGGTGCAGAAGGCGGCGGGAGGGGGGATGTCCCCTCCCACTGCTTGTAATAACAGCCAACAGTTACAAGAAAGCCGACAATCAGCTCTAAAAAATGGTACCGGTACAACCCCCTTCAGCAAAATTACGTACAGGTACCTGATTTTGCGGCAAGTGGTTAAAAAAGGCATTAATCAGGTTAAGCATAGATATAAACAGCGCAGCGAATTTTATTTTGAGAATGAAAATTCTCAGGTCCACCCAATAGCAGTTTTACTGCTACAGGACTGCACCTGTGCGCCTGATCACGTATATATACACATAATCCGGCTCTCCCAGGTAAGGGGGGGGGGGCGCATGCTTGCCTCCAGCGGCTCGCTCCCGATGTCATCACACAGGACTCAATGTCTGCCGGCACCCACCGATGATCAAGCAGAGAGGCAGAAAGGCAGTCTGCCTAAGTAAGCAAGGCAGATCGCCGTTCTGACATGAGGGAAGGCATGGATCCTGTGTCTCTGCAAAGCAGTGACTAGGATCCATGTCTTCCCCTCATAAAACCACCTCCCATAGTTTAGTAAAATGCTGGCTAGGCACACAGTTAAACCTTTGATCGCCCATGTTAACCCCTTCCCAGCCAGTGTCATTGCTATTAAAAAAAAAATTTAAAAAATAAATAAAAATATTACATAGTTTGTAGGCGCTATAACTTTTGTACAAACCATTCAATATACGCTTACTGTGATTTTTTTTACCAAAAATATATAGCAGAATACATATTGACCTGAATTGATGAAGAAATTCAATGTTTTTCAATTTTTTAATTGGATATGTTTTATAGCAAAAAGTAAAAAATATTTTTTTTCAAAATTGTCGCCCTTTTTTTGCGTACCTTGAGAACGTCATATCTGACAATACGTACGTCGGTCGCGGCGTGCTGACTTCACCATCACGAGTCTGAGGACGGGCGGAGGAGCCGACCGGCCGGCGGCTCATTCAAACCCACGCCTTTTTTACCTTGATGCTTGTAAATTGCTTTCTTTTATTCCGCTAATAAATTGATGGTTTTACACTATGGAGCGCTTTGTTTGCTTTGCATAATCTTGCCACTGGATTACTTTGGAGAACCTTGTTGAGTCACCTTGGCCTGGTCAATCTGAGGACACCCCATACAGACCGATATCGGCTTTCTACATACCTACATGTGGTAAGCGGCTGTGGTGTTGGTGGCGGTTCCCTCTGAACTTATCGGGCTACATCTGGTGGCCTATTTTTCTGGCTTTGGCTAGCTTTATTATTTTTCCTTCTGGTAAGCATATTGGATCTAAGGGAGTTGGTTTCACTATTCATTTGATATATTGCATGTCTGGCACGGAGACATTATTGGTGGTGGTATACACTTTGGGTGATTCACACTACCTTTGATCACTATCAGTCATATTACTGGATGATACAGTATCACGCTATGGAAGCTTTTTATATTTTTTTCATGCACTTGGCATTTTGACTACTGAGACATCATGGAAATCTGAGGAGTCATTTGGAAGTCGTTCGACCAGAATTGATATTCTGAGATTTGGGCGATTGATTTAGCTGTTTCTGGTAAGAAGTTTGTACATCTAGTGGCTTCACCAGTTTCATCTTGGATTGTTCACAGACTTCAGATTTTCGGAATACACAATTTAATGAACATTATTTGTGATTTCATTCAGTAGTATGTTTATTACCATATATTTTCTCAAGAATTTTTTCACCATTTTGCATAATATTTTTTGAGCTAAATATTATTCAATTTTAGAGCAACTTATTTATTTACTTTGTTTCAGTTGTTTGTCGCACTTTAAGTTGCTGCTTATCTACAGGAGTTTAGCGCAGTTATCTCTCTCTGTGATCTACTTTTTTTGCATATAGCGCGTTACTTTAACCGACAATTGCGCGGTCATGCGACGCTCTACCCAAATAAAATTGATGCCCTTTTTTCCCACAAATAGAGCTTTCTTTTGGTGGTATTTTATCACCTTTTATTTTTTGCGCTATAAACAAAAAAAGAGCGACAATTCTGAAAAACAACAAACAATATTTTTCACATTCTGCTATATAACATTCCTGAAAAAAATTAAAAAATCTAAATTTTTGAACATTTTAGGCCAATTTTTTTTCTGCTACATATTTTTGGTAAAAAAAAAATGCAATAAGTGTATTTTGATTGGTTAACTACGGGAAAGTTATGTCATTTTTATTTTTTATTTATTTTTTTTGCTAGTAATGGCGGTGATTTGTGATTTTTAGCGGGACTGCGACATTGCAGCGGACAGATCGGACCCCTAACTGACATGTTTGACACTTTTGGGGGGACCAGTGACATCACTACAGTAATCAGTACTATAAATATGCACTGTTACTGTAATAAAGACACTGGCAGGGAAGGGGTTAACACAGTAAGTGATCAAGGGGTTAAATGTGCTCCTAGTGTTTATAACTGTGGGGGAGGCGTGGCTTGTGAAATGATCACAGAGACTTGTGTTCCTATATAGAAGGATCACAGGAGCTATGTGATCATTGCAGGGAGAAGAACGGTTGGCTGTGTTTACAACAGCTTACCATCCTTCTCTCTCAGTGGGGAGTGATCGCGGGTGCCTGCCGGCAATCGGAGCCGCCTGCCCCATGCATCGGAGTCCCCGCTGACGAGTGGGGGGGCGGCACGCGCTCGCTCCCTAGCTGCAGATGCACGACCGATGTATACCTATGTTGGTTCATGCAGGAGGGCCGCCCTGCCGCAGTATAACTGCGGCGGGCGGTCGGGAAGTGGTTAATGATTGATTTTATCTCAGCATTTAACACCGTAGTTCCTGACAAATGAGTGAAAAAATAATATACTTCGGGTGTATATCCACGGCTGTGCTCATGGATTTCCTAAGAAACAGATCACAAATCATGAGATTAGGAGACCAGATGTCTAATACTATTATTCTAAATACAAGAGTACCACGGGGATGTGTGTTGAGTCCGGTCCTGTTTACATGACTGTAATCCCATACATGTGTCAAATACAATAGGGAAGTTTGCTGATGACACCATTTTAGCTGGATTCATATCAGATAATGACTAGGCAGCTTATAGGCAGGAAATTCAACATTCTGTTGAGAGGTGCACAGGAAGTGATTTAATTCTTAATACTGCAAAAACATAGTGAATCATAGAGGATCAGGAAAGATCAATCATTGCCCACTTTATTCCAAAGTCAATCAAACCTCCAATACTGATGGTATTTCTAGCGATGCTGTTCTCCATGAGCGGGGGAACTCTGAATCACTACAAAGAGAAATGGAGGGCGCAAACGCCTAGTGCATTACCTTCAACACCGATGGAAATGTATTGAAAAAAGGAAGGGCGCCTAAACGCGTCAGCTTTCCAACCGCAGAGTTTTGTCATCCCTGACACTGGAGTTGTGCATGACATGCATTTTATCCTCTAATGTTTGAGTATGTCTGGCGTTTTTTCAATTTCCATCAGTGTGGAAGGGAATGCACTAAGATTTTTTGCCCTCTTTTTTTTTCTCTTTGTAATGCCAAGTTTATATATGTAGCAGTTTTTCCAGGCCTTGTGCCTGATATGGGTCCGCCAACCGCCATTGTTACTGGAGACATCTCCGACACTTTTGAGTTGTGACTCCAGGTGTGAGAACTGAGACAATGACCATTCCAGCATCTTTGGTTTGTTTTATTGTATTTGGGGATGGGAGAAGGGAATGAGTGGGATACTGCTCTGGCTCAACTAGGTACACTTTGAGAAAAATGCCTGTTGGCACTGTCTTGATGCCAGCTGAATGCCGACCAGCGCTTTCTGACTCCTATAGATACTGTAGTATTGAAACTGTGATGGAACCTTGACTTTAATTCAGAAGATCCAGGACTGTAGAATACTTGACTCCTGACACTGCTTTAGCTCAAAAGTCACTGAGCAGCGCCCTCCAGCCCTGCACTGGCTGGGGTAGCTCTGTGTTGATACTTGTGCTGCTGCAACTCTTAACCGCTTGCCGACCGCCGCACGACTATTTACGTCGGCGGTCAGCCCCTCACAGGCAAAGCGACGTAGTACTACGTCGCTAGCCTGTGAGGGACTAGGGAGCGAGTGCGCGCCCCCGGAGGCGTGCTCCCGCGTGGTCACGGACCCCCCCTCGTGTGTGACCGGCGGACACGTCACTCGGCGATCGTCGGTGCAGAGGGAGAAAGGCAGGCGGCTGATGTAAACAAGCCGCCTGTCATTCTCCCCTGTGTAGAAATAGTGATCATACGGTTCTACTATGTAGGACCATTGATCACTGTTCCTACGCCTCAAGCCACAGCCAATCACAGTTAGAAGCACGCCCCTAGGGACACACATAACCCCTCCCTCTCAAAAAAAGTTAATCCCTTCACTGCCAGTGTCATTTTACAGTAACAGTGCATATGTATAGCACTGATTACTGCAGTAATGTCACTGGTAACCCCAAAAGTATCAAAAATGTCAGTCAAGGGTCCGATCTGTCCGCCGCAATGTCGCAGTCCCGCAAAAAAAATCGCAGATCGCCGCCATTACGCGTTAAAAAAAAACAACAAAAATGACAAAAATCTTTCCCTTTGTTAGTAAACGCAATAACTTTTGCGCAAACCAATCAAAATATGCTTTTTGCAATTTTTTTTACCAAACATATGTAGAAGAAAACAAATTGGCTGAAAATGTTAAAAAATTTAGATTTTTACTTTTTTTTGGGGGCAATTTCATATAAAAAAATTTGAAAAATATTGTTATTTTTGAAAAATTTACGCTGTTTTTTTGTTTATAGCGCATGATCAAAAAATCGCACAGGTGATCAAATACCACCAAAAGAAAGCTCTGTTTGTGGGAAAAAAAGGATGTCAAATTCGTTTAGGTACAGCGTCGCACGACCGCGCAATTGTCCGTTAAAGTCACGCAGTGCCGAATCGCAAAATAGGCCCTGGTCAGGAAGGGGGTAAAATCTTCCGGGGCTTAAGTGGTTAACCTTGTACACTTCCCACTGTACACTGACTCTTTAGGGCCCAAACTACAGGCACCCCCTCTAACACTTCAGGGTCCTCTGACTAGGTGCCCCCTCTAATACTTCAGGGTCCTCTGACCAGGCACCCCCTTTAACCGCTAGCTGACTCCTGGATCCCTAGAACCTTCTCCGGAGTGGTCCCCTCTGACTCTAGGCAGACCCCCCAGGGGAAGTCCACAGTACTCATGACCTTTGTAGGCTTTCCTAGAACTGGATCCCTCTCTCTCTCTGGTGGTTCTTGGCACACCGGATCCCCTCTGCAGATCAGCTTCACACTCTCTGGATTCCCAGGCCGCCACCCAGGACACCCGCTTCCTCTGACAGGAGGAGAGACAGCCGTACTCTCCCTCCTGGGACTCTGCTTCCAGCCAAAGACGCTGAGTCCCTCACCCCCTTCAGACTTATACCCGCTCCCAGAATCCTCTGCGGCAGAATCTGCCTTCTGGGGTAGATACAAGCCTGCCACTGATTGGGTTTCATCCACTGCCCTACGAGAATCCTCTCACAGACTCAGTGGGGAGACTCCCCTCTCAGTAACCTCACCTGGGAGACATGACAGTCCAGCTGAAATTATGGCCCTGCTGTTAGGCAGCCAATGCCCACTATACTTTGCCTAGCACCTACCTGTAGGGTGCTACATATCCATGGTGAGGAAGTGGAAAGGGTGGACACTATACAATTTTTGGGTGTGCAGATTACGAGGGAGTTGTCACAGTCTCAAAATACTTGTTTTCTAGTGAACAAAAGCGCAGCAGAGACTGTTTTTCCTTTGTAGATTGAAACAGACTGAATTGTAAATTCTCCCCCGCAATCATTAATGTGAGCGGAGTTCAGCCTTATGTGTCAAAATGAAACAATCCCAGTTTTCTTTTTACCTGAATTCTTCAGTTTTCAGTGCTGTCACATGACTTCAATTCCACTTCCTGCTGAGTCCAGGAGCAGCAATGGGAGGAGCTGATCATAGGTTCCCGCCCAGTGTTCTCTCATCAGTAAGGATGCATTATACATCCTAATTCATGAGAAAATGAAGAAATAAAAAAAGAGCTATTCACACAGGACACGGGGTGGGGGGGCACATATACAGTATAGCTGTGCTGGGGGGGAGGGGCACATGTACAGTATAGCTGTGCTGGGGGGGGGAGGGGCACATATACAGTATAGCTGTACTGGGGGGAGGGCACATATACAGTATAGCTGTGCTGGGGGGAGGGGCACATATACAGTATAGCTGTGCTGGGGGGAAGGGGCACATATACAGTATAGCTGTGCTGGGGGGGAGGGGCACATATATAGTACAGCTGTGTTGGGGGGAGGGGCACATATACAGTATAGCTGTGCTGGGGGGGGGAGGGGTACATATGCAGTATAGCTGTACTGGGGGGAGGGCACATATAAAGTATAGCTGTGAAGGGGGGAGGGGTACATATGCAGTATAGCTGTGCTGGGAGGGGGAGGGGCACATGTACAGTATAGCTGTGCTGGGCTTTGAATGAAGACTCCCATAGGAGGAGGAAGCTGGACACGGGGAGGGGTACATATGCAGTATAGCTGTGCTGGGGGGGGGGGGGGGGGCACATGTACAGTATAGCTGTGCTGGGCTTTGAATGAAGACTCCCATAGGAGGAGGAAGCTGGACACGGGGGAGGGGAGGACTGTCAGAGTAGCTGAAGGTGCTTCGGGGGTCTCAGCTCACAGTCTACAATGATCACAGTACAGACAACCACACTAAGTCTTCCTTTCCACTAGTGCGACTAATCAATGGCACCCGTTCCCATCTATGCGACTTTGAAAATCAGTGACTTTGAAATGGTGCCTGCATTACTTTGATGCAACTTCCGATGCAACTTTGATCCAAAGAGTATAATGTTGGATCAAATTTGCATCAAAGTACTCACTCTGCACTCTAAGTCGCAATAGTGGAAATGTAGACTAAGGCCCCTTTTACACTTGTGCGACTTGTCCTGCAATTTGGGACTGCAAAGTCGCATGACAAGTCACATTCCATTTAATATAGAGTATGGTTCTTGCGCTAACACAGAGGATGGTGAAGATACACCTCAATGCGGCATATACTAAAGCTGGTGCTAAATAAAACAGCTTTTCAAGGTATTATGTAGGGGGTTGTAATGCGCTTTAAGGTGTACTAAAACCAGTATAAATAAATCTGTATATAATTATAAAAGCAAATCATATAAACATCCTATTCCAAATTGTAAATATAAAAGTAATAAAGTGCTTGTGTGCTTCAAGTATAGGTGATATACGTAAACCTATTTTCCAATGCCACTGTGCATAACATAAATTGTCATCAATCCTTATTAATGTATAAATCGAGGTGCCTTATAGCAAATAAATATATAAGGTGCTTATTATAAAAAAAGTGCAGGTGCATCAATATATAATTCTAGTATACAACATGTTTCTATAAATCTATAGATCAATATGCTTCTTCCAGTGTTAGATGCTAAAAATTAGGTATCCCAAAAAAATATATATATAAAATAGTCCAGTCACGTCCAATCAATAAATTAGAATATAAAGTGATCCGTAGTGTTTTCTATTTTCCTCCACCTTTATTCCCCGTGTGTTGTGTGTCTTCAGTGCATACACTTCTAGGTGCTCTAAATGCTCACCTCACTCAGGTAAGTAATACGCCTGTATCACTTAACCAGTGGTGCCTCTGGTTTCTATTCCTCTCCACTTTGTTTGTCTCCCTCTGGGATGATCCCTTGTCTCCTGAGTGGTATCCGGTACTCTCTCCTTTGTCACTTTTTGGGATACCTAATTTTTAGCATCTAACACTGGAAGAAGCATATTGATCTATAGATTTATAGAAACATGTTGTATACTAGAATTATATATTGATGCACCTGCACTTTTTTTTATAATAAGCACCTTATATATTTATTTGCTATAAGGCACCTCAATTTATACATTAATAAGGATTGATGACAATTTATGTTATGCACAGTGGCATTGGAAAATAGGTTTACGTATATCACCTATACTTGAAGCACACGAGCACTTTATTACTTTTATATTTACAATTTGGAATAGGATGTTTATATGATTTGCTTTTATAATTATATACATATATATTTATACTGGTTTTAGTACACCTTAAAGCGCATTACAACCCCTACATAAGTCACATTCCATGATTTCCAATAAGTACATATCTGTGCGACTTCAAGTTGCAAGGACTTCAAAGTAGTCTTTGCACTACTTTAGGTCGACTTTGATGCGTTTTGAGGTCCAAAGACATAGGCATTGCTTCATGTCCAGTCAAAACTGCGTCAAACATTTGTGGTAAAATCGCATTGTAAAATCACGGCAAAATGTGCAACTAATTAATGACACCCATTCCCATCTACGTGACTTTGAAAATCAGCGACTTTGAAAAGGTACCTGCACTACTTTGATGCAACTTTTGATGCGACTTTGATCCAGAGAGTGTAAAGTTGGATCAAAGTTGCATCAAAGTCGCACTCTAAATCGCAATAGTGGAAATGTAGACTAACGCTTTGTTTCCACTAGTGTGACTTGTCATGCAACTTTGGACACACAAATTCACATGAAAAGTCACAGCCCATTGATTTCAATGGCATCTGTTCCCATCTATGTGACTTAGAAAATCAGCGACCTTACAAAGGTACCTGCACTACTTTGATGCAATTTTAAATGCAACTTTGATCCAGAGAGTGTAAAGTTGGATCAAAGTTGCATTCCAAAGTCACACTCTCGCCTAGTGGCTATGTTTCCACTAGTGCGACTCTTAAGTTGTGAGATTTAAAGTGCGACTTTGCAGCTTTGATCCAACTTTACACTCTCTGGATCAAAGTCGCATCAAGGTAGTGCAGGCACATTTTCAAAGTCGCTGATTTTCGGAACGGGACCTGCTGGTAAGAATTCCATACAAATTTGAACTTGCATGTGCTATACAAGTGCCAAAAATTGGGCCTTTGCTGTTGGTGTTGTCTGAACACCGTAACCAAGGCCTCACAGTTACTCTTGCTGGGTGCAGGAACAGGACCTGCTGGTAAGAATTCCATGCAAATTTGAAATTGCATGTACAACACAGGTGCCAAAAATTGGGCCTTTGGTGTTGGTGTTGCCTGAACACCGTAAACCCTCACAGTTAGCAGGGAACAGGGACAGGGCCTGCTGTTAAAAATGACATACAACATTTAAATTGTATGCACCTGTCATACAAGTGCAGAAAAATTAGGCCTTGGGGGTTGGTAGTGACCTAAACCAAAAACCTTGTTGGAAGCTAGCAGAATAAAGGTAGAGGAATAGGATAGGCAGCATATGCAGTCTTCAAGGGATGGCAGACCCCTAGCAAATTCAATCAGTTACATCAGCATCAGGGGCCTGATAGCTCTTGTTGATCCAGGACTGGTTCATTTTGATAAAAGTCAGCTGGTCAACAGAATCTGTGGACAGAAGCACTCTTTTGTCCGTCACAAAACCTCCAGCAGCACTGAACGTCCGTTCGGAAAGCACGCTGGAAGCAGGACAGGCCAGTAGCTCCATTGCATATTGAGCAAGTTCTGGCCAGTGGTCCATCCTCAAGACCCAGTAAGCCAGTGGATGCTCAGCTAGAAAGGTCTCCAAGTCTGCTCTTGCGCCTACATAATCATGCACCATATGATGGAGATGCTGCCGATGGTTGCTTAAACCTAACAGCCCTGGGTGGTGCTGAGGACAAAAGAACTGTTTAAAGTCATCAGTCAGCCGGCCATCTTCTCCACTGCTCCTCCTTTGGCTAAACGATGCCTCAGAAACACGTCCGGAGAATGTTGACATCCCTATTCTGGAAAGGCGGTACACAAATTTTTTTTCTAGGCCTCCTCAAGATGTTTCATCCTCTATCCCTCTGCGAAGGCAGGATGAGCTCTGCAACTTTACCCTTGTAACATGGATCAAGAAGGGTTGCCCACCAGTAATTATCCCTCTCCTTGATAGCATGAATCCTCGGGTCCTTTCACAGGCTTTGCAGAATCAGAGAGCCCATGCAACGTAAGTTGGAGGAGGCATGAGCTTCTGAGTCCTCTGGGTCATTAAGGATGACATTGTCAGCAGGAGCAACCTCTCCCCAACCACGTACAACTCCTGTGGTTTCTGGGGAATCAAAACCATTGCTTGAAGATTGCTGTGTGCTATCCTCTACATCCATGCTGCAGAAATCCTCCTCCTTCTCCTCTTCCTCCTGTGAGTTTTGTGGCCCTGCAGGAATGATCTCTGCATAAAGGGGGCCTTGTGAGGAAAGGAAGTCCTCCTCTTCTTCCCGCTGTTCTGCCTCAAGTGCCCTGTCCATGATTCCACGCAGCGTGTGCTCCAGCAGGTAGACTAGAGGGATAGTGTCACTGATGCATGCATCGTCCCGGCTCACCATCCTTGTGGCCTCCTCAGATGGTAACAGGATGATGCATGCATCCTTAATCAAAAGCCACTGGCGTGGCAAAAAAAAAAAGCCAAGCTCCCCTGACCCTGTCCTTGTGCCATACTCACATGGCTACTCATTGATGACTCTCTGCTGCGTCAGCATTGCCAACGTTGAGTTCCACCTGGTGGGCATGTCACAAATGAGGTGGTTGGTGGGCAGGTTGAATTCCCGTTGAATGTCAGATAAGCGAGCACTGGCATTGAACGAACGGCGGAAATGGCCACAGACTTTCCTGGCCTGCCTCTGCAACCTTTTCAGGAAGTGAAATACAGCTTGTCAAATTCAGATAACAGGAAATAGCGTTGTCGGTGAAGAACAGGAAGAAGCTGATTGCCCAGCTTAGATAAGACTTTCTAAGTTTCACTAGCATTTAGCCAGAAAATGAAATATCAAGGATAAAGATATTTAACATACTATTAATAGGAAAAATGTAATTTTTGACTGGAGTTTTCCTTTAAGGCTTCTGTCCAGTTTCTATCTTTGTACCATTGAGAGTATTCTTCTCCACCGTGCTGTAGTGTGGAATGCCGGTGTTCTGCCGAAAACTCCAACTTGCCAAGAACTCTAATTACATAAACTTCCGGTGACTGTACATCATGAATAACTGGAGATTTTGACAACTTGGTGTTTTCTCAGAACAAACGGCAGTGTTTACACTCCTGTACACACTATAATGAGTGGACAATGTTTGTCCACCCACTAGTTAACAAAAACATGGCTACCTCCAAAGCGGCGACAACTAGCGGGTGGACAATGTCCACTCATTATAGCATGTACAGGAGTGTATACGCTTCCACCTGTTCTGTGAAAAAACCAAGTTGTGGAAATCTCCAATTATACAGTCACTGGAAGTTGACGTGATTGGAGTTCTCAGCAAGTTGCAGTTTTCCGAAGAAACACCGGCTGCAGGGCGGAGGATAAGAAGTGCTTGTCTCTCATGGTGAAAACAGTGCAACAAAAGCTAGTAGTAGTGATTCAGCCCATGCAGATTAGTGTGTTTGCTCCATTGCCATCAGGGAAGATATGGGACACTCAAAACGCACACTAATCATTTGAAATATAGTTTTTTCCCTAGGCCTAAATTGCCTTTATACCCACCAGGTACTGAGTTTTAGGAATGTTATGTAAAAATTTTACTGTTTTAAAAAATATTTAATATTTTCTTATGTTTAAGAACAGATATGTGGGCATGTGTTAGGAGTATATATGTGTGGTTGAGAAATATTTTTTTAAATTGCTGTTGTGAAGAGTTACTTGATACATTTTGTTGCATGCATACAATGTCAATAAAGTATTATCTTATCTTATTATCTTATCCCTTACCGAACAGAGAGTGATAAGAAATATTTTAGGACACAGTTTGCAAAAAAAAAAAAAACAAAACAGATGGGTCAAACTCTTTTTCATTCATGCTGAAATAAAAATGTTTTGGTTTTTTTACATACCAACTTGCCGACCACAATACGTATATATACAATATGTTTCGGTCTGCAAGTGGTTTGCCGGGATTATGGCTGAAGGTATCAGCCATAACCTGGTAGCAGATGGCCAGCTTTCTCATGAATCCAGTCTGAGCGGATCATGAGCCACTGGGCCGGTTTCCGAAGCGGTGGGAGGGACCGTCAAACCCACCCCCCCCCCTCTGCCGGTGCATTTTTTAGGCTTACTGTTACCGCCGATTCGCCCAAGAAATGATCCGACAGTGCGGCTGTTTGGTCCCATAAACGATCTCTATTGCTCCAGTCCTCTATGGCCTTAGAGGACTGGAGCGACGTCATAACGTCACTTCTTGTCCAGGTTGAAAAAAAACAACAAAAAAATAAAATAAAACAACATTTTTTTTTTGATCTTTTGCTTTTAACCTCTTCCGGACTGCCCCCTGCAGATTTACTGCTGGAGGCAGCCCCTCCTGCGTGAACCGATGTAGCTGTACGTTGGTCGCGTGCCTGCAGCTAGGGGGCAATGCGCGCCGCCAGTGGCGCACTCCCACCCCCACTCTACAGTGGGGACTCTGATGCACAGGGCCGGCAGCTCCGATTGTCATCGGGCACCCGTGATCATTCTCCGCTGAGCGAGAAGGATGGTAAGCTGACTGTTCTTCTCCCTGGAATGATCACAGAGCTCATGTGATCCTTCTATATAGGAACACAGGTCTCTGTGATCATTTCAAAAGCCCAACCCCCCACAGTTAGAAACACTCCCCTAGGCTTACATTTAACCCCTTTGATCACCCCTGTGTTAACCCCTTCCCAGTGTCATTATTATAGTAACAGTGCATATTTTTAGCACTGATTACTGTAGTAATGTCACTGGTCCCCCCAAAAGTGTCAAAAATGTCAGTTAGGGGTCCGATCTGTCTGCCGCAATGTCGCAGTCCCACTAAAAATCACAGATAGTCGCCATTTCTAGTAAAAGAAAAAAAAAAAAATAAGACATAAATCTTTCCCATAGTTAGTGGACGCGATAACTTTTGCGCAAACCAATCAAAATACGCTTATTGTGATTTTTTTTTTTTTTACCAGATTTATGTACCAGAAAACAAATTGGCCTAAAATGTTAAAAATATTTGATATAGAAATGTTTTTGTTATATAGCAGAATGTGAAAAATATTGTTTTTTTTTTTTCAGAATTGTCGCTAATTGTCGGCCAATTGGGAAGCAGGTCCTGAGACCTGTTTCCCGATTGGCCAAAAGGAGAAGCCATCCTATTGGCGAAGTAGGAGGAGAAGGGAGGAGGCACAGGGGGAAGCCCGACCCACGCAGGAGACTGAGGGGGAAGCCGCCGCCGCCTCCACATGTCAGTCCAGGGTAAGTGATCCGGCGACCGAGGGGGGAGGGGGTGTGGTGTGCGGGCTGGAGCTGGTGTGGTCCGGGGGGGGGGGTATGGTGTGCGGGCTGGAGCTGGTGTGGTCCGTCTGCCACCCCCCCCCGGCCCATGGAGCACCAGCCGCCACTGGATTCCGGATCGTATAAAAAAAATACCAGGGTTAAGGCAGCTAGCTGCTGCCATAACCCCAGTATTTAACCTCAAATTACTGACGTAAATGCACGGTGGGCGGTCCAGAAGTGGATAATACCCCACACTTCTCTTTAATTTGGGATAGACAAGGGATGGAATAAAACCATTTGCATTGCTCTCTGTTTTTCTGTTAGGAAAAAATCGCCTCACACCCTGTCAGGGCAAGAAGATTTTGAAAATCCCTCTAACAAGTACACAAACAAGAACACATTAAAATATATTATTAGTAGAATGGGGGGTATGTTCTGACAATGTTTTAATTGCTTTCTGTGCCTTCCTGTCCTGGTGTCAATCACAACCCCCTATTTATTGTATGCTTGTCACAATGACGGAAAGTTGGAGAGTAAAGCCACCCTAATGGAGTTGGGGCCCAAGAAATTAGGAAAAATCTCCCCAATGGGGTCACAGCAACAGTCAGGGACAGGAAATCTCCACACTGGAATTGAAAACTAAAAGAAAGAAAAAAAAAAAGAAAGTCATTATTCAAGTGTTATCTGATAAATGTAAATACAGTCTTTAAATAATCGAATTACACTGGAAAGCCAATTATTCTAATTAAAAGGTAATGAATATCCTTTTCAGTTTATTGACATCTACATGTAAAAAGATGAATTATGTAAATAACTTTACCACTGTACGTTAATATTTGAAAAAAAACCCTTTGTGTCATTAAAAAATGCCCTCCTTTTGTGGGTGATATCTGAGTACCATAGAAGGAAGACCGGTGATGGTATGAGCTGATCCACAATATACAGATCTGTGTATTTAACCACATATATGTAAATAACCGTGTAGGTCGGCCCATACCCCTAATAATCATATGCAAACCAAGAAGAAAAAGATGGGGCTTTTGAGGCCAGTTGGGAGAAGGAGGACCAAAAATCACAACAGTTTAAAAATAAAATAATATTTATTAATACATCTATTAAAAAACATGTACAATTGGGACAAAAAAAGAGGTCCCCTATGACAAATACAAACAACTAAAAAACACAGTGCACAAATACATTCCCTAACTGGGAATGCCGATACTTAATGCAGATGTTTATGCAAGTCTCAGTTGACACACGGTCCGGGGGTCCCAGCAAGCCAACCTCAATACTAGGCACTTTTTGATCAATCCTGATGTACTGACTGCCTATATAATTTTTTGAGGCTCTAAGATGCCAGGATAGTACAAGCACCCCTCAAACTACCCTTTTTTGAAAAGTAAACAACTCCTTGGAAAATGAAGAAATTAAATAAATTTCTTTGAATAAAGCAAGTGCCCACAGGACTTTTAAAGAATTACGCCAAAAAGAAAACAACATTTTTTAAACCATAATGTATAAAAAATGTGACACCTTTATTATTCACATTCCATAATGGACATTAAAAAACACAATATAAATTAAATTTCAACAATAATTAAAAAAAAGCATGCGTTGATGCATAGTACCATGTTAACACACTGTAATTACCATAGCAGCAGGAATATATGATGTAAACCAAGCACTAATATACTCTTTCTCGACACATTTTGTGAACCAAATTTCACTTAGTCAGGAGATAAACAAAATTAATGCACAGAAGTCCCCAAGAAGAGAAGGGACCAAAAACATATCGCTGATGCCCCACACTCCCGAAGGGGAACCCATCAGAAAAATTTAAATAACATTTTTCTTTTTTAAATTGTCATATTAAGTTATTTCTCACACACGGCATACTTGCAATTACACCCCAAAACACATGCTGCTACTCCTCCTGAGTAAAAGGATACCACATATGTGAGATTTTTTCACAGCCCAACTACGTAGAAAGCCCCAACATCCAAAGAGCACCTTCAGGCATTCTCGGGCATAAATTACATATCTAATTTCCTGACTATCTATCAGATTTTTGAAGGCCCTGGAGCACCAAGATAATGAAAACACCTAAAAAAAAAAACATTTTGGAAAGCAAACACCCCAACGTATTTTCTATGAGGCATAATGAGTCCTTTGAACATGTCATTTTTTTTCTACAAGTTTTTGGAAAATGTGGAAAGAAAATGAAAATTTTTTTTAACACAAAGTTGTCAATTCATCAAAAGATATTTCTAACACAAAGTATGGACATACCAATAATTACACCCCAAAATACATTCTGCTACTTCTCCTGAGTATGGCCATACCACGTGTGAGACTTTTTCACAGCCTAGCCACACAGGGACCCAACATCCAAGGAGCACCTTCAGGCGCTCTAGGGGCATAAATTACACATTTATTTTCCTGACTACCTGACAATTTTGGAGGCTCTCGAGCACCAGTACAGTGGAAACACCCATATGATCCTGTTATGGAAAGCAAACAACACAAGGTATTTTCAAAGAGGCATAATGAGTTTTTTGAACATATACTTTTTTTGCCACAAGTTTTTGGAAAATGTGGAAAGAAAATGAAAATGTATTTTTTTTAACACAAAGTTGTCAATCTATAAGATATTTCTAACAAACAGCATGGACATACTTAGAATTACACCCCAAAATACATTCTGCTACACCTCCTGAGTATGGGAATAAAACATGTGTAAGACCTTTTCAATGTCTTGACAAATTATGTACCCAACATTGCAACCTGTGTAACACAAAAATCAACCAACACTGTATAGAAAACAATGTACTGTAATGGTTGCCTCTGTAAGGTGGTAAGTGAACATAGCATAGTGTGGCTTCACCTACAGAAGTTCATTTTCCTATAAGACAAGCAAGACTAACCTACTGGTACGTGGCTGCCCCCATAGTATAATGCTAAGCTCACTGGCCAGGAAGTATAGGAGGCTGAACAAAGGGTAAACAAAAGATTACCTGTGGTTTTAGTAGTTCAGGAGAGCATTGGTCCGGGAAGCAGGCAGAGACATGGTCAGCAACAGCCAAAGGAATCATCCAGGCAACAGGCAGGAACGTGGTCGATAAAAAGTCCTGGGTCATTTCAGACAGCAGGCAGATATATGGTCAGTACAGCCAAAGTATTGATCTAGGCAGCAGGCAGGAACATCAGGCTTAGGGCCTTGGTCAGGTACAGTAAGACCTGGGCACAGAGGTAGAGGCTTCTTCCCACCCAAATTTCTTCGAAGCCTTCTATCTCCAGACCCTGATCTGGGGATTACAAAAGCCAGAGAAAACCAAAAATTGTTTTTCTCTACTCGGAACACTACTCTGAAGCCCCTCACATATTTGAGACCCCCGTGTTATCTTGAAGCCCACTACTACAGTAGCAGGGCAAAAGATCAATACAAGCGGCAGTCAAAAAGAAAAAATGATCAATTAACAGGGCAAATTCAGTTTAGGTGGAAGGCAGAAATGTGGCTGATAAACAATCCAGACAGCAGGCAGAGGCATTGCCAATAAATAGGCCCGGGTCAGGTTCAAGTGGCAGCCATTGGCATGGTCAGTTTAGGCAGCAGGCAGAGGCATCATCGATAAACAGGCCAGGGTCAATTCAGGCGGCAGGCAGAGGCATGGTCAGTTCAGGCGGCAGGCAGAGGCATGATCAGTGTGAAGGCAAATGGTTAGAACGTTAGATGGATATTAGAAATGGGAAATGGCAGGAAGTCAGAATTACATTCACCAATCACCACACTTCACTAATATTGTACAGAAATATTGTATGGTAATGGCGGAGGCAGTCTCCTATGTATAGGCCTTGTTGGGAAGGACACTGGGGACAATATTAGGGTGTTGCATCTCAACCGTCCCTCCATCTGAAGCATGCCCAACTTTTTTTTTTACATTTTCGCCCTGTTTCTCTGGGAGGGATTTTTTCTGGAAAATGTCTTTCATGGAGTTTGCTCACTGCATCTGAGCAAATGTTTTCCAATTGAGGACCTTCCTGGTACACAGTGACAATATCCTCCTGATATCTGAGAAAGGTCTTTTAGTGGATTTATGATAAATAACATAGGAATTATAAATTGCCAAATTGAAGAGATAGAGGGAGACTTTCTTGTACCAGTGGTGGGTTCGTCTAGTTTGTTCTTTTATAGCCAATACTTCTTTGTCCCGCAAAGTCACCGACTCCCCTTTTTGTAGTTTTGTATCCACCAGCCTGTGCAGGAAGCCCTTCTTATTAGATCTCTCTGTGCAATTTGCAAGTGTTTAAGGCATGCGCAGGCACACCTGACACACCCCAGAGCTTTTTTGATTTCAGAATGTTTGAGAACTCTTTTTCGGCACCTCTGCTAATGGAAACTGGTAGCTGCAAGTGGCATTATTTGTCATTTGGATGTGTAACTCCTGTAAGCACTGCAGCCGTGGAGTAAGCAAAAAAAAGAAAAAAAGAAGATTAAAAAAAAAAAAGTGTCTATTTTTTGCCCACTAGGGGTGCCGGACTTAGTGCTGGGTATGGGGGGGTGGGGTTTTTGACCCCACCCTCGGCCAGCAGAGGCGCCGATTGGCACTCCTCAGGGGATCATGGGGGCGCAGAGCAATGCGCCCCGACACTCCCCACTTTTCAGATGTCCGGGCTGTGATTGGTCCAGACTCCAGCCTGGACCAATCACAGTAGGACATGGACCTGGTGACGTGACGCGTGGGGGCAGTGCACCGCCCCGGCGTCACGATCACCGCTTCCGGCTTCCGTCCATTCCTGCCCGAGGACTCGGAGTGTCGCAGCCAGGAGGAGAAGACAGAGGACTCGGAGGACGGTCGGAGACAGACGGAGAAAGAGAGCAGTCGCGAGTAGAGAGCCGCATCGGATCGCCTTCTGGAGACAACGGTGGTGAGTCACTCCCAGACAGCCGAGTCAGTCCACCAGACCAGTCCGCTGCTCAGCCTCTCCCCGTATCATCGCAGCCAGGCCCAGGCAGGCCGCAGGCGCCGCGCAGAGAATACTCCGCACCCGCAGGCCGCAGCGTGAGATCACTCAGAGTCGTCATTCCACCACACAGAGTCAGACCAGTCCAGTCCAGCACTGCACAGCAGGCAGCAGCAGCCCGGGCCCGGCGGTAAGCATCAGTCAGTGATCACTCACTGACGACTCGTGATTCTGAAGTGAAATTTGTGAATGATGGTGATTGAATTCATAATGATGCCTCTCAGGTCTCAGTCTCTCTGCATTGATTGGGGGGCATGCTGTGGCACTCTGCAATGATTGGGGGCATGCTGTGGCGCTCTGCAATGATTGGGGGGCATGCTGTGGCACTCTGCAATGATTGGGGGCATGCTGTGGCGCTCTGCATTGATTGGAGGGCATGCTGTGGCACTCTGCAATTATTGGGGGCATGCTGTGGCGCTCTGCAATGATTGGGGGCATGCTGTGGCGCTCTGCATTGATTGGGGGGCATGCTGTGGCACTCTACAATGATTGGGGGCATGCTGTGGTGCTCTGCATTGATTGGGGGCATGCTGTGGCACTCTGCAATGATTGGGGGGCATGCTGTGATGATCGGCAATGATTGGGGGCATGCTGTGGCGCTCTGCATTGATTGGGGGGCATGCTGTGGCACTCTGCAATGATTGGGGGCACTCTGTGGTGCTCTGCATTGATTGGGGGCATGCTGTGGCACTCTGCAATGATTGGGGGGCATGCTGTGGCACTCTGCATTGATTGGGGGCATGCTGTGGAACTCTGCATTGATTGGGGGGCATGCTGTGGCATTCTGCATTGATTGGGGGGCATGCTGTGGCACTCTGCATTGATTGGGGGCACGCTGTGGCACTCTGCATTGATTGGGGGCACGCTGTGGTGCTCTGCATTGATTGGAGGCACGCTGTGGCACTCTGCATTAATTGGGGGCACGCTGGTCACTCATTTTTCTGTTTGCATCCCCCCAAAAATTTTAAGCACCAGCCGCCACTGGTAAGCAGGCAGTCTGCTGCATTTTCCGATGCTGCTTCTGAAGTTCCGGCTACAGCATCCCTGACAGCTAAATATCACTCCACTGCCTGCTTTTAGGGATGCTGTAGCATGAAAACTACAGAGGCAGCATCAGATAATTCCTGACTGCTTACTCCACAACCAATGGCTTCAGTCCTCACAGGAGTTAGTAGTTACCTACCATCCTATGCCCCATGTTGCCAGAAAATGAAGCTTTGGATGCTCCCTTATTCATTGCCAAACCCCTCTCTGAGGCAGCAGTCAGGGGAAAAATCGCTCTCTCCTTGGGTTTCTGTTTGTCGGGGCTTTTACAGTAAGATTTCTATTGGTTGGCCTAGCAGGAAGAGATCATCCCAGTGCAGTCCTGATTACTGCTTCCTGCCCAGCACACACCAGAGCTCTCTGCATAGCTGCCAACTGTCCCATTTTTTAAGGGAAAGTTCCGCCAAATAGGACCTTGTCCTGGCTAACTTACTCTGCCGGGACTTGTCCCAGCCAGTGGGGGAACGTGGGGGAGGCTGGAGGGGCCGTCTGACCTTTATTTTCCCTAACAGTGTCTCCCTGCTCCAGCCGCCATCTTCAGGCTCAGGATGGCCGGTGGGCACCCTGGGATTGGGTGAATATGGCGGGGGCTGGCCTGTGCCTTTCTAGTCACGACGTAGCGTGGGTGGCGCATGTGTGGGTGGCGGTTTCTTCTGGAGCCAGGCCCTGCCCTCGCAGTCTCAGACCAGCACGCTCAGCCTCAGTACACCAGCTGCCTGCTGCTCAGCTCCAGACCCGACCGCGGACGTTCTTCCTCTTACTGTATGTGAGTGCCGACAGATAATTGTCACTAAAGGATCTGATGTATGGGGGGACAAGGAGTTTGAGGGCAAGAAAAGAATATAAAGTCAACAGAGTTACAGAAGTAAGTGACTGCTAGAGGAAAAGAGCAGAGTGCTGTTTATTAGAGAAGAGTGGGGAACAAAAGAGAGATACTGGAAAAAATGAGGGGATGCCTGGGATGCTAGAGAGGGACTAGTCTCAGCAGTGCCATAAAACAAAAATTCTGTCTGGAAGAGAAAGATAGGAAACAGGGAGAGAATAAAGAGACAGTGTCTCAATGTCTGATCGTTTCATACTCTGACAGAATGACAGTCTGCCTATGTAAACAAGGCAGACTGTCCTTCTGTGAGTACAGAAGACATGGATCCTGTGTTCCTGTGAAGCAGAAACACTGATCCATGTTTTCAGGTAGTAAAAGAACCTCCCCCACAGTTAGTAAGCACTCCCTAGGCACACATTTAACACTCTGATTGCCCCTGATGTTAACCCCTTTCCTGTCAGTGTCATTAGTACAGTGACAGTGCATATTTTTAGCACTGATCACTGTAATAATGTCACTGGTCCCCACAAAAGTGTCAGTTAGGTGTCTGATTTGTCCACTGCAATATCGCGGTCCCGTTATAAGTCATTGATCACCGCCATTACTATTAAAAAAATAAATAAACAAAAATATCCCCTAGTTTGTAGACACTATAACTTTTGCGCAAACCAATCAATACACGGTTATTGGGATTTTTTTCTTATCAAAAATATGTAGCAGAATACATAATGGCCTACACTGATAAAGACATTTTACTTTTTTTTTTGGATGTATTTTAGAGCAAAAGGTAAAAAATATTGTTTGTTTTTTTTTCAAAATTGTTGGCTGTTCTTTGTTTATAGCACAAAAAATAAAAAACACAGAGGTAATCAAATACCACCAAAAAAAAAGCTCTATTTGTGTTTGTTTGGATACAGTATCACACGACGCGCAATTGTCTGTTAAAGCAATGCAGTAATGTATCGAAAAAAATGGCCTGGTCAGAAAAGAGGGTAAACCTTTCAGAGCAGAAGTGGTTAATAAGATATAATGTGTATTTGGAAAACATCTATGTAGCACCTCGGAGGTTCCAGTAACTCCTAAGCTATCAAAAAATCTAAGCATAAACAGCAAGGAATGGGATTTCATAATACAGCCCAACTTCAGGAAAGTCAAAAAGTCCATACTTGCAGTGTGAGAGTGTGGGGGGAGGAGATAGCCTCTTTGCCAATATGTCTTCCTTACATAGAAGCTGAAGGGGACAAGTCACAGCAGTGGAGGGATCCTGCTGGAGAAAGGAATAGGGTACAGCTGGGTACACACAGATTGAGATATTAGATCAGCTTCTCTGTCAGCTTCCCAGTACTGCTGGAAACCTTGTTCAATCAGCGGCTTGCAGCCAATCCGCTGCAGCACTGATCAGTGTATTCTGACAGTGGAGAGTCCCTGCTGTCAGAATACTGTGTCCTAGCAGGGGGGATTCCTGCATCCACATCGCTTGTGTAGATGCAAGAATCAGCTAGCTATCTGAACAAAAAAAAACCTGTGCACGTGTACCAAATTAAAGGATGTATTCACCTTTTAGAACATGTTACATGCTACACCAGTATACAGGATTTAACAAGTTTTAGTTGCCCCCTCTCCTCCTCTGCGCCCCACCCATGCAGCCTCTTCATTAATTCATAGGAATTTGTAAATGTAGAAACTACAAGTCTGATCCACCATTGCAGCAGGCAGACTTGTAGTTTACATGAACTGCAAGCACACTGGTCAGCACACAGTAGTACAGGCACAGAGCTGTAGGCAGTTTTTGCAAGAGCGTGACACTTCAACCGCAATCTGCTGATCACGGGTGCAATATTTTGCAGGCTCCTGTTTTAAAAATAATAAATGCACATTTTTCACTGGCAAAAATATGTGAATTTTAAATTTTTTAAAAAAAATTGAACCTATGCTTTAATGTACCTTAATCCTCTGCCGCTAAACTAAATGAGCATTAAACCTATGCAGTATGGGGGCCCTAGTGCAAGGATAGTTTTTTTTATTATTAATGTAGCAGTGTCCCCTTGAGGACTGCTAAATTCTTCACCTTTGGATCCCCCTGGGTTACCATTAGCAACTGCAGCATGCACAATTTAACATTTTACTCCTTGGCTCAGTCAATGAACAGTCTAGGAGATGTAGTTGTTTTTTTGTTGTTTTATTTATTTAGGGATTGGAGAAGGGAAGAGTGGGATCCCCACAAGCGGTGAACAGGCTGTCTGGAACTAGTGACGGCAGGGTCAGCGGCGGTGAGATTGGCACTCCCATTAACCTTATGGTACATCCATTGCAGTGCTTGTGATTTTTAATTTGATGTAAGCAGATATGCTGGGGGATTGGAACTTTGGATTTTAGAGTTATAATAAATTGGATTATGCTATGAGCCTTTTGTATTTTATTTAAATGCTCGATTGGCGAGGAGAGGTGTTGAGGTGTGTGATCCGATGCTGTCAGGGGTGTTCCCTGCTCTGTGGAAGCGGAGAAGCAAGGTGGATCAGCTGACTAACCAGGCTTGACCTGTGGTTTAGAAAGGCTTTTCTCCTTTTGAGTTCTGGTGAGTGTTTCATACTTAGGGGGAATCCTCACGAGGTGTGGTGACAGGAGTCCGTGTGTAAAGGACTGCACACTTTGGTTTGCACCATCTGGGAACTTTATGAACTTTCTAACTACTCTGACATCAATGATGTTATAACAACGTTCAGCCTGAGTGAAGGAACAATATTATTTGCAGCGCTGCTAATGTGGACATTGTTGCATACAATATTTTATATGGAAAATTGAAACATCTGTATATAGTGTTATTAACATTAACATTACAGTCTAGGTTACTGTATCCCCTTTTGTGAAGACTGAGGAGAAGAATTTATTCAGAACCTTTACCTTCTCTCTGTCCTTTATAGCCAAATTCCCTTCATCATCCTTTATGGAGCCAATATGTTCTGGCCTCACTTTCTTACTATTTATATATCTAAAGAAAGAGTTTTTTTTTTACTCTCTTCTGCTATTTGCCTTTCGTGTTCTATCTTAGCCACCTTGATTGCGCTCTTACATTTCTTATTGCATTCTTTGTAATGTAGAAATTCTGACAATAACACCTCAGCCTTGTATTTTTCAACGTCTTTTTTTTTGTTTTATATGCATTTTTACAATGGAGTTTAGCCACCCAAGGTTTATTTTAGCTTTTTTAAACTTATTCCCTGTTGGAATGCACTGGCCAATACCTTTATTAAGTAGGTTCCTAAAGCACTCCCATTTCTCCTCCATGTTCTTTTTTCCTAGGATTCAATCCCATTTAATATTGTCTAGAAAAGAGCGCAGTTTAGGGAAATTGGCTTTTGAAATTCAGTGTCCTTGTATTACCCTTGTGTTTCCTATTTCTGTGATTTACAGTGGGTACGGAAAGTATTCAGACCCCCTTAAATTTTTCACTCTTTGTTATATTGCAGCCATTTGCTAAAATCATTTAGGTTCATTCTTCTTCCTCATGAATGTACACATAGCACCCCATACTGACAGAAAAACACAGAATTGTTGACATTGTTGCAGATTTATTAAAAAAGAAAAACTGAAATATCACATGGTCCTAAGTATTCAGACCCTTTGCTCAGTATTTAGTAGAAGCCCCCTTTTGATCTAATACAGCCAGGAGTCTTTTTGGGAAAGATGCAACAAGTCTTTCACACCTGGATTTGGGGATCCTCTGCCATTCCTCCTTGCAGATCCTCTCCAGTTCTGTCAGGTTGGATGGTAAACGTTGGTGGACAGCCATTTTTAGGTCTCTCCAGAGATGCTCAATTGGGTTTAAGTCAGGGCTCTGGCTGGGCCATTCAAAAACAATCACGGAGTTGTTGTGAAGCCACTCCTTCGTTATTTTAGCTGTGTGCTTAGGGTCATTGTCTTGTTGGAAGGTAAACATTCGGCCCAGTCTGAGGTCCAGAGCACTCTGGAGAAGGTTTTTGTCCAGGATATCCCTGTACTTGGCCGCATTTATCTTTCCCTCGATTGCAACCAGTCGTCCTGTCCCTGCAGCTGAAAAACACCCCCACAGCATGATGCTGCCACCACCATGCTTCACTGTTGGGACTGTATTGGACAGGTGATGAGCAGTGCCTGGTTTTCTCCACACTTACCGCTTAGAATTAAGGCCAAAAAGTTCTATTCTGGTCTCATCAGACCAGAGAATCTTATTTCTCACCATCTTGGAGTCCTTCAGGTGTTTTTTAGCAAACTCCATGCGGGCTTTCATGTGTCTTACACTGAGGAGAGGCTTCCGTCGGGCCACTCTGCCATAAAGCCCCAACTGGTGGAGGGCTGCAGTGATGGTTGACTTTCTACAACTTTCTCCCATCTCCTGACTGCATGTCTGGAGCTCAGCCACAGTGATCTTTGGGTTCTTCTTTACCTCTCTCACCAAGGCTCTTCTCCCCCGATAGCTCAGTTTGGCCGGACGGCCAGCTCTAGGAAGGGTTCTGGTCGTCCCAAACGTCTTCCATTTGAGGATTATGGAGGCCACTGTGCTCTTAGGAACCTTAAGTGCAGCAGAAATCTTTTTGCAACCTTGGCCAGATCTGTGCCTTGCCACAATTCTGTCTCTGAGCTCTTCAGGCAGTTCCTTTGACCTCATGATTCTCATTTGCTCTGACATGCATTGTGATCTGGAAGGTCTTATATAGACAGGTGTGTGGCTTTCCTAATCAAGTCCAATCAGTATAATCAAACACAGCTGGACTCAAATGAAGGTGTAGAACCATCTCAAGGATGATCAGAAGAAATGGAAAGCACCTGAGTTAAATATATGAGTGTCACAGCAAAGGGTCTGAATACTTAGGACCATGTGATATTTCAGTTTTTCTTTTTTAATAAATCTGCAACAATGTCAACAATTCTGTGTTTTTCTGTCAGTATGGGGTGCTATGTGTACATTCATGAGGAAGAAGAATGAACTTAAATGATTTTAGCAAATGGCTGCAATATAACAAAGAGTGAAAAATTTAAGGGGGTCTGAATACTTTCCGTACCCACTGTATACTGAAACTAATTGACCTGTGGTCACTGTTTCCTAAGTTACCTCATATTTCTACTTCCGCGGTCTGTATTATTCTTAATCAGTAGGTCTAGTAATGCATTGTTTCTCATTGGTGCGTTCACCATCTGACCCATGAAATTGTTCTGCAAAACATTTAGGAAATGGCGAGCCTTAGACGTATGTGCAGTTCCTTCTGCCCAATCTATACCTGGACAATTAAAATCCCCCATTATAATGACATTTCCCATTCTTGCTGCCACTCCAAGCTGTGATAGGAGGTCCGCCTCCCCCGCCTCCCTCACCTCCCTCTGGTTGGGGGGCCTATAGCATACGCCAAGTATTACTTTCCCCTTAGTTTCTTCCCTTTGAAGCTCTACCCATAAGGATTCCACCTCCTTCCTAGCTCCATTAGTGATATCTTCCCTCATATTCACTTGCACATCGTTCTTGACAATACCCTACAGGTTCTCTATGAGGTTTAGGTCAGGCGAGTTTGCTGGCCAATCAAGCACAGTGATACCATGTTCATTAAACCAGGTATTGGTACTTTTTGCAGTGTGGGCAGATGCCAAATCCTGCTGGAAAATTTAATTAGCATCCCCATAAAGATAGTCAGCAGAAGGAAGTGCTCCAGAATTTCCTGGTAGAGGGCTGCGCTGACTTTGGACTTGATAAACCACAGTGGACCAACACCAGCAGATGACATGACTCCCCAAATCATCACGGACTGTGAAAAATGTGCATTTCATTTGGAAATCGAGGTCCCAGAGTCTGGAGGAAGAGTGGAGAGGCACAGAATCCAAGTTGCATGAGGTGCAGTGTGAAGTTTCCCGTCAGTGACAGTGATGATTTGGGGAGCCAGGTCATCTGCTGGTGTTGGTCCACTGTATTTTATCAAGTCCAAAGTCAGTGCAGCACTTTGTGATACATTTTATACCGCTCTAGGTAAACAGCTCCACTGCTGCTCTGCTGTTTCTGCACATAGGACAGGTGCCGGCCCTGCATGCCCTTTACCCTGGTCTATGATGGGCTTTTTCCAAGGCGCACATCGATCACAGACACTTTCCAATGCACGCCCAAGGGGGTGCGTGGGACGCTCGTTCTCAGAAGGATGTCCAGGATGCCCTCCCAGAACTGGAAAGCTGCGCTGTAGCTGTGTAGCCACTCTAACACAGTTGGCAAGTGGTTCATCTAATAACAAAATATGGAAGAGCAAACATAAGGATTAACTTTAAGGTTGGGTTCACACTGATGCTAATTGGATGCGGGTCTCCCCGCATCCACTTCGCATGACAGGAGAGTACAACCAGCTCTCAATGGACAGCTTTGGGGCGGCCGGGGAGTGCACTGGAAAAAGGTCCTATGCGTCTTTGGCTTCCTTTCAGGTCCGAATACAGGCAAAAAAATGAACCTGATTCGCACCTGAAATAATGAACAGGGATGCACTGGGCCACAGGCATGAACCCACGGCCGCAACAGTGTGAACTCAGCCTAAAGCTAAGATCCGAGCAAAACTAAAATTACAAAGACACTAAAATCACCTTTTGTAAAAAATAAAAGAAATGTGTTTAGATATAAGTAGACTGTACTTTTTATCTCACTTCCTTTGTTTCATTGCTCAAAGGCAAGTTTTTTTTCTGCTATTCTCAGACTTCTTGTTCTAGGGTGGCGTCATTTGTTCTCAATGCCCCCCTTGGGTATGGGAATGTAGCCATCCTCTCTTGGGTGCCCCTAAGACAGTGGTGTATTTAGGTTTTGTGCTGCCCTAGGCCGGACTAAACTCGTGCACCCCCTAATTTACCTATGACCCACCCCTTCCTGTCAAGGCCACACCCTTTCCTGTTTCAGACCCGCCCTGTCATCTGTAAACCACACCCCTTCCTCTTTAGGCCCCACCTCTTCCTCTCTGTACATTAAAAGTGGGTACAAAGTGCCTACTTGTATATTTTGTTGTTTTGTATGGGTACGTTGGTTTGTGGGAGCGCTCCTGGGGGGCCCCCACTCGGCAGCGGGGATGCCAATCCACGGGACCAGCGGCCGCAATTGCCACCGGGCACCCGCGATCATTCCCCACAGAGAGAAGGACGGTCGGATGTTGTAAACACAGCAGAGCGCCTGTGATCCTTCTATTTAGAATCACAGGTCTCTATGTTAATTTCACAAGCCCCTCCCCCATACAGTTAGAAAACACCCCCTAGGCTCACACTTAACCCTTTGATCACCCCCAGGTTAACCCCTTCCCTGCCAGTGTCATTATTACAGTAACAGTGCATATTTTTAGCACCGATTACTGTAGTAATGTCACTGATCCCCCCAAAAGTGTCAAAAATGTCAGTTAGGGGTCCGATCTGCCCGCCGCAATGTTGCAGTCCCGCTAAAAATCGCAGATCACCGCCATTACTAGTAAAAAATAAATACAACATAAATCTTTCCCCCAGTTTGTAGACATGGTATAGGAGATGCAGGGGTTGCGGGCATAGTGCAGGGGCTGCAGACATGGTATAGGAGATGCAGGGGTTGTGGGCATAGTACAGGAGATATGGTGCTGCGGGCATGGTACACTCGATGCAGGGCTGTGTGAGCAGCATGGTACACTCGATGCAGGGCTGTGTGAGCAGCATGGTACACTCAATGCAGGGCTGTGTGGGCAGCATGGTACACTAGATGCAGAGCTGTGTGGGCAGCATGGTACACTCAATGCAGGGCTGTGTGGGCAGCATGGTACACTAGATGCAGGGCTGTGTGGGCAGCATGGTACACTCAATGCAGGGCTGTGTGAGCAGCATGGTACACTCGATGCAGGGCTGTGTGAGCAGCATGGTACACTCAATGCAGGGCTGTGTGGGCAGCATGGTACACTCGATGCAGGGCTGTGTGAGCAGCATGGTATACTCAATGCAGGGCTGTGTGGGCAGCATGGTACACTCAATGCAGGGCTGTGTGGGCAGCATGGTACACGAGATTCAGTGCTGCGAGCATGCCATGGTACAGGAGAATCTCCTGTACCATGCCCGCAGCACCTGCTGTGGAGGAGTCTCACTTACCTTGAGACGCCTTCCATTTAAAAATGGCGCCGCCCGGCGCCATTACGTCACCACGCATGCGCCGCCTACCCGGAAATAGCCGAGCGTGTTCGGCTTTCCGAGCGGCGGCGGCGCATGCGCAGTGCACATGTCGGGCCGGCCGCGGCCATTTTTTTTTTTTTAGGTTTTAGCGGGAGATCGGGGGTTTCTTTTCATGCGGGGGCGGCTTTTTTGCCGCCCCCCACAAAGTGCCGCCCTAGGCCTAGGCCGTGTCGGCCTAGGCCTAAATACAGCAGTGCCCTAAGATGCACTACACATCTACCTGCATACACCTTCTGCCCTACAGTAATTATAGTATACATAGGGTGGATCAAGTGACCAGAAATAACAGCACTGCTGGCGTTACACTAGTAGCTGTGAGGTGCATCAGTGGAGAATAGGAAGCATGCACAGGACAACAAATTAGCCTTAAAACAATGGCAACTTACTTCTTTTTTTTTTTTTTTTAAAAGGGTAATGGTTTACTTATGGTATACATGGTGTATTTCAGAGCAATTGATGTAAAAAATTAGTGTCACTTTAAAATTTCCCCCACAGTACTTCTTTTTTGGCCACAAGATGCCCTCAATCTTCTGGGTTGAATGATATCCAGCCTCACTCAACCCAAAAGAACTGAACAGTTACTATGACTTCAGAGAGTCATTAGACCATGTTGTTCTTGCACCCTTCAGTGTATTCATCCAGAGAGTAAAAGCTGATGTCTGCATTTGTCGAGGCAAGGCTGAAGATGAAGAGGACCCAAGCACATCATAAGTTTAAAAAAAAAAAAACATGAAGGGGGAGGAAGCACCTAAGGGAGGGAGGAGAGTTTAGGGCTAAGTCTGGAGCTGTGCTTTGAAATAACAACTGCAATAATAACTAAAGGAATACATACACATATGTCAGACCCCTTTAAAATCGATATATATACATTTTTTTTTTCTAATAAACAGTTCACAGGGATTGTAGTATTGTAGTAACGAAAAAGTTCACCTGGCTATGTAAGATAACATTTTCATATGATACTAGGTTGAAGTCTGAAAGATTATTTCCCTGTTGCTGTTACTATACCTATGGGCAGGTCTGGTTTTGCTAAAAACAAGAAGTGTTGGTTTCATTCCCACACCCAAAATAGAGTACATTGTTATTTTTGGAAAAAAAACATTATGGTTTTACTCTGTCATTGGCTTGATCAGCCATTTTCATCCAGTCTTTCATGAAACCCTAGAGTTCTCTAGAGATAGCTAGGAGTACTTAGAAATGTGGCTGATTGAGCTACCTTCCAATGTTCTGATGCCAACACTACTTGGAAGAGCAAGCAGCATTAAACCAACAATCTCTTTGGCTGACTGTGAGGGTGGCACTCTGACCACCATTTTAAGGGCATTCATCCCACTTGCGACCAATGGAAGGGGTATTCGTCACGGGGGGGGGGGGGGGGGGGCCCGAGACCTTAAATTATTTCAGATATTCCTCTGTGGTACACAGGTGGAGAAAAGCTGGTTTAGAATAATTTTCATCATACAGTAGTGAATTCCATTGTGAATAATTCTTCCTAATCTTTAGATACTGTGGTGTCTTGATGACATCTCGTAGCCCCCCCCCCCCCCCCACCCCCTTAAACCAGAGTGTTAGGTTTTAAAAAAAAAAAAAAACACATTACTAATTATTACACAGTTTAGATTCCAGCTTCTGACCCATTCGTTGGTGATGTCTTTCAGGCTTCCTGTAGCCTCCTGGAAAACTCAAGGATCCCAAATTTACAGGAATACATTCTTGTAAGATTAGGAAACCTCTTGTTTACAAGGAGGTAGTAGGGAGGCCATAACTTCATAAACACATGTCCAAAACATCCTTTATTAGGCACAGCTGATTTAGCTATTTAAGAAGAGTGCTGTGTTAGTTATTGGGTTTGGCAGCTGTATACAGTCCATTCATTCCCTGTTAGGCCTAAACCCAACATTTTAATGGGACAGCTCTGTAGCTTTCTGCAATCAACTCCGGGAATTAAAACAGAAGTGCAGGCAAATATGAAAATGCAATAATGCTATTATGTATGAATTAAGAAAATCATTACATTGGCTTTGTTAGTTTCCAAGGTGCCAATCAGGTTCTCTTGTAGTGCAAAATTAAATATTGCTAAATATAAAGTTGCACTCAACCAAAGTACACTAAATAGAAAATATAATAAAGTGCATAAGTTAAAATAAATAAAATAAAATTGCAAATATGAATGCAAATAAATATATGTGACTTATGCAAATATGTGATCCACAATAAATATAAATAAAAAATGACAGTCCACAGTATATATATGTGACTTATACACATGTGTGATCCACGGTGAATGTGAATAACTATGACAGTCCACAGATTATATTAATTCAGTAGATGACAATCCATGGGATGAAATCCAATACCGGGTATTATGGATTGATAATAGCAACAAAAAGTCCAACTCTTGTTGTGGATCTCCAACACCTCCACCAGAAAACCAAAAACACCCGGTGCACACTAGAGGCTTACCAGATGGAGCAGACCCCTTAATTATAGGGGTCAGTTCAGGCAGGGAATCACAGACCATCAATACCAGGTTTAAAATTGGCACCTCCTATACACCTCCAGAAATGCCTCTTTATCGCCGATGATGGATTTCTCAAACACCGTAACCAGGAAAAACAATAAGGACTCTCATAGTGAAGTATGTAATAGGAACCAAATTTATTAAACATCAGATGCACTTACACATGGAAGACTTGTTTCAAGCATGAGAAATGCAAAGCCGCGGTCTCCAAGTGAAAACGCTGCTTCCGCGTTCCACCTGCGTTTCACGGGGTCCCGGAAGTGACGAGGTAGCATGATTGCCATGCCCCTGATGACGTCAGTTACGCGCTGATGAAACGCTTCGGGACGTTGGACTGCAATCACGCTACCTCATCACTTCCCGGTCCCGGTGAAACGCAGGTGGAACGCGGAAGCTGTGTTTTCACTCGGAGACCGTGGCTTTGCATTTCTCATGCTTGAAACAAGTCTTCTATATGTAAGTGCATCTGATTTTGAATACATTTGGTTCCTATTACATACTTCACTATGAGAGTCCTTATTGTTTTTCCTGGTTACGGTGTTTGAGAAATCCATCATCGGAGTAATGGCTGAAAAGAATGTGCAATCGTATCTGAATTGTGTATTAAACTGTTTTTGTGGAGTTGCACTTTGAATAGCACCAAAGCCACTATTGCACCACAATGTTTCGTCTGCATTTATGAACATTGTGACTAGATAAACAAGAAGTAATTTCTAGATGACATAATGCAATCCTTTTTAGTGGTAATTGACTAAAGTAATTACTTTCCCTGGGAACATGTGTATAGTGGGAACAAGAAAACTTGCTGGTTCTTTTTATTTGTTAGCTGTATGTCCATATAGCATTCTTTATATTATATAATATAATTTATTATTTATAAGATATTTTTCTTCATATTCAAGTTTATCCAATGATATTATCCATTGGTTAGAAGACTTCTTAGGTTATTTGAAAAGCAGTCTCCACGGAAACGTAACATCTTTTTTGGCTGAACATTTCTGGGCTCTTTCTCCAGCTGATAGATTTTTTACACGAGTATTCTTTCTCCAGCTGGCTACTTATGTTTCCAGGACACCCTAATTGTGGGAATTTCATGTATTACTGGACAGAAAAACAGAGGTAGGGGAGTTGGACGCTAACTGTGATAAATGTCCAGAATGGGTTTGGACAATATACGCAGCTGCTTAAAGTGTCCTTAAAATATAATCTACAAGTAAAGAAGATAAGAGTGCCTCAAAGCTATACAAGTCCAAAAACGATTTATTATTTAGCAGATTACTCAGGTGTAGCCAACACATTTTGAGGGTACACAATGTAACCAATTAGGTGCTGTGGTAGACAATTCAGTAGATTGCAGAATCATATCACCTTGATTAGTCTAAACTCATGCAAGATAATAATGACCATGCGGGGAGTGGAGTCACAAATTCACAATTCCTACAAACCTGGGAAGGGTTCCAGTTGCTTTTCTGACTATTACGGCTTATTTTAAAAATATGTATGAATATCAGTCGTCACATTTAAAAAAACAAGATAATTGAATCCCGTCACTCAGTACCCAGTGCAAGTGGCCGTCATCCCGATAATTAGATACAAAGAAGAGGGTCCCCCCAATGGTTTGGGACTTTGAATGCCACTAATGCACTGAAAAAATTGGACAAAGGAGTATAAAAATGTGAATTTTATTACATAAGAAAATCAAATAACATTTACATCAACAATTTATATGTGTCCAGCAGACAGCTGGATCAGCAGAAAATTAGAAATTGCATGCAATGACAGACCAGTTATTGTACAGAAGACTCCTAGGAACCATAGGTGGAGAGAACCGGACCGGACCCATAGGGTCTTATGTAATAAAATTCACATTTTCATACTCTTTTGTCCAATTTTTTCAGTGCATTAGTGGCATTCAAAGTCCCAAACCATTGGGGGGACCCCCTTCTTTGTATCCATTTAAAAAAATACAACATGTTTCAATCACTTAAATCCAGTAAGAATGAGAACTATGAAAATAAACTCCAGCAAAACATATTAGCAAAACATATCATCTTTATTTTTTTCTTATAACATACAAAACATGACTTATTATTACCATTTAATAAATAAATAAAATATTTAAATTAACTAAAAATAAATAATAAATATTTTCCAAACAGAACACTGTATTATATGACATTAAATAAATATTGACAATAAATATCTGAAATATTCCAAAAACAGTGGGAACTGGTTGCATCATGCCACGTTTGTCCCTTGATGGACAACAGACACGAGAGCATCACAAGAAAAATAAACGAGAATAAAAAGAATAAGAAAATAAGAAAAAAAAAACAGAACCAAAAATGTAATCTACTGCAAGACAGTAGCTAAATGTCCTACCTACTCCACTTCTTCCTGCAGAAATAATACCCTAGCTCAGTTGTCTTTTACCAATAACAATAAAAAAAATCCAGAGCTAAATCTTCTGCAAGTCAACACAAAAAGCATAAATAAATTGTTTCAACCTTTAGGTTTCAGAGGTTTTTTTATGTCATGCATTTGTAAATGCATGTGAAGATACATGCTCGTGTCAAGGCACCTCTGGAAGGTCTAGTTCCTGACTGTAAACTATCTGATCACCCAAACTGGTGAGCAATAAAAAAAATTGAAGGCAATGTTACCTTGGGGGTAGCCCTATCCTCCCCTAAAGGCACAGCGACATACCAGAAAGTCAGACTTGCTCAAGGCAATTGAATACCCCCCCCCCCCCAATCCCTATCAGGCATTCAGATCACTGGCAATCCAGTGAACAATTATAAATCTCTTCAGCAGCCCAATTTCAACTTTTACAAGAGTTTAGGTTTAAGAGCAGAGGTCTTTACAAGTACATAAATAAATATTTTTTTCTTGATCTGAACTAACATTTTAACCCAAATCCACACAATTAAAACAGCACATAGTGAATACTGCATAGTCAGCAATTATGCAATGCCTGTTAATGTGACCTATAGAATATTAAAACATTCTGAAGATACAGTTCCACTTTCAAATGCAATATGAAAGAAAACCAGAACATCTTCTAACACCACATTATCAAGCTCCCGTCAGTACATTGGTGCAAAGTACCTGAAACAAAACCAGTACTAAGAGAATTATAGAGGTGGATCTCCTTCTACTAATTTAAGTTGTTTGGCTGTCATGCTGACCCAATGGCTTTATTGGTGGGTAGTTAAGCCCCGTACACACGTACCGAATGTCGGCCGAACGTTTGGCCGTCTTTTGTCCGGTGCTGTCCTGTCAGCTGAAAACTGCAAAAGACTGCACATGAATTTTGTCGGCCAACAACAGCCGACTGCAGAAGTGATGTCATGTGATGGTTAACTTTCCCTGTGTTTTTTTCTTCTCTGATCATGCCCAGTCTTGCTAATCGGCTGTTTGTCGGCCGAATTCTGTACTGACTGGCGAACAATCGGCCGTTCTGGGGTTGGCCAACAAAAATTTTAATGCCTGCACACCCGATTCTGTTCGGCCGAAAATGCGCTGTCGGCTGTCGGAAGCATCATACTAACAAGCCTACAATCGGCCGATCGGTCGTCGGCCGAATATTTACGGCCGACAATCGCTACGTGTGTATGGGGCTTTAGTGTCCAAAAACAATGGTGCAAATCAGCGGTTTTGGCTTCACTTGCTTTGCACACGTGACATACCAAATGATTCAGAAGTTACTTAAGCCAGAGGATCAGAAAAACAGGGAACTATTATTTTCAGAAGCAGGTTAGCAATGGCAGCCTCCATGATTCTCAAAGGACAGATTTCCTTTACCTAGTATCAGTCAATCATGATTCGTTTTGTTGTAGTAACATTTGTAAGAGACAAATTCCAATTGTCTTCTATAGAATACTGCTATTTGTACAGATACATTACGAAGCATTTGAACTGAAATTTTACGAGACGCTTTAAATCTAAGTGAAATATCCACTACTTGTTATTCACCTATTGCAGCCAGTGCAATTACAGGCTTTGGACAAAAACAGGAAGATCGGAGAGTGTTTAAATATTAAACATAAGATCCTTCTGGGGGGTTTTATACGATTACTGCTGGGAAGACAGTCCTTCCTTAAAGGTGCTCATAGCGATGGAGAGATCATGGAGAATGAGGAAGACTCCAGCTTTCTCTTGGAAAGAAGTGATACCACGAGGAAACTCCTGAGGAGAATGAGGAGGCACAGCAAATCCTTGAGCCTTCATCTATGGATAAAAAGGAGTACAATTGGTTAGAGGACATAAGTGTCATCCCTGCCTACATAATATCATACATAATAGTAGCTTAAAGTCCTGCTATAGAAGATCAAAAAAAACTACCCTGATATTTGAGGTCCAAATCAAAATCGCTAGACCAGTCTTTCTCAACCAAGGTTCTGTGCAAGCTTCTTATAGGGGTTTCTAGGGGTTCCTTGAGAAATTTCTGCCTCACAGATAAGTAACCTCAGACACTGCTTCATTTTAGCTATCTTTAAAGGGGGACACCACAAATGAAGGAAGCATTGTTTCCACTGACCATTTCACTAATATACCATAAGCTGTAGATAAAAGCAGCTATTAGCGGGGGTTCCCTGAGATCGGGAAATTATTTCAAGGGTTCCTCTATGTAAAAACATTTGAGGCAGCCCGGCTTAGATAGAGCATTAGACGTATTTACAATTTTTATAGTCCCCTAAAGCAAAACTCCAGGCAAACAGCGAGCAAGTACACAGTCCTGTTCAGCTAGTCGATCCTGATAACCTTGCCAGACAGTAAATCCAGTCAATGACCTCACTTTTCTTCAATGCTAAGCAATACACCTTTGTGCTCAATCTTACCCCAGCCTATTATTTGGATAATTAATAAGCAACACCACATTGATGAAATCATGGTTTTTCCCATTGCTTTGTTAGATTGACATTAGACAGTCCCTGAGTTACAAACATCTGACTTACAAATGATTCTCACTTACAAACAGTGGGAGAAACAGGAAGTGAGAGGAAATCTACCCCTAGGAAGGGAAATTTACTCATGCAAGAGTTATCATGGAAAAAATCTGTTTCCACTGAAGCTTTATCACCAATCCTTGTTTCCACAACAACCCAAAATTTTCAAAATTTGAGTCCTACTGTGCTGGAAATTGCAGGAAGGTAATAAAAAAAAGGATATAAAAAAGCTCCTGCATTTTAAATATATTTATTGATTTTGTCTGAAAATCAGCTTTAAAGTCCTCATTTAATACCAAGGTGTAAAAATAGTAATAATATTGGGTTGTGACCTATAGCAACCAATTACCATTTAGCAATTTAGAATAATGGAATTGCTTGATCTGATTGTTTGCTGGGGATTACTGCACAGAACTCCATTGTGTTATTACATAAATCCAAATCATTTCCTTTAATATGGAAAAAAATATGCAATGTAATAAGGAGCTTCCTACAGGAGATTATGCAATTAGGTATTATGCTTGGCACAACCAGACATTATGCAAATCAAAGCCTACTACTCTATATTCTAAACGTACCTCCTCTTTAATGTTGGAGATGAATTCCTCGAGGTCGTAGAGCAGATTGGAGAGGTTAAATTCATTGTAGACCTGAGTAGAGCTAAGTAAGGAATAAGTGGTCTTCAGGCTTTGGTACAGCTGTGAGTAGCAGTTTTCCTGTAGGGATAATAAGGAGGAATTCAGTCAAACAAAATAATATTAATTATATAAACCTTATAATAAGTATCAACACTGAGCAGAATAAGCGAAAAACCCAACATATACAGTATACACTATATTATCAAAAGTATTGGGACACCTGCCTTTACACGCACATGAACTCTAATGGCATCCTTGTTTTAGCCTGTAGGTCTAGATCCATAAGCAAGGTCCATATAGACATGGATGAGCGGTTTTCGGGTGGAGGAACTTGAGCCCTGACTGCAACTCGATAGAACATCTTTGGGATGAATTAGAGCGGAGACTGGGAGCCAGGCCTTCTTGTCCACATGAGTGCTTAATCTCACAAATGCGCTTCTGGAAGAATGGTCAAACATTCCCATAGACACACTTCTAAACCTTGTGGACAGCCTTCCCAGAAGATTTGAAGGTGTTATAGCTGCAAAGGGTGGGCCAACTTAATATTGAACTCTACAGACGGACTAAGACTGGGATGCCATTAAAGTTCATGTGTGTGTAAAGGCGTTCCAATACTTTTGGTAATATAGTGTATATATATATATATATATATATATATATATATATATATATATATATATATATATATATACACACACTGTATATACCTTGTACAAAATATAATATATTTATTTTTGTATCGTTTGGGAAACACCTGGTTATGGTGCTATTAAAACTTGCATAATAAAGCCCACTCATTATCAGTACAGATACTCTTTGATGTTACAACCAGTGTTTTTTTTTTCCTGGTTAGAAATCTGTTACACTGTCATTATGCAATACATAAAGCACAAGCTTTGTCTGCAAGTAACCTTCCAGTTTAAAGGGAACTATATCTATCACAATAAGCAATGCAGAAAAAACTGTCCTCACCACAATGGCTAATATATCTCTTTTGTATTAAGCTCAGTAACCAATCAGCATGGCCTGCCTACTTTAGGGCTTATTCAAATTACAGACCTTTATGTGGTTTTTAGTTGCCTGGGAGGTGGTGTGTTCCCTTTCGTGCATTCTGCAATATATATTATAAGAATCTTTGGCAAGATGCAGAGATTTGCATAAGATATTGGTGTTATTATTCCCTGTTCGGGGAGGCATCCACCACAGAAAATTCTCTGAGTGATGTCCAAGTCCATTATTTTCTCTCTAATATATCGTGCAAATGTCAGGTCAGTGTGTACAGCTCACACCATGGAGTTTGGGGCATGTGGCTGCCTATTGTCTTCTATGTTTTTTTTTTTTTAAATAACAATTTTTTATTGATCACTCTTTAAGCTTATTTCTTCATAGTGGTTATGAAAGAAATTCCAACGTTACTTCTTTGTAAAAGCCGACAAGTGACAGTACAGTGTTTAATATTGCTACATACTGTAGATCAAAATGAATTGTTACCTGGTTGAAGTAACCACTTTCACAGTGTTCCAGGGAAATAGGAGAAATTTTCAGGATCTGCCGTACAAGTTTTAATGTGCCTTCATCCAACCCCTATGGAAAGTGATGGAGAGTTACTACTTGTTTAATCACATATGTTCCTTGGGAATAATGCATAGACATTTCAGAGTTGCTGTAGAGAGTGTGATCTTTCTCCCCTTCTCTCTCCCATGCTTTCATTTTTTTTTTTATTACACTCTCATTAAAAAAATCATGCCACAGTACTCTTCTATGGAAACATGGGAACTCCTAGTTTGTATTTTAAGGTGCATGCAGTTTAGGTATCACTGGCTTGTAAAGCACGAGAGGTCTTTAAAAAGTTTCCGCACTTCTTTATATTTAATAGAGTTAAAAAAAAGGCGAAACTTTTTGAAGAACCCTCGTAGAAAGCATAACGATGACAGTTTGAAACATGCAATTCACAAAACGAGTAAAGCAGGGTGGCCGCTATATTCTTGTCCTGACAAATCGTACAGCACAGGGGTAAAATTAGATGGTACTGTACATAAGCTTGAAATAATTATTGTACTTGATTAAGGGTTCTTGGTAACCTGGAGGTTCAAAGAGCCACCCACAGATACTCTCAGAACAACACAGCAGTCTAAATGTTGATTTAAAAGGAATACATCCAAGAGAATTTGGGACTTAAATGCTTATTAAGTAAGAGGAAGAAAAACTGTCATGGGGAGGGCTCACTGTCTCTGGTTAGATGCCTCACATGCAAAAAGGCTGCCCTCCAATAATTAGCTAGAGCGATGGTCTTCAAACTGTGGCCCAGGGGCCAGATGTGTCCCTTTGCTAGCCTTTATCTCACCCTTGGGGCACTATTCCAACAACTGACACCAATGATGGGGCATTATTCCCCATACTGACATCATCAATGGGGCACTATTACTCCTAATAAAACCAATGATGAAGCATTGATGCTGGGGGCATTTTCTATGACCAGCAGCCCCAGTCTGCCCCCCCCCCCCTGTAGCCCAAAGGACAGTAAATTAGCCCATTGCTTAGAAAGTTTGGAGACCCCTGACCTAGAGCATGGGTGCTCAACCTGTGGCCCGCCAGCTGGTGCGGAACTACAAGTCCTATGAGGCATTGCAACCCGCTGAAAGTTACAAGCATGACTCCTAAAGGCAGAAGCATAATGGGACTTGTAGTTTCGCATCAGCTGTAGGGCCACAGGTTGAGCACTCATGACCTAGAGCATAACCAACAGAAGGAGTGCCAGACCAAATTCATAAAGGAGTCAAAATAGTTTTAATAATTTACAAAATAGCCAACACTTTTCGGAGGCATACTCTTCCCTTATCTGGGGGTATTACTCAGTATTGGACTCAGAGAAGCAGATGCTAGGTAAAGGTTGGACTTACTATTGAAAAGGAATCAGATGGGGCAAATTGATGCCAGTGAAACAGCTGCAACAAACTGTTGGCCCCTTTTGATTCATTTTCAAACAGTAAGCCTAAGACTCCAATATGAATTTGGTTTGCAGCTTCTTCTGTTGGTAACTGCTATACATATTTACAACAATCACGTATCTAATATTGTACATAGTCTCTGTTAACTTGTTAGCCCAGTGTTACGATATTTTGCATTTCTGATGCAAAAAATAATAAATATATTTAAACATAAAAAAAAATATATACAGTATATATACATATAGATAAAGATAAAATAGTGAATGCCATTAGGAGTATTTTCCAAGGCTGTTGATAATAATAATAATAATAATAATATTAATACTAAAAGCTCTTGTATCTAAAGCTCTGAAAATATATTTAAGGCCAGCATGCCCATTAGTATAATGCTGGCATAACGGTTTTACATTGTTCTATATCATATATTTTTGCATTTGCATTTTTTATGTATACAATTCCAGTGTTATTGCATTTGATTATTTTTTTTTTTTAGTTCCCATTACATAAACATTTGTTTTAAATTGGTTTCTGAAAGAGGAAAAAAACAGTGACAAAAACTTACCATTTGATTCATAATAGCTGTGGTTTCTAGCAGGATTTTCTCAGCGAATTCCTCAGTCGCCTCCATTGGCACTGGTGCTGCTATGATGACTGATATGAGTGACAGGGCCACAGCCAATCCTGAAAGCCGACAACACGGAGACTGTTAGAGAATGGTATTATAACTTCACACTGAATCAGTCTCCTGCACTTTCTGGAAATACTTGTCTGGATCACTTGACCAGTGCTGCTTCTCCTCCCTCTTTCTTCCTTCCTTTCACTTTTTTATCTTACCCTCAGGACATAATCATACCTCACATTCCTCTTCCACAAAACAAACTTAACTCTGCCCTTCCCTGCCACTGACTGGCCATACAATAAAGTAGAACAAAACTACACTAAGAAAAAATTATAAAAAAAAGTGCTAATACTAATAATAAATGACCAAAATAATTACCGTTACCCACTTTTCCAATTTTAACCTGCTATAGAAAAAGGACTTTTAGAATCTGATTGGCTGCTATGGGCCAAATTTTTGCATTTCAAACACTTTTTTTTTAGTAAAATCCAAACAACACTATAGAAGAATAGAGTAATACATAAAAAACAATCAGCTGTCAGCTTTCATTTGTCCATGCAAGATATTATAAGCAAATGCTTGATTTGTGTAAATGAGAAAAAGCTATGTGGGCCCATTCCTCTTTGCCATGCCCTGTGAGGACCTGTTACAAGTTGCAAAAAGTAACTAAAAAAGTCAGACTTGTACTAATTCATTCCCACATATTTAAAAATATATATGCATATGGCAATCCATAATGCCTCTTTTATCACCGGTCTACAACCAGTCAATGGACTGGGCAAAAAAAATATGGAACAAGCAGGATGTCTAGACTTTTCTTCATGAAGATAACATACCTGTAAGCATATCTTTAAGTTGTGCCATAGTTTATGAGCTGGAAAAGTGAATGATTTAGCCTGCCTGCTAGTGAATGCTCCATTCCTCAACACACAGACCATTTATACTATGGCTCTGGAATTGCCCGAGTAATGTAACACATTACATAGTGCAGTAATGTTATTACGTCACTGCCCTCAATTGGTGTGACTAGTCTGAGCACATCATGGATTTAAGATTGTATCCTGTCCCTGGAATTGTTGAGACATTGAGAGTGTTCAATGCTGCCACCAAGAGGCCACTGTTCTCAACTCTCTGAAAGATATTCAAATCTTCCACTGTGTGAGTCATTGCATTGTTTGAAAAGTTTAGAGAAGTAGGGGTGATACCCATTTTTGGCTTATTTAAGTTATTAGAGATGCATACTTTTGTGACATTAGGTTTAATAACTTAGGTTTGCCATTAAATGCTGCTACATAAACTCAAAATATTTCTAAACAATTCTAAGTGTACCACTTTGCTTTATTCTGCCGCATGTTTTACTTTAAAACTGTTAAAAACATTTTAAATTCAGGTGCACACAATATTACAGATCATTTTCATCAGGAAGCAGCCACAGCCTTAGTAGAAAAGCCTGCTGTGAGAACCCTTACTCTCTGAGTGGAAGCAGTGGTCTCTCTGCAGATGTCCAATATAAGCCCGGATAAATCAGTTCCAGAGCATTCTGATTAGCAGGGGCATGAACTTTGCAAATTGCAAAGCTATACAGTATGTCTGACCCAGCAAGAGGTTGACAGATGTCTGCAGAGAGACTGCTGCTTTCACTGTGGTAGAGCAAAGGTCTCTTTCTGCAGCATGATGGCAGAGGACAGGCTTTACTACTCACGCTGCGGTTGCCTTCTAAAGAAAACAAACTGTAAGACTTTAAAGACCTTTGATTTTGATATACCTCTGATTCCTACTGTATTAAAGTGTGTTGTATTTGTACTGACTACCCTCAAGTTCTAAAGCGCTGTGTAAACTGTCGGCGCTATATATTAAATACTATATAATAATAATAATAATATACCTAGCACATATTTAGCAGATTTCAATTTAAAGTTCAATTGCACTTTAACCACTTTACAACCGGAGGATTTTGCTGTCTTCCGTCCAGGCCACTTTTTGCGATTCGGCGCTGTGCGACTTCAACTGACAATTGCGCGGTCGTGCGACGCCGTACCCAAACGAAATTTACGTCCTTTTTTTCCCACAAACAGAGCTTTCTTTTGGTGGTATTTGATCACCTGTGCGATTTTTACTTTTTGTGCTATAAACAAAAAAAGAGCGTTTATTTTGAAAAAATAACAATATTTTTCACATTTTTTTATATGAAATTCCCCCCAAAAAAGATGTAAAAACCAATTTTTTTAAAAGTTTTTGGCCAATTTGTTTTATGCTACATATGTTTGGTAAAAAAAATCGCAATAAGCGTATTTTGATTGGTTTGCGCAAAAGTTATTGCGTTTACTAACAAAGGGAAAGATTTCTGTCATTTTTGGTGTTTTTTTTTTTAACGCGTAATGGCGGCGATCTGCGATTTTTTTTGCGGGACTGCGACATTGCGGCGGACAGACCGGACCCCTGACTGACATTTTTGACACTTTTGGGGGTACCAGTGACATTACTGCAGTAATCAGTGCTATATATATGCACTGTTACTGTAAAAATGACACTGGCAGGGAAGGGGTTAATTTTATTGGAGAGGGAGGGGTTAATGTATGCCTGGTGCTTACTGACGTGTAGGGGGGGAGGTGACTATGTGATTCATGGACAGATCGGATGTCCAGCTATGCTGAACAGTCCGATCTGTCACTCCCTGTCACTATGGAGATCCGCCCGCTGTGTTTACACACAGCGGGCGGATCTCCAGACTCGATCCCCGACGATCGGGTAAGAGCAGCGGCGATCGCCGCTGCTCCTCCCCTGGCCCGACTCCCGCTGTGAATGAAAACAGCGGGAGCGAGCCTCCGGCGGCGCGCAAGCGCCGCCCAGAAGGGGAGGAGTCCAGTCACGTTAATACTACGTGACTGGACGGGAACGAGCCACTCTGCCGCAGTACTATTACCGTGAGCGGTAGTAGAGTGGTTAAAGAAGTTCATTGTAGCTGGAAAGCTGAAAATGGGTTAATGCAAAACATTGTAGGATATAATTTGGTCATGTAGGGAATAAAGAAAAGGATCTTACCCTCTAAAGAACCTAATGAAATATACAGTGGGTACGGAAAGTATTCAGACCCCCTTAAATTTTTCACTCTTTGTTATATTGCAGCCATTTGCTAAAATCATTTAGGTTCATTCTTCTTCCTCATGAATGTACACATAGCACCCCATACTGACAGAAAAACACAGAATTGTTGACATTGTTGCAGATTTATTAAAATAGAAATACTGAAATATCACATGGTCCTAAGTATTCAGACCCTTTGCTCAGTATTTAGTAGAAGCCCCCTTTTGATCTAATACAGCCAGGAGTCTTTTTTGGAAAGATGCAACAAGTCTTTCACACCTGGATTTGGGGATCCTCTGCCATTCCTCCTTGCAGATCCTCTCCAGTTCTGTCAGGTTGGATGGTAAACGTTGGTGAACAGCCATTTTTAGGTCTCTCCAGAGCTGCTCAATTGGGTTTAAGTCAGGGCTCTGGCTGGGCCATTCAAGAACAGTCACGGAGTTGTTGTGAAGCCACTCCTTCGTTATTTTAGCTGTGTGCTTAGGGTCATTGTCTTGTTGGAAGGTAAACCTTCGGCCCAGTCTGAGGTCCAGAGCACTCTGGAGAAGGTTTTTGTCCAGGATATCCCTGTACTTGGCCGCATTCATCTTTCCCTCGATTGCAACCAGTCGTCCTGTCCCTGCAGCTGAAAAACACCCCCACAGCATGATGCTGCCACCACCATGCTTCACTGTTGGGACTGTATTGGACAGGTGATGAGCAGTGCCTGGTTTTCTCCACACATACCGCTTAGAATTAAGGCCAAAAAGTTCTATTTTGGTCTCATCAGACTAGAGAATCTTATTTCTCACCATCTTGGAGTCCTTCAGGTGTTTTTTAGCAAACTCCATGCGGGCTTTCATGTGTCTTACACTGAGGAGAGGCTTCCGTCGGGCCACTCTGCCATAAAGCCCCCACTGGTGGAGGGCTGCAGTGATGGTTGACTTTCTACAACTTTCTCCCATCTCCTGACTGCATCTCTGGAGCTCAGCCACAGTGATCTTTGGGTTCTTCTTTACCTCTCTCACCAAGGCTCTTCTCCCCCGATAGCTCAGTTTGGCCGGACGGCCAGCTCTAGGAAGGGTTCTGGTCGTCCCAAACGTCTTCCATTTGAGGATTATGGAGACCACTGTGCTCTTAGGAACCTTAAGTGCAGCAGAAATCTTTTTGTAACCTTGGCCAGATCTGTGCCTTGCCACAGTTCTGTCTCTGAGCTCTTCAGGCAGTTCCTTTGACCTCATGATTCTCATTTGCTCTGACATGCATTGTGATCTGGAAGGTCTTATATAGACAGGTGTGTGGCTTTCCTAATCAAGTCCAATCAGTATAATCAAACACAGCTGGACTCAAATAAAGGTGTAGAACCATCTCAAGGATGATCAGAAGAAATGGAAAACCCCTGAGTTAAATATATGAGTGTCACAGCAAAGGGTCTGAATACTTAGGACCATGTGATATTTCAGTTTTTCTATTTTAATAAATCTGCAACAATGTCAACAATTCTGTGTTTTTCTGTCAGTATGGGGTGCTATGTGTACATTCATGAGGAAGAAGAATGAACCTAAATGATTTTAGCAAATGGCTGCAATATAACAAAGAGTGAAAAATTTAAGGGGGTCTGAATACTTTCCGTACCCACTGTATATCTGCAAAGTAGAACTGTAAACCAACACTACGAGTCAATATATCCAGAGTGAACCTCCGGAACAGGGATGTTCTCCTCCCTCCCCCTTCTTTTTCCTTCTCTTCTCCCTTTTCCTCTTACTTTTTTATTTTTCTCTCTGGACCATCTCTGCCTAAGCATTGCCCCCCCCCCTTTTTTTTTACCCTGAGCAGGAGCAGTACCCTGTTCTTTAGTCTTAAAGTACAGAGCCCCTAACCGAAAGGCCTTTATATCAAAACAAAGCACATCGCATCTCCAGGCTGGGCTCTGACAATTGATTATCTAATGATATAATATTGCTTGGGACCAATGTTCCTTTATTTCTATATCATTGTTTAATGTTACGTATCGGCAGTGGGAATCTCCTTCTGCACTTGTTCATATTTCCGCATAATATTCCTGGCTATGCAACTGTCTATCGTTCTTGTCGTTTCTAAAAATAATAATATTCAAATGAAGGACAGCTCATCAATATTTATGAGAGATGGCAGGTCTTGCCCCCACCCGGACACAGTTAGCTCCCAATAGAGGTGTCCAGATGTCCTGGGGGCACGACCAACATCACTCACTAGTATGTTACAGAGCTCCTCATACTTATTGTTTTTATTGTTTGGTGTTACTTTACCTGTATTGTTCGCATTGACTATGTTAAGTCATGCACCAATGTACTTATCCCTATATTGACAGAAAATGGACGATGTCCTATCTGGATGCTTGTAATTTTATTTGAAAATCTTCAATAAAAACATGGTGATAGAAAGAAATATATCTGCAAATATTTCTGTGTTCAATGCAAATTTAAATAACAAGCAAGATGGTGCAGCCACTCCTTAATGACGTCCCTTTTGACGAAATGCGTCAGACAGGGCATGGACATCATCATGCCTGCTCAGAGAACTATTGTTGCTATCTTGCTTGTTGACTATTGTTTTACCTCTTTCTGATAAAAAAAAGCAATTTAAAAAAGTACTTTACCATAGAACTTTTTTGTTCTTTCCTTTTATTGCTGGGTGCATTTTTACCTATATATTGAAAGTGATGCAGATGTCTAGGAGAAATTAGCCTACGCCTCTTGAGTGGGTTTTGGCTATTATCCTATTGAATGTGCTGAAGACCTTACATCATCATACATCTGGTAAGAAGATGGTGCATATATAGGTTGTGGTGCACTAAAGTGATCACAAAGTTGAAAGATATCATTAAAAGTTCTTCATAGCGTTTTAGTTACAGTATTGACTTTATGAATATTTTTTTGTGGAATTTTTATTGATCTATTGATTTTGAGCCTTAACTTAACACCAATATTTTCTGTATTGGTTTAAAGGGACAGCGCAACACTATTATCTATGATTAAAGAACCCATTGGTTTTGATACCTAAATACTGCTTACATGAGTGTAAGAGGGACTTAGTTGACTAAGTGTATAGTAGACAAATTTTGCTGTTTTCCTAAAAAATATTTACTAGGCATGTCAGTAAACAGCAGATCACATATTGGATGAATATCTTTCAATGCGTTATTGTATTGACATACATGCTTGTATTGTACTAGCAAGAATGGGTTAACCGGCACTCCTGTTACTCTTGTCTTCATAAAAACCCTGAGAGGAGAATCTTCTCCTCTGCTTCCTTTGATAATCCTTTTATCAGGACCCCTTTGAAGCAAGGCAAAAGGAAACAGTGGAGAGGCATTTTACCCTCTTCTCCTGTATTCTTTAGTGCCCTCCTCTACCTTTGGGTGAGGGATTTGAGGCCCTTCTCTTTCATTATTTAGGGGATTCTGCTTCTTTTCTTCACTGTCTAAAAGGCTTCCTCTTTAGAAGCCCCTATCTATCAGCTCTTCTACCTGACCATCCATTTTTCCACCCAACTGGAGCCCGAAGGATGAAAGAAGGTGGAGCTGAGGGTGATGATTAGCCAAGGAAAGTGAAGACCTAAATATAGCTGAATGAGACAGACCTCATCACAGTTGCTCCAAAGGACTACAGAGGGTGGACTCAACGACAGATGGTGGAGAATAGACGTGCTGAACATGGACAGCACAGGAGAAAAGAGTCCCTAAGGACAGTGAACTGGTGAAGCTGCAAAGTTGAGAAGAAGAGGGAAGAGCCTAGCTTTGTCTGCCCCCTGAAGATGAACAGCAGAGGAGAGAGGGTCCCCAAAAATGATGACATTAAAGAGGAGGCCCCCTGAAGCAAAAGAACAGAAGAGAGTGGAAGCCAGCTGATATGCATACTTGATCTGGTCATTTTATCTCCAAACTACAGAGCTCTGATGACCAATGAGTTATGTACATCAGCCAGGGCCAGAGCATGAAGTCCAGTAGACCTGTTTCTATAGGTGGTAGAAGGAAATAGGAGACCATTCTCTGAGTTGAGCTGCCATACACCAGAGGTGGGGGACTTAAGTTACATGACTTGACTTAAGTCAGACTTAAGTCACCAGTTTGAGGACTTGAGACTTGCTTGACTAAAATTAATAAAAGACTCGACTTGACTTTGACTTGGCATTCATGAGTTGAGACTTGACTTTGACTTGAGACATATGACTCGAAATGATTTTACTTTTTTAATTTATTAAATATTTGCATTTTCTCAAGATGTGTTAAAGCAAAATGAATGTGCCTGTTATGTTTCTGACACCACAGTCACTTAAAACACCTCAGTGTGTTCTGATTTTTAGGACACTGGCTGTTTAACAATGGAAAACTTAACATGTTTTTAGTGACTGTGGTGTTGAAACATAACCGGACGAAGGATTTTGAGCTGTTTGGGCATTCAAAGTGTTTATTTAATATGCCAAGTAAAAAGCACTAAGCAGTTTTGTTAATGTTGAAAATAAAACAAAACCTTTCCTGACCACTGACTTTTAACTGATTTAAAGGTGAAAATTGGGGTAGATCAGTATTTTGACTTGATTTGTGACTTGACCAAAATAAATGACTTGACTTGCTTGACTTCTAGCAGGGACTCGACTTGACTTGCTTGCTTTTCATCACAGTAACTTGGGACTTGCTTGAGACTTGAAGGTTAAGACTTGAGACTTGCTTGTGACTTGCACATATGTGACTTACTCTGCCATACACCCTCAAACATGTTCAAATCATTGTTTACTTTATTTGCTAATAATATGACTCTGGGGCAACCAAATTGCCAATACCAGGGAAGAGGGGAGTCTCCAGTTAATTACATGTCATTTCCACTCTATTGTGATTAAACAGTTACATGGTAAGAGCAGGTCCCTTGCACAATAGAGGTAATATAGTTATTGTTTTACTGTAAATGATAAATACATTTATGGACACTGTAACATAATGTAATATTTTCTATAAAAAACGTAATTCTTGTTCTTTCCGTACGCTGACGTAGAATTACCAGTGAATACATAATATTTTTCCTATCTGGCTTGCAGTACCCCCCTTTCTTGCCTTTCTATTCCCATGGTGGCACTATAACCTAGTTCTGCTGCCAAATTTCTGAGTGCTAGCACGCAAGGAATGTAATATTTGGGAATCAATGCTGATTCAGCTGCCCTGTGTTACAATTTTTTATGCTTTCATCCAGGCTGAATGATTATGACTGACAGTGGAGGCTTAGAACAGCACCAGTCTGGCCCATTTGACAATGGTAGTAAAAATATGGCCAAAGCAAATGTGGCTTTAAGGATAGCAGTTCTTATAAAGTATTACTGAATATTAAAGGCTCATTTTAAAAAAAGTGGTGTTTTTGAATCATCCGACCCTCGAAAGTTTAATTTCACAGATATGCAAATACACTATCCCAGCGTGCCAGAAAAGAGCTTGCTAGTGTATGATGTATAGTGCTGACATATTCCTGTACAATCAGCCTAGAAAAATGGAGAACAGTCCAATATATTCCACTGCTACCTACTCTTAACCACTTAAGCCCCGGAGGATTTGGCTGCTAAACGACCAGAGGGTATTTTGCGATTCGGCACTGCGTGACTTTAATGGACAATTGCGCGGTCGTGCGACGCTGTACCTAAACGAATTTGGCGTCCTTTTTTTCCCACAAACAGAGCTTTCTTTTGGCGGTATTTGATCACCTGTGCGATTTTTTGATCACGCGCTATAAACAAAAAAAGAGCGTAAATTTTGCAAAAATAGCAATATTTTTCCCTTTTTTTTATATGAAATTCCCCCAAAAAAAAATGTAAAAATCAAAATTTTTTAATATTTTCGGCCAATTTGTTTTATGCTACCTATGTTTGGTAAAAAAAATCGCAAAAAGCGTATTTTGATTGGTTTGCGCAAAAGTTATTGCGTTTACTAACAAAGGGAAAGATTTTTGTCATTTTTGTTGTTTTTTTTTTAACGCGTAATGGCGGCGATCTGCGATTTTTTTTGCGGTACTGCGACATTGCGGCGGACAGATCGGACCCTTGACTGACATTTTTGACACTTTTGGGGTTACCAGTGACATTTCTACAGTAATCAGTGCTATATATATGCACTGTTACTGTAAAAATACACTGGTAGTGAAGGGGTTAACTTTATTTGAGAGGGAGGGGCTGTGTGTGTCCCTAGGGGCGTGATTCTAACTGTGATTGGCTGTGGCTTCAACTGTATGCAGAGTGATCAATGGATCTACATAGTAGATCCATGTGATCATCTCTCATACAGAAAGGAGAATGACAGGCAGCTTGTTTACACAAGCTGCCTGACTTTCTCCCTCTCCCCCGCCGATCGCAGAGTGGCCGGCGGCGATCGGGTCCGCCGGTCACACGCGCGGGGGGGTCCGTGACCACGCGGGAGCGGGAGCGCGCCTCCGGCGGCGCGCGCTCGCTCCCTAAACCCTCACAGGCGAGCGACGTAGACCTACGTCACTTTGCCTGTGAGGGGCTGACCGCCGCCGTAGATAGTCGTGCGGCGGTCGGCAAGTGGTTAAAGAGGAAGTAAGCTTCCTCTGCAGACATTTACCTATAGGTAAGCCTATAATAAGGCTTTCCTATAGGTAGTGAAAATATCTCCTAAACATGTACAATTTAGGTGATCTTTACGTTACATGTAGCCAGAAACATCACTGGTGCATGCGCTCTGAAGAATCGGCCACGGGTGTCGTTCCTTTGAAGCCCCTTGCCGTGATTTCCGGCCAGTCATATCGTCGGAGCCCACGAACCGGAAGAAACTCCGGGGAAAATGTCAGCCGTGTCAGCGGTGTGTGAGTTTTGCAGAATTTAAAACCTTTTTAATTGGAAGAGGAACTGAACTTAGGAAGCTGTGTCCAAAAAAAGGCATGCACACGTCAAAGAACTAGTCACCAGTATTGCCTGTGTGCTAATCTGGTGCTAGCAATAATAACAAAAAATAGGAAAGAATTATGTAATAAAGCTCTGTTTGATGCTGTAAGACTAAACGTATAAAGTATATTCATTCTGATTTAAATTTTTGTATAATGTACTGATAGGACACAGGTGGAGGTCAAGTCCTTTTCTTGTTGTGTACCTTTTTTACATGCCACTCTTAAATTACCATGCATCATTGGAAGAAGCAAAGGACTAGAGCAGCTTATATAACTATTTTCAACTAGTCTGTCACCAGATGTTACTTGTAGTGGATCATGTGATTGCTTATTACCTGCCAACTGGAATAGGTCAATCGATCTTTCATCATCTAACACTTGGATTGGATGATGTCCAATCCAATCAGCAACTCAGCAACTAATTACAGTAGTCCTGTACAGGGGTTGGCTAATGAGGCATTAGTGGAGTATAATTGCTCAAATCAGATGCACTCCTTACCTCCTAGAAGGTTTTTTTAACGAGCGCAGTCAGAGACACAGTGAACATTTCCCCATTTTTAAAAATTATTCTTCCAAACAGGGTAGACTCTTTCCTGATTAAAAAAAAGTGTGAATAATGTAAATACTGCATGCCCATTGGTGTCCTCACTGGCTATTGTGGTAGATTCTGGAGCCCAGTGACTTGTCCAAGAATGTACCAATAACGCTCCACCAACAGTACTTGGGAGAATGTCTATCTATGGAAAGGCCTAGTTACCAAGTGTAGCTTTAGACAGACAGATATTGCACCAGTATTGGGTAGATTTATGACTGTCATCAACACTGCCAGATTCAAAACACTTTTGTAAGAATTGACCACTTGTTATGATTTGAGGTCATTTCTGCAGCAATCACTATCATTACCTTGTGGGGAAGCTTTATGTATTTGGCATCAAACTTAAGTGCCTCTAGATTTTTTCACATGAAATTAGGGGATCTGAACAAAGCAATCACTTCCAAATGGGAAAGGAAACAGAGAAGGTTCACTAAAACCAAGGTCAGTATTTGGGGGTCAGACAGTGTCAGCCAGAAATACTGATATATTGTCTTAGAGGGCAAAGCTAAAATGTAGTTTAGGTCAAGCCAAACATCAATAGTAAAAAGGCAGACAAATATTAATGGAATTTGGAGTTGTGGGTCATAAAAACAGTTAGGCAGGTGGAAGTCAGAACGGTTAGGTCAGTATTAGAAAACTGGATTAGAGAAGTGCCAAAGTGTATTATTGAAAGGACAACCACACTATGGAGTCTGTTGACCATTTAAAGACTAAACTGACCAATCTGAAAATTTAAGTGTGCACCAGTGCACATGCACAAGCCTGTACATGCTTCCTCAGGCTCATGCAATTGCCAAAATGCCCCAAAAGGTGCTAAATGCCAAAAGCATGCCAATGCACAAAAGAATCAGGAGGCAGAAGGTGAGAAGCTGATGCAAAAGCAACTTTAACTCCAGACACTGCTTATCAAACTGGTTAGGTAGAAAGCGAAATCTGGGATAAACGAGACAACAGGTACTTCTCATGCTTGCCCAAGTACATCATCACAAAATTGGATTGGGACCATCATGTTCCAATATCAGCGAACATGGCGGAGTATGACTATGACGTATTGAAGGCAACAAAATTTACCAAAGCTTTCAGATCACCAGAGCAATTAAACCGGAAACCGGAAATTGCGTAGTATGTAAGTCAGACGGCGTAGTACGTAAAGCCGTCTGACTTACGTACTACGCAATTTCAGGTTTCCGGTTTATGCGTGTGGAACGCACGGCCATTGTTTGGCGTCCCGCATGGGGAAATACGAATGCTGACTGTTGACTGCAACATTGTAAGGGCTCTTTCACACGGGCGTTCCGTATGTCCGTTTTTCATCCCATCCGTTTGCGGATGAAAAACGGACATAATGTATCTCTATGTAAATACGGATGTCATCGGATGATCATCCTCTGACATCCGTTTTTTGTCAGTTCAGTTCAGTTCAGTTTTTTTGAACGGAGGAGAACCCTATTTTTTCTTCCTTTCAAAAAACGGAACGGAAGCAAAAATGGATGTCAGTGGTGTCATCCGCAGACATCCGTATTTACATAGAGATACATTATGTCCGTTTTTCATCCGCAAACGGATGGGATGAAAAACGGACATACGGACTGGATGACACAAGTGTCATCCGTGTCCGTTACAAAAAAAAAAAAAAAGGACCTGATCGGGCAAAAAAAAATGAACGCCCGTGTGAAAGAGCCCTAAGTGTATTCTTTTTAGCGTGTGAATAAAGAGTTTAAACATATTGCATGATGAAGGCTATTCTTTTTTCATGTTAACCGTGCATGGATAAGCGATCCTGGATGGTGTTAGTTGGAGAGTGCTCTGCTTTATATCGATGATTGGTGACTTCCCTTGATCCCAACCAGTAAGGATTATCTTATAGGCTCATATATTACCATTGTCTGGTGAGTAGGGGACCGAGAGGGGAGCACCTGATTGCACTTTGAGAGCATCGGCACTTTGGATGTCTTTTCTTGGCAAAGCGAGCACTGAGCACTTTTTCTGAGGAGTTGTTTTTGCACAGAGACTGGCACCTAGCACTTTGGATTATTATATGAATTTTATATCTTATTTAATCACCTGAGCACTGGACACTTTATTATTGAATTATTGAATTTATACTGTGGAGCACACATTCTTGACATTTATTCATATGAGAAATGTTATTTATTTATTTATGAAAACAATGTATTGTTAATTTATCACTATGATATCACTTTATTTACAACAAGCACAGATTAAAATTAGTGAGGTTGAGACATCTATTGAAAGAAATATAATATACGGAGCAGCGCTGATACATGATTTTATTCATTTTATTCATTTTTAAAGAAACCCCCCCTTTTATTAGCAGCAGCTATTCAGTTGATATTTATTTATTATATATTTTTTTATCCTAAGCGCTGGCACTTTATATTTATTATATCAAAGCATATTCATGTGATAGAATGGCCCAGTCAAAGTCATGACCTAAATCCAATTGAGAATCTGTGGCAAGACTTGAAAATTACTGTTTACAGACACTCTCCATCCAATCTGATAGAGCCTGCGCTATTTTGCAAAGAAGAATGGACAAAAATGTCTCTCTCTAGATGTGCAAAGCTGGTAGAGACATACTCAAAAAGACTTGCAGCTGTAATTGTAGAACCACCTTTTGCTGCAAAGTATTGACTCATGGGGGGCAGAATACAAATGCACGCCACACTTTTCACATATTTATTCGTAAAAAAAATTTGAAAAAAACTTTTCTAATTTTCCTTCCACTTCACAATTATGTGCCACTTTGTGTTGGTCTATCACATAAACTCCCAATAAAGTACATTTATGTTTTTGGTTGTAACATGACAAAATGTGGAAAATTTCAAGGGTTATGAACACTTTTTTAAGGATCCGTATACAAATATATATCTGAAAATAGGCAAAAAAGTGAAGTTTCTAGCAGATGGATTAGTATATACCGTTTGGGATGAATGAACGTAGTTTTCGTTTATGCTTTTATGCTGTATACCAATATATCTTCCTGTAAGTGAGCCTTGTAGCACTATTTATTGTGGTGTTTGTTTTGTTGCATGCACGGCTCCCCATGAGGAAAAATGTGTTTTTAACCCTCTGTGATATCAGGGGACCTCCTGCCAATGGATGTAGCTGCAGAGGAATCTAACCTTCTCTTTTAGCAGGCACTAGTTGACCTCCTATAGCCTCAGATGTCTTCCTTCAAGGTGAGGGTGTTTGGGCTGGCACGTGGCGGAAGAAGGGGATGTTTGCTGATGACATGTCACAATTTTTAATTTGCTATGAAGATTGTCACTGGGTGGACATACTTTTTGGTGAATTTTATTTATTTTTTTTCTTTTAACTTTGATAATTATGGCTCACAGCTAGTGAAAACACAAAATTCTGTATCTTCTGAATATTGTAAAAAAGTTCAATATTGTAAACTCATGGTGTCACACTCTAATCAGCTAGAGTGCGACCAATGGCTGAGGGGCCACTGGACAGGGCCATGTATTGTAAAGTCTTCGATGAGAACCTTGGGATGAGAACTTTCTTCCCTCAGCCAGAACACTAAAGATGGGTCATGGATGGGTCTGCCAGCATGACAATGACCTAAAACAATCCGCCAAGGAAACAAAGGAGTGCCTCAAGAAGAAGCTCATTAAGATCAGGAGTGGCCTAGCCAGTCTCCAGACCTTAACCCTATAGAAAATGTATGGAAGGAGCTGAAACTTCAAGCTGCCAAGCGACAGCCAAGAAACCTTAAAGATTTAGAGAAGATCTGTAAAGAAGAGGGGACCAAAATCCCTCCTGAGATGTGTGCAAACCTGGTAACCAACCACAAGAAACGTCCTACCCCTGTGCTTGCCAACTTGCCAACAAGGGTTTCTCCACCAAGTAATAAGTCATGTTTTGCTTGGGGATCAAATACTTATTTTACTCACTGAACTGCAACTCAAGTTATAACATTTGTAGTATGTGTTTTTTCTGGATTTTTGGTTGATATTCTGTCTCTATCATTTAACTACCTCAATACTGGGCACTTAAACCCCCTTCCTTCCCAGACCAATTTTCAGCTTTTAGCGCTGTTGCATTTTGAATGACAATTGCGCGGTCATGCAACACTGTACCTAAACCAAATCTGTGTCATTTTTTCCCACAAATAGAGCTTTCTTTTGGTGGTATTTGATCTCCGCCAGGTTTTTTCTTTTTTGGTGCACAAATAAAAAAAGACCGAAAGTTTGAAAAAAAAAAAGTTTTTTTGTTTTATGTTATAAAATTTTGTAAATAGATACGTTTTTTTCCTGCACTGATGAGCACTGATGAGGCCGCACTGACAGGCACTGATGAGGAGGCACTGATGGGGTGGCATTGATGGGGTGGCACTGATATGCAGCACTGATGGGCACTGATAGGTAGCACTGATATGCAGCACTTATGGGCACTGATATGTGGCACTGATAGGTAGTACTGATATGCAGCATTGGAGGGCACTGATAGGCAGCGCTGATGGGCACTGATAGGCAGCACTGATGGGCACTGATAGGCAGCACTGATGGGCACTGATCGGCGGCACTGATAGGTGGCACTGATCGGTGGCACTGATCGGCACTGATAGGTGGCGCTGAGCGGCACTGATGGGCGGCACTGATCGGCACTGATAGGCAGCACTGGTGGGCGGCACTGATAGATGGCAATAATGGGCACTGGTGGGCAGCACTAATAGATGGCATTGGTGGGCAGCACTGATAGGGAGGGCACCACTGGCAGGCTCTCTGAGCCCTGATTGCTATCCCTGGTGGCCATGGGTGGGCATCCCTGGTGGTCATCAGTGAGCATCCCTGGTGGCTCTAGTGGCACCCCCTCCCCCCAGGGCTGCACTGGTAATTAATGTTCTGATTACCAGCACAGACCCCCCCTGTGATCAGTGAGTAATTAGAAAAACTAACTGATCCCCTGGCTGCAGCACAGATCGTCTTCTTCTCCTCACTGACAGGATCTGTGTGAGGAGAAGAAGAGATCAAAGCCGTTACAACGGCTGTATTTACATTACATGATAGCTGTGATTGGACACAGCCGTCATGTGATCAGGAGGGCCAATCACAGGGTCCTCCTGCCGCAACTTGTTGCTCTGTGTCCAAGGGACACAGGCACATCGAGATTGCGCCACTGCGCGTGCCCGCGGCGGCGCGATCTCGCTCCTTCTGCAGGACATTCCGGAACGTCCGATCAGAAGGATGAGACTCCCACCCGGCCGTATATGTACAGTGGCCGGGTGGGAGGTGGTTAAAATACACCTATGATAAACATTATAGGCCCTTCATTTCTTTGTAAGTGGACAAATGTACAAAAGCTGTGAGAATCAAATAATTATTTTCCCCACTGTATATATATATATATATATATATGTGTGTGTGTGTGTGTGGTGTATTTCCTGTAGTGTAGTGTTCCTGTAGAAATATAGAAAGTAGCACAAGATTAAAGCCGCATAAAAGAGTCCAAGATATACAGTATCTCACAAAAGTGAGTACACCCCTCACATTTTTGTAAATATGAACCTGTCCTGTTAACCACTTAAGCCCCGGAGGATTTGGCTGCTCAAAGACCAGGGCCTATTTTGCGATTCGGCACTACGTGACTTTAACGGACAATTGTGCGGTTATGCGACGCTGTACACAAATGAAATTGACGTCCTTTTTTTCCCACAAACAGAGCTTTCTTTTGGTGGTATTTGATCACCTGTGCGATTTTTACTTTTTGCGCTATAAAGAAAAAAAGAGCGACAATTTTGAAAAAAATAACAATATTTTTCACATTTTTTTATATGAAATATGAAATTTAAAAAAAATTGTAAAAATCTAAATTTTTTAACATTTTAGGCCAATTTGTTTTCTGCTACATATTTTTGTTAAAAAAAAAAATTGCAATAAGCAGATTTTGATTGGTTTGCGCGAAAGTTATTGCGTTTACTAACTACGGGAAAGATTTATGTAATTTTTATTGTTTTTTTTTAAACTAGTAATAGCAGCGATCTACGTTTTTTTTTTTGCGGGACTGCGACATTGCGGCGGACAGATTGGACCCCTGACAGACATTTTTGACACTTTTGGGGGTACCAGTGACATTACTACAGTAATCAGTGCTATAAATATGCCCTGTTACTGTAAAAATGACGCTGGCAGGGAAGGGGTTAAAGCGGAGTTCCGGGCACAAAATCGATCTTTTTTTTGGTGCCCGTCCGCTAGTTCTCCATCACCTAAAAAGGAATTGGATAGTTAGGTTCTTTTTTTTTTTTTTTTTACTCACCTTGTAATTGAAGATCGAAAATACTCACCTTTTTTCACTTCCTCCCTCAGCGCCGCGGCTCCGCCGTCACTTCCTGTCTCGCGATGATTCCTGGGAGCTGAACGTCATCGCTCCCAGGAATCAATGCGACAGCACCGGCCCCGCTCGTCACTTCCGGGGCGACGCACCGGAAGTGACGAGAGGGGCTGGTGCAGGCGCATTCTGGGAGAAGAGGACGCGGAAGAAGACGCAGAAGAGGACCGCGCCGGCTTCAGCTGCCCACAAGAGAGATGGCAACGCTGTGGAAGAAATTTTATAAGTGAGTATTTCATCTTGCAGGTAAGTGCGAACCGGGACAGATCAGAGGCTAGCCATTGTGGAATGTACTAGCCCTGACTGTCCCGGGGGTATGTTTATTGAAAAATGTTTTCTGTGCCCGGGACTCCGCTTTAACTTTATTAGTGATTAAGGGATTTAAGTGTGTCCCTAGGGGCGTGATTCTAACTGTCAAGGGGCGTGGCTTTTGATGTAACCACAGAGACATACGATCCTACATAGCAGGATCGTATAGTCTCTGCAGTTACATCAGGGAGAATGACAGGCGGCTTTGTTTACATTAGCCGCCTGCTTTTCTCCCTCTCCAGCGGGAGATCGCGAGTGACCGGTGGACATCGGAGCGCGGGTATGTCAGGGAACAAGCGGGAGCGCGCCTCCGGCAGCGCGCACTCGCCCCCTAGAGGCTCATGGGCCAGCGACGTAGCGATACGTCGCTTTGTCCAGGAGGGGCTGACCGCCGCAGTATATGTACTTGCGGCGGTCGGCAAGTGGTTAAACCGCTGTATGGTCTTGACCACCGTACTTCAGCTCAGTTTCAGTGTCTTTGCAATCTTCTTATAGCCTAGGCCAACTTTATGTATCGCAACAATTCTTTTTTTTCCAGATCCTCGGAGAGTTCTTTGCCATGAGGTGCCATGTTGAACTTCCAGTGACAAGTATGAGAGAGTGAGAGCGATAACACCAAATGTAACACACCTGCTCCCCATTCATACATGAGACCTTGTAACACTAACAAGTCACATGACACTGGGGAGGAAAAATTGCTAATTGGGCCCAATTTGGACATTTTCACTTAGGGGTGTACTCACTTTTGTAGCCAGCGGTTTAGACATTAATGGCTGTGTGTTGAGTTATTTTGAGGGGACAGCAAATTTACACTGTTATACAAGCTGTACACTCACTACTTTACATTGTAGCAAAGTGTCATTTCTTCAGTGTTGTCACATGAAAAGATATAATAAAATATTTACAAAAATGTGAGGGGTGTACTTTTGTGAGATACTGTATATATATATATACATACACATACATATATATATATATATATATATATATATATATATGTATACAGTGGGTACGGAAAGTATTCAGACCCCCTTACATTTTTCACTCTTTGTTATATTGCAGCCATTTGCTAAAATCATTTAAGTTCATTCTTCTTCCTCATGAATGTACACATAGCACCCCATACTGACAGAAAAACACAGAATTGTTGACATTGTTGCAGATTTATTAAAAAAGAAAAACTGAAATATCACATGGTCCTAAGTATTCAGACCCTTTGCTCAGTATTTAGTAGAAGCCCCCTTTTGATCTAATACAGCCAGGATTCTTTTTTGGGAAAGATGCAACAAGTCTTTCACACCTGGATTTGGGGATCCTCTGCCATTCCTCCTTGCAGATCCTCTCCAGTTCTGTCAGGTTGGATGGTAAACGTTGGTGGACAGCCATTTTTAGGTCTCTCCAGAGATGCTCAATTGGGTTTAAGTCAGGGCTCTGGCTGGGCCATTCAAGAACAGTCACGGAGTTGTTGTGAAGTCACTCCTTCGTTATTTTAGCTGTGTGCTTAGGGTCATTGTCTTGTTGGAAGGTAAACCTTCAGCTCAGTCTGAGGTCCAGAGCACTCTGGAGAAGATTTTTGTCCAGGATATCCCTGTACTTGGCCGCATTCATCTTTCCCTCGATTGCAACCAGTCGTCCTGTCCCTGCAGCTGAAAAACACCCCCACAGCAAGATGCTGCCACCACCATGCTTCACTGTTGGGACTGTATTGGACAGGTGATGAGCAGTGCCTGGTTTTCTCCACACATACCACTTAGAATTAAGGCCAAAAAGTTCTATTTTGGTCTCATCAGACCAGAGAATCTTATTTCTCACCATCTTGGAGTCCTTCAGGTGTTTTTTATCAAACTCCATGCAGGCTTTCATGTGTCTTACACTGAGGAGAGGCTTCCGTCGGGCCACTCTGCCATAAAGCCCCGACTGGTGGAGGGCTGCAGTGATGGTTGACTTTCTACAACTTTCTCCCATCTCCTGACTGCATCTCTGGAGCTCAGCCACAGTGATCTTTGGGTTCTTCTTTACCTCTCTCACCAAGGCTCTTCTCCCCCGATAGCTCAGTTTGGCCCGGACGGCCAGCTCTAGGAAGGGTTCTGGTCGTCCCAAACGTCTTCCATTTGAGGATTATGGAGGCCACTGTGCTCTTAGGAACCTTAAGTGCAGCAGAAATCTTTTTGTAACCTTGGCCAGATCTGTGCCTTGCCACAATTCTGTCTCTGAGCTCTTCAGGCAGTTCCTTTGACCTCATGATTCTCATTTGCTCTGACATGCATTGTGATCTGGAAGGTCTTATATAGACAGGTGTGTGGCTTTCCTAATCAAGTCCAATCAGTATAATCAAACACAGCTGGACTCAAATGAAGGTGTAGAACCATCTCAAGGATGATCAGAAGAAATGGAAAGCACCTGAGTTAAATATATGAGTCTCACAGCAAAGGGTCTGAATACTTAGGACCATGTGATATTTCAGTTTTTCTTTTTTAATAAATCTGCAACAATATCAACAATTCTGTGTTTTTCTGTCAGTATGGGGTGCTATGTGTACATTCATGAGGAAGAAGAATGAACTTAAATGATTTTAGCAAATGGCTGCAATATAACAAAGAGTGAAAAATGTAAGGGGGTCTGAATACTTTCCGTACCCACTGTATATATATATATAAATAATTTTAAGAGTTGTGGGGACTTTACACTTGAAAGAATGAGGTTGCATGTTCATATCTGAAGCTTTATGTATCTAGGAGTGAATACTACACTTTGCAATATATAGATAGATTTCTAATAGTTGAAGATATCGCTGCACTTATTTTTGGTTAAGTGCTGGCACGCTATTCACATTGTTCTGTTTAGGGTGGTCGCACATTTATTCTATTAATTTAGATCCTACATATGCTTTGCCCTTGGCACACAAAGAAAAAGCAACATTCACTTATTGGATCAAATCCCTCCTAAACTGTAAAAAAATCTCAATACTTTAAAATTACAAAAATATACCTGTATGAAAAATGTACAAAATAATGTACAAAGAAAGAAAAGAACAGTGCCTAACCCTCATCTTAATAGTTGCACTGTGTGATGTCATCATTCTTCCTCTGAGACTTCTTGGGAAACAATGAATACCCCAAAGCTTGTAAAATGACACTTCAGCCCAGTGAGAGAAAGTCTTCCTGTGAGACTTGGGATGTACAAAAAATGTACAATAAAGGAAAGAACAATGCCTAACCCTCATCCTAATAGATGCAGTGCGTGATGTCATCATTCTTCTAATGATATTCCTTGGTAAACAACACATAGCTTATGAGATGACACTTCAGCCCAGTGTAAGAAAGTCTTCTTGTGAGACTTGGGATTGTTCCTAAGATCTCACTGAAAGGTGTGTGAGGATACTCTTACCTAGGTGCTGCGGTGTGAACACAGGGGGCGTATTTAATATTTTTCTTTAGTAGGAAATTAGTTCCGCGCTAAGGATATTCGAAGGATGTGCAAGTGTGAATAGGCTGCAGCCCACCCTAGACTACAGTCAAAAAGACTGTATAAAATAATAAATGTGAATTTGGGTAATGGCGCTGCCTGTATACAAGTGATGATGTATGAATAAATAAATAAATAGATAAAAATAAGTGCACTAAAAGTGAGATAAAAAATGTAGTGTACAATGAATCAATATGGCCAATCAATAAGCACAATAAAAATATAAAATACACATATCACATAAATTGTAATAAATAAACCGGTGGTAAAGTGCACTTAGAGTGAATAAGTGAATATAAATATACCGTATATATACGCAAGTGATGAATAAATAAATAAATCTGGTAGTGTAAATATCAAGGTAAAGTGGCAGTGACAAAAAATGCTGGGAATATTGCAATAAATAAATAAAAAGCGAATAGTGATTGAAAAAATAGATATAAATATGAATATATAAAATGTGCCCACCAATAGTGCAATAAAGTGGACAGAAATAAATTAATGAGTCTATTATGGTGTCTGGTATGGATAAAGTCTAAATAGCAATTATGGGTCCAGTACTATATGGATAAAGGAAGAAAAAATAGTCCAAAACTTGATGAGTGCCCACGCCGATAGTAACTTGTACAAAGACCCCGTGGTGGGTGACTGGCGAAGTGTATGGTGACCCCTAAGGAAGAAAAACCTACTAACCAGATATACCCACCCCACACAGGGGTATAGAGTGGGTATAAGGATGTAATTGGCGCTCCTTTTCTGTATCTCCTGGTTCCCTTCTATAGTGAGGGGGGGGGGGGTTTTGCAGGGCGTCCCTGGGGGTCCAGGGTATTCCAACCGGAAAGGCAGGCTCCTAGGATCCTCTCCTATCAGGGAATTGGTATGTCCGATGGTCCGTGGATGGGTCCCAACTCCTCTGGGATATTTTGGGGTAGGACGGTCGTGTAGGGCAAAAATAACTCAATAGTGTGATAACGTTTATTAAAGTAAATAATACGGTAAATAGGTACTCACAATATAGCAGTAGATACAAGCGGTAAGCAAGCGGTGTAACGAGCGTCCTGGAATGCAATGCGTTCCACCAGAATACCGGAACCGGAAGTGATGTGACGGCGCTGTATTTAATGTTTTTTTTTTTTTTTACTCTTATAGTGATTTTATGGTCAAATTTGGGCACCCTGATCTGACCATTTTATCACAAGGTGTGTTTTTATTTCCATTGCCTCTTCATTAACCTAATACGCATCCCAGCCTCACTCCCAGAAATTCCTGGTAGTTTTGGGAATGGGTAACCCTTAACACTTTGTGCCTAGTCCTGGGAGCCTAATGTCTCGTTTCCACTGAGCGGTACGGTTCAGTACAATTCAGTAGGGCTCAGAATGGTACACCTTAAACAGGCTTGCGCTTCCACCGCCAACAGTACCCTTACATGATAGGCGTGGTGTAGCCGGAGAGTAGTGATCGACGTCACTTGAATGGTCAACCAACGTTCTGCAGAGTGTAGCTCCACCCTGTTGGTACGGTACGATTGTGCTTGGTAAATAACCAAGACATTGCTGCGCCAGAACATGAATGTGCAATAAACATAAATGTGCAATAGATACCCACAGAGTACTAAAAATATACAAAATATTCAAATATCAGATGGAAGAATCAAAAAAAGTGCTCAAATAATCAAATAATGGAATGTGTCCAAGTAATATATATAAAATACATAAAAATATGGATAGTGATAAAAGAGTCCCAATAATCCCACAGATGTCCAATGCTGCACCTCCGTGAATGTGCTTCAATTCACCACCACTACCAATTAAAGCCTCTCACCTCAATCTCTGACCCAAGAATCAACCAGAGTCAGAAGCAGCTATACCCCACACGGGTCAAAAGATGGTAGGAGAGATCATATGCAGGACAGCAGAGGGTCTCCCAGGGCCAGGTATCACTCATACACAATTAGTGTTAGCAGCCGAAGACTGTTATTTAGCATGATATTTGTATTACTATGTCACTGTATTGTTTGATATTTTACACTAATATTTTAATTATTGCGCTGATAGATTTTTTCACTAGTATTGATTGTGCTTGGTACCCCAAGGAAAGAGTCTCAAAAAAGTGGTACGGTACGGTTCGGAATTAGGGTACCATTCACAACTTTTGACAATGAAAATGGCAATAATTGCGTACCGTATCGAACCGAACCGTACAGCTCAGTGAAAACGAGGCATTAGTGGCCAATCCCCAGCTGGGCCGGGACAAGGGGTGGGCAGAAGGGACGGCTGCCCTCGGCGCAATAGTTTATTGCAGGGATAGGAGTGCCCTGACCCTAACCATAAGGGAAAGGGGGGGGCGCAGTTTGGCATCTTCGCCCTGGGTGCTGGATGACCCCTTGTCCCGGCACTGATCCCCAGTTCTGAGCACTGTCACATGATGGCAGGGAGAGTGTGAACTTGTGCTGAGCAATTCACAACTTAACCTGTAAAATACAGCATGACTTCAAATGAATAGGGGAAGGGGGGCTATCAAGAGAATCTGTCTTAAATTTGCAAAAGGACGGGTTCACTATAAACAAAACTCTTCCTAAAGTGAAGAGATTGTGACCAAAACGTGAATCATCAAATTGATCTAACTTGCTACAGGTTTACTGTGAGCATTTGCTAGTTGTGCCCATGACTAATTTCCTTATATCAGCTTTAAATAATAATAATGGAATTTTCGTCCCCTCAATAGACCTTCCTGTGAACTCAGCGGGCTGCAGTCCCAACCTGCAATTCTGTTCTTTTCTACCATCTTTCAAGTGGTTGTAAATAGAATGACAACTTCCTGCAAATTGCTTAAGAGGAGGTCATCTGTCTGACAAAATTGACTATATATATTCAGACAGACCCCTCCAGTATTGTGTTCTTTGATGCTAACCCTGGGGGAAATTCCCAAAATCAGCGGATTTACAGTGGAATGTGCAGAGACTGGAGGTTCGCATTTATTTGTGCATTTGGCTGTGACGTACAGACCTTCTTTCTTGGCTTCAGCAACCACACCTGGCTCATAGACCGGTTAAGATCATATACAGGATACAATGACTAAGATCATACTTCGGGTACAAATACAGAAACATAGAAAAGTGACGGCAGAAAAAAGACCAAGTGGTTCATCGAGTCTGCCCTTTTTGTTTAAATTTATACATGTTTTTGTATTTTTTAATTTGTTAATTATTTAGTCTAACTATAGATCTATGCTTGTCCCAAGCATGTTTAAATCCACTTACTGTTGAATCAGAGGCATAACTAGAACCTTCAGGGCCCCGGTGCAAGAAACCATGAAGGGCCCCTCAGACCCCTGGCCTGGGACCCTTCACTTCAAGCCTGGGGCTCTTCCCACTGATCCTGGGGCCCTTTACTCTCATTGCGGAGCCCTTTATTACTGACCCGCAGTGGGACCCTTTCACAAGTTCTGCAGTGGGCCCCCATCCTGCCATCTTGGGGTGGAATGCCAGGGCCCGGTTGCAAGTGGGACCTTTGTGATCCTGCAAATTCACCCACTGGTGTCAGTAGTTTTTATTTTTTGGTATTTTAATTGTATTATTTTTTTATCATTTTATTTAATTTTTTTTTTACAATGTCACTGACTATGACCATTCAGAAAAGGAAGGAGCTGGTAATTTACATATTTACCGACCCCTTCCTGGTTCTCTATTGTGACACAGCCCCTGCAGGAGAGGGGAGGGAGCACACAGAGGCCCAGAGACAGCAGAACAATAAAAAAGTGAACTGGATAGGAGGAATGGCGGGGGCAGCATACAGGAGGAAAAAGGACAGTGATTTCTCTACATGCTGCCCCTGCCGCCCCTCCTATCCAGATATACAGGGGAGCCACATAGGCCCCCTGGAGCATGGGGCCCGGTTGCAATTGCAACCCCTGCATCTCCTATAGTTACGCCTCTGTGTTGAATCACTCACTACCTCTGCGGGAAAGCTATTCCAATTATCAAAAATTCTTTCAGTAAAATAATACTTTCTAAAATTAGTTTTGAACTTTCCGTCTGCTAGTATGAAATCATGGCCATGTTCTCTTGATCTTAACTTCATATTGAAATATTGTCGTCCTGAACCTTATTTACCCCCTTGACAGGCCCAGACTGGGACAAAAAATAGGCCCGGCAACTTTGATTGAACAGTCAATTATTCCAGGGGGGCTGACAGGCATTTGCGGGGACGGGTGCTGACTAGAATGAGTCGGTCCTCCACACTGTAGTGTAAAGTGACACTGTGATATAATAGGGACTGCACTGTAAAGGGGCACTTTACAGTGCAGTCCCCTTCATATCACCCCTTTACACTACAGTGTCCTTAGCAATCACAGCCCCATCACAATGCAGCCATGCCCCCCCCCCCATTTTCTCTCTAATCACAGTGCCCCTTTTTAGTCTCTGCTCTCTTTGCAGATCTTCAGCTCCCAATGCCCCCTGCTCCCTTTTATCAAAGTCCGCAGAGCCCCCCTTTACACCAGAGTCCACAGAGCCCCCTTACATTGGAGTCCACAGAGGCTCCCTTACATCAGAGTCTGCCGAGACTCCCTTACATCAGAGTCTGCATAGCCCCCTACGCTGTGCTTTAAAGGGGATAGCTCTGTGGACTTTAATGTAAAGGGGATCTTTGATTTAAAGGACACTGTGGACTCTGGTGTAAGGGGGTCTCTAAATAACCAAAGCCCCCCTTGCATCAGAGTCCACAGAGAGCAATTTGTTTATGCACTGGGGGGGGGGCAGCAGTAGAGGAGCAGGAGAGAGCTTGTTCACCCCAGGTTGGTGGCTCATGCATAGGCTGTCAGTACCTCCTTTCCTCCCCTGGCTGGTGGCTGCTGGCTTCAAACTTCCCATTCACACATCCCTGGGGAGTGTGGATGGGGCAGACACAGGAGGAGTGGAGTGGGAGGAAGAGGAGCAGATGAGCTCTCTCTCCTCTCCTGTCTGTGAGAAGGGAGGTGGCGCCAGGGGAGAAGACACAGGCATGGCTGCATAGCAGGAGGTGAGGTCACCGCTTACCTTCCGCTGTGCGGGCCGATTACCAACAGGTCAAGGACCGGGCAGTCCCCGCCCACCGGGCAAATGCCCGGTCTGCATTATGGCCAGTCTGGGCCTGCCCCTTGATGTATTTAAAGTTTTAAACCATGCCACATCTTTCTCTTCCTCGCTCCAGACTGTACATATTAGGTTCCTGAAGTTACTTCTGACATGTTTATCCCTCAGACCCTTCACCAATTTTGTTACCTGTCTCTGGACTCATTCTATCTTATCAAAATCTTTTGAGGTCTCCAGAACAGGACACAGTATTCTAAATAAGATCTAATTAAAGATTTATATAGGGGAATCAGGACCTCCATCCTCCTGCTGGTGATCCCTCTAGTGATGCATCCTAGAATTCTTTTTGCTATTTCCACTGCCTGGTCACACTGTTTTCTCATTTTGCAATCATCTTAAATAAGTACTCCTAAATGTTTTTCCTCCGTAGCGCTGGCCAACACTGTAGTACTCAAGGGAACTTTTTTTTTTTTTTTTTTTACTTGGTGCATTATTTTACATTGAACTGCAGATTCCACTTCTTTGACCAATCTTCCAGCAATGCCAAATCATGTTCCACATTACAGACACCTCCAGGGATATCAATCTTATTGCACACCTTTGTATCATAAGCAAAAATACATACTTTACCCACCAACCCTTTAATTATATCACTTACATACAGATTAAATAGAACAGGACCTTTTACAGAGCCTTGTGGTACACCACTAGGACTGATCTCTGTTATGAGTGAACCTCATTTACAGCCACACTCTGGTCTCTATCCTTTAGCCAACTACATATCCACTGAACAACCATGGGTTAAAGGAGTTGTAAATTCAGAAGGTTTTTTGTCTTAATGCATTCTTTGCATTAGGATACAAAAAACCTTCTGTGTGCAGCAGCCCCCCTAATACTTACCTGAGCCCCATCTCTGTCCAGCGATGTCCACGAGTGTCTTGGCCATCCGAGACTCTCTGTCCTGATTGGCTGAGACACAGCAGTGGTGCAATTGGCTCCCACTGCTGCAATCAAAGTCAGTCAGCCATTTAGGAGAGAGATGGGTGGGGCCAGGCTGGGCCACAGCTCCGTGTCTGAATGAAACTCGACTTGGGTGCCCCTATAGCAAGCTGCTTGCTGTGTGGTGCACTTGACCAGACGGAGAGGCCAGGAGCAACAAAGAGGGACCTGAGAAGAGGAGGATCTGGGCCGCTCTGTGCAAAACCAACTACACAGAGGAGATAAGTGTAACATGTTTGTTATTTTTATTAAAAAAAAAATGAGACTTTACAATCACTTTAAGTCCTAGCTTTTTCAATTTTGTTTTTTATTAGATCAGTATGTGGAACTGTGTTGAATGCCTTGCTGAAATCCGGATGGGCTATGTCTACAGCACCACCCCGGTCCAAAACATTACTGATATAGTACGGAAATTGAGATTCAGATTAGTCTGACATGATCTGCCCTTAGTAAAGCCATGCTGCATTGGGTCCAGCAAGTTGTTTCTTTTTAAAGGGGAAGTCCCCACCCTAACACTAAAATCTCTACATCTACAGGCACCCACGATCTAAGACTAACCTATCTAACCTTGTAAAGAAGCCACCATACATACCTTTTTTGAAGCTGTTCCAGGCTGGTCACACGCTGAGCTGTCTTCCCAGCCATTGTCGGCTGTCTTCTCTGCAGAGCTTTCCTCGCTAGAGATCAGACTGGAATGGCTTTAAAAATGGTATATATAGCGATTTGTTCTTTACAGGGTTAGATAGGTTAGTCTTAGATTGTGGATGCCTGTAGATTTAAAGATTTAAGTGATCAGGAGTAATTCCATTATCTTGACTTCAACAGATGTTAAACTCACTGGCCTGTAATTGCCAGATTCTACCTTGCTGTCCTTCTTATAGATAGGTACAATATTAGCTGTGCACAGTCATGGGGAACTTTCCCTGTCAGATAAGATTGATTGAAAAGACCAATTATTGGTCCAACAATTACTGTATACCTCAAAGTTCTCTTAAAATGATGATTACCATCAAGACCCATTACTTTATTAAGCTTTAACCAAGCCAGTCTCTCTCTTACCTCTGTTTCCAGAAATCCTGAAAATAAATCCTTATTACTAGAACCAATATTGATACCCGAACATATTATTGTTTTTTTTAACCACTTGCCTACTTGGCACTTTTACCCCCTTCCTGACCAGGTCAATTTTTAGCTCTCAGCGCTGTTGCATTTTGATTGACAATTGCACATGTCATGCTACACTGTACCCAAACAAAAAATTTTTTTTTCCTTTTTTTTTGCAAAAAATAAACGAATAAAGACCGAATTTTGAAAAAAACTAACTTTTTCTTAGTTTGTTATAAAATTTTTAAAACAGGTAATTTTTCTCCTCCACTGATGTGCGCTGATGAGGCTGCACTGATAGGTTGCACTGATGGGCATTGATGGGCACTAATAGGTTGCACTGATGAGGCGGCACTGGTGGGCACTAATGAGGAGGCCCTGATGGTCACTGATGAGGCTGCACTTATGGGCACTGGTAGGGGGCACTGATAGGTGACACTGATGAAGAGGCACTGATTGGCAGCACTGAAGGCACTAATTGACAGCACTGGTGGGCACTAATTGGCAGCACTGGGGAGAACACATTGGCAGCACTGGTGGGCACACCTTGGCAGCACTGGTGGGCATTGTTTGGGCTGCACTGATAATCAGGACACTGATAATCAGTGCCCTAATTATCAGTGTAGATGTCTCTTTTAGAGAAGCCGGGTATCAGGTCTCTTCTTCTCTCCTCATGCTGTCAGCATGAGGAAAGGAGTGCCGATAACAACCTTCTATTTACATCCGTGATCAGCTGTGATTGGACACAGCTGATCACGTGGTAAAGAGCAGCTGATTGGCTCTTTACCTCAATTTGTGATCAGCAGTGTCCTCTGGACACTGTGAGTACAGAGCAAGCCATCGCGTTCCACAGCAGGTGTGGCGGCAGGCACGATTGCGGCAATCATGCTGTAGCTGTCATTTGGCTATAGCACGGTCAGCAAGTACTTAAACTTTATTGGAAATATTTGCATACAAGGAAAAGGATATTCACATATCATGAATGCAGACATGGAAATATTAACATGACTAAATATGACAACAGCTTTCACAAAACTCCAAGAAAACAAGATATGTAAATAAATATTATGCTATACTCCAATAAATGTATGCATGGATTATACTGGCATATCATAATAAGAACCAGACTGTAGCAAACAAGAGCAAACAGCTCATCCAAATGTGTACTAAGGAATGTACCACTATGTTTGCCCAAAACCTAAATAAAAATGTATCAGAAGTAATAACCTAGTTGACTGTCTGTGTTTCTCCTGGCAGCAACCTCATCTCACACTTGGCCACAGATTTGGTCAGCATACAGGAGGACACACTGGAAGTGGAGTGTAGGGAACAACTATGGAGAAGTGTCAGAGATTAAGGCGAGAAGGGAATTACTAGTGTCTTGTGTGCCTAGCCACGGTCCCCAGATTTTATAGAATTACCCAGGGCAACCTCTAGCCTCATACATCAATTTGAACAGAGGCAAGTTCTGGTTAACCAGCTTTTTCCACATGCCAATATGTAAAGGTTTAGAGTAAATCCACTGCAAGACTATAGTTTTCCTAGCGTAGTAAAATAAGGATCTAAGTAATTGTTTAGCCTTGGTAGAAATGTCTAATTCTTCAAAAATTCCCAGCAGACACCATTTAGGGTTACACACGTTAGGCAAATCAAAACAGTCAGCAAGAAATGCGGTAACTGCTGATCAAAATGGCCTAACATTATCACAGGCCCACACCATGTGCAGAAAGTCCCCAGTCTCTTTGTTACACTTATGGCATACAGGGGTGTCACGTTTGTGCATATGAAAGAATTGTTCAATGTAAGTACTGCAACTGGATAATTTTGTCCCTAGCCAAAATAACCATGCCGGGGTATGAGTTGAAAACAGTGGCTGCTGGTGCTCAAAATTTTTTGGGGGGGCGCAAACAGAAAAATGTAATAGGCATTGCTTTGCGGCAAAATACGCTGTAAAAAATTGCGTGACTTTGAGGTCACAAAAGTGTGAAAGGGGCCTTCAGTAATCAAGGTATAGTGTGCCCCCTTTCAATGCAGAGTGACCAGCGTGCCCCCATTCAATGCAGAGAGACCAGCGTGCCCCCATTCAATTTACTTCAGCCATCAAGATCAGATAATGAGTGTAGATCCGCAGGGAGGTTTTTAGGGTCAGGGTACCACTAGTCGTATTGAGGGATCTTCTATATATAAGATTGGCTAGAGTTTCATTCAATGAGACTATAGCAACTTCAACCACAATAGCTGCATTGCTAAGTTGTGGAGACAACCACCAATGTAAGTAAACCATCCGGGCTGCGTAATAATAAAATCAGAGGTTGGGGAGTGCTAAACCTCCTTTGGAAATAGGGAGTTGTAATGTTTCCATTGAGATTCTGGGTGCCTTAGGATAGAAGAAAAGTGAAAAGGATCAAATCAATGTCTTGAAATATCTACTTCGATATATAAAAAGCAAGGATATATAGATATTTTGGTAAGAAAACCATTTTAAATAAATTTACATGGCCCATTAAGCTAAGAGAAAGTGTGACCCATTGGGATATCTTAGTGTGGAAAGAGGAGATGTACGGTAACAAGTTATTATGATAAAACTGGGATAATGGTAGCTGGACCTCTATACCAAGATACTTCAGCGGGCAAGCAGGTGGTAAATGGAGGGGAAGGTCTGCATCTATGGGGAAAATACAGGATTTTGAACCCTGAGTACTGTCCAAAATACTGGACCAAGTCCAGCACCGCTGGAATGCTACACTGTGGGTCAGAAAGATAGAACAACTTATCATTCACGTATGTAGCACTGCCCCCTTGAGGGCTGCTGGATTTAATACTTTCTGGATTCCCCTGGGTTACCCTTAGCAACTGGAAGCAGAACATTTGCAATTTATGTCCTTGGCTCAGTCAATGATCAGTCCAGGGGATGTTGTTTTGTAGTTCTATTTAGAACTTGGATAGGAGAAGGAATGAGTGGTATACTCCAACTGATAACTATTCACAGTATTGAACACAACTGACTTTAGGATGCGGCAAGGCCGCTGCTTCACTCTGCCACTGAAGTGAAGATATTTTAAGTGTTCCTGTTTGCAATTTCCTTCAGGGTTCTAAACGTGGCACCCCCTTTCTCTCTCACTCTGTGTGCTGACACCTGTCCACTGACTCTATCCTCTGGAGTGGTCCCCTTCCTGGGCAGACCCCTGGGCAAGTTCCTCTGTACTAACGGACACTGTTTTTCCAGAGTCACCGTTGCCTCTAACTCCACCAGTCAGCTTCTCCTGGACCTCTGGATTATGCCACACACTCTGGTTCACCAGGCCGATTGCCTGTGACCACCATCCACAGCTACAGAAGAGGAGACAGCCGTCACCCTCCTTCCGGGACCTGGCTTCCTGCCCAAAGACCCCCTGCCTCATATGCTCCTGGCTTTTATACCCTATCCCATGATTCACCATTCACTGTGCCAAACTCATGGGACGGTATCAAAGCCTGTGTGTCATTGGCTGGGTTTCCACCACTGTCCAATGTACCTCTCCATTGGATACAGTAGGGACAATCCCTCAGCCCACATGAATCACACATTGAACACATGGAGCAGGCCTAACTAGTAGATTCAGCTCCCTGATAAGCAGAGAGCTCAAATGCTTTACCTACTGCTTTCCTGTTAATCAGAGAAAGCCAAAAACTATACCTGCTATCTAGCACCTGACTAGGAGGGTGCTACATTTATAAGGACACTCTTTCGTCTTATGGGCCCACCTGAATACCTTCTATCAAAGAGGAGTTCTGGAGAATCCCAATAATGGTTCAATGGTGAGGGCAAACAGAAGGAGTGAAAGCAGACACCCATGCTCAGTGCCCCTCTGTATGGGGAAGGGAGGAGAAATACAATCATTAACCCTTACACGTGCCTGGGGTTGAGTGTAGAAGATCTGCAACGACATAATAAAGGTGTCCCCAAACCCAAATATCCACAGCACCTAAAAGATGTACAGCCATTCTTTGGAGTCAAATGCATCATTGGTATCTAAGGCCCTCAAGGCTCTAGGGACACTAGAGGAATTGGGCACCTGCAAAGTGGTAAACAGCCTCCGCAGATTAAAATAGGTGGGTCTACTAGGAATAAAGCTGGTCTGGTCAGATTTTACCAGGGAAGATACAAAAGAATTCAATAGAGAGCTAAGGATTTTATAGAGGATCTTAGGATCAGTATTAACCACTTAAGCCCCGGAGGATTTTGCTGCTCAAAGACCAGGGCCTATTTTGCGATTCGGCACTGTGTGATTTTAACAGACAATTGCGCGGTTGTGCGACGCTGTACCCAAATGAAATTGATGTCCTTTTTTTCCCCACAAACAGAGCTTTCTTTTGGTGGTATTTGATCACCTGTGCGATTTTTACTTTTTGCACTATAAACAAAAAAAGAGCAACAATTTTGAAAAAATAACAATATTTTTCAAATTTTTTATATGAAATTCCCCAAAAAAAATGTAAAAACCAAAATGTTTTAACATTTTAGGCCAATTTGTTTTCTGCTACATATTTTTGGTGAAAAAAATCGCAATAAGCGTATTTTGATTGGTTTGCGCAAAAGTTATTGCGTTTACTAACTACGGGAAAGATTTATGTAATTTTTATTGTTTTTTTTTTTAACGAGTAATGGCGGCGATCTGCGATTTTTTTTTGCGGGACTGCAACATTGCGGCGGACAGATCGGACCCTTGACTGACATTTTTGACACTTTTGGGGGTACCAGTGACATTACTACAGTAATCAGTGCTATAAATATGCACTGTTACTGTAAAAATGACACTGGCAGGGAAGGGGTTAACTTTATTGGTGATCAGTGGGTTAAATGTATCCCTAGGGGCGGGATTCTAACTGTGGGGGGGCGTGGTTTGTGATGTAACCACAGAGACATACGATCCTACATAGCAGGATCCTACATAGCAGGATCATATAGTCTCTGCAGTTACACAGGGAGAATGACAGACGGCTTTGTTTACATTAGCCGCCTGCCTTTCTCCCTCTCCAGCGGGAGGTCGGGAGTGGCCGGCGGACATCGGAGCCGCCGGTCACTCGCGCGTTGATGTTAGTAACCGAGCGGGCGCGGGAGCGCGCCTCCGGCGGCGCGTGCTTGCCCCCTAGTAGGCGAGCGACGTAGTACTACGTCACTTTGCCCAGTAGGGGCTGACCGCCACAGTAAATAGTCGTGCGGCGGTCGGCAAGTGGTTAATCAGAGATATGGGGCTGAACACTTCACAGTACTGAAGGTCCTTATTAGGTTTTTGAATCAGTACAATTAGTGCCTCCAACAAAGAAGCCTGTAGGGCTTTTGCTTCCAAAATAGGTTTATAAAGGATGTGTAATTTAGCCACTACATACTCATAAGCTGTATACCACTCAATTGGTAATCGGTCAAAGCCTGGTGTTTTATGTTTGGTAAAACATCCTAGGATCCTTGCAATTTCCTCTGTAGTGATAGGGCTGTCCAGATACTCTCTGCCCTCTTATGACAGAGAAGGGGAACATTGAGTAAGATACAGTACCCTGATAAATCCTCTGGTGTATAATGGACTTGGGACAAATACAATTCGGTATTTAATTGCAAAAAGTCATCTGAAGAATGCCATTACAATCAAATATTCTGAAGATAGTGAAGGCCTCATGAACAGGTTTAGCCCGGTAAGCCAATAATTTACCATTCTTGTCCCCTTTTCCAAAAATATGTTGTGCTTGGTAAAGCATGCTTTTTCGCGTCTTGTAAGTGAGTGCTAAGTTATATGATTGTTGGGCTGCTTGCCATTGGTAGTAATGTGATGGGGTGGGATCAGAGATATTTATATTTGGATTCCAAATCAGAAGCAGTTTCAGACAGAGCAGACAACTTACAATAGTTTGCCTTTTTAGGGTCACATACACCAGACATGTAAGAACCTCTCATAACTGCTTTAAAGGCTTTCCATTTGACGCTCTCAGAGACCTCCTGATCATTATTCTGCCAATAAGGAATCACATCATCATGGCATTTACTGTATAAAGGACCATAGGATCTGAAAGCCAAAAAGGGCTCATACGCCAAGTGTGGAGGCCAACAGGGGTTGTCATCCGAAATTTCAACACCAAAGGGTCTCGGTCAGAGATTGCTTTAGGTAAATATTGGATGTCGGAAACTCTGTTCAATGTGTCTGATACGGTAAAGGACATGTCGAGTCTGGACAGAGTCTTATGAGACTCAGAGTGACAGAAAAATTCTGTGTGATCAGGATGTCACCAGCGCCACATTTCGATCAACTCAAAGCTCTCCGCCCAATCCCTCAATGCAGCAAACTGGGCCCAAGAGCTCCCTAACCTAGCTAGAGCAGGGTGTAAAACATTATTAAAGTCACCAGCTATGAGGAGTACTCCCTTAGCAATTTGAAGTATTCTGTGTGTACATAGCAGCTAGTTAGATCAAAAGGAACGGGAAAATAGACATTCACCAGCGTATAGTAAGTGTCCAAATAATGGAGTACTACAATTAAGTAACAGCCGTGTTGATCAATAACAGTCTCCTTGATTTGAACCAAGATTGAACTTATTATTGTTAGTACAATTTATTTCTGAGAGGACTGAGCAGAAGTAATTGTTTAATTGGTTTGCTACATTCAGGTCTCCCTCAACATTACTCAATAGTTAGGGAGGCTACCAACCTCTTTGACTAACCTTAAGGCCCGTACACACGATAAGAAAATCTGAAGGGAAATTTCGTCCGACGACCCATCTGCCGATTTTCGGATTGTTAGAATGGTGCTATGGACAGCCGACTCCGACTTTTTCGGCCGACAAAATCCTGATTTGCAGGCTATAAAATTTTTGTCGTCCGTCAAAACAACGTCCGATTTTCGTCTTATTATTACAGATTTCCACGGAAAAAAATCTTAAGAGCAAGACTAGGCATGCTCAGAGATGAAAGAACACATACAAAGCAATCCAGCACATGACATCACTTCTGATGTAGAATACTGTCGACGGGAAAATTCGTATGAAAATAACCTCTTCACTTTCCACATCTGACTAGCATGCCACAAAAAACGGACGACAGAACGTTCCATAATCTGATCGTGTGTACGGGGCTTTACACCCATACCTTCTTCCCAACCCCTTTTCCTCCCCCCCCCCCCCTTCACCACTAACATCCACATACTTCCCTGTCCTTGCCCTCTTTCCACTTTTGTCATTTTCTCTGGTGCGTCTTTGGACTTAAAGACTGTGTGCTGACCAAATATTACAAAATTGTATATTATTTGTATAAATGTTCCTGACACTGTCTACTGCACATCTTGTAATTTCATGAAAACAAATAATAAAAATGCATGAAAAAAACAAAACAGAGTTTTAATACTTTAATGTTTTGGATGGGGACTACACTTTAAGCTAAAAACGTATATTTTTTTATAGATAATCTTCCAACCATGTCATCTTCTGAATCTTTATACCCCTTATGCATCAGAGAAATTTTTACATTTCTGCTATGGGTCTACTGATTTGACAATAATTTTGTTATTACTTTATGATATCGAAGTAATATATATTCCATTTTGTGGGGAATTGGGGCAGACAAGCCTTTTTTGTCAATATGATCTTGCAAAAATCTACAAACAGAAAATAACAAATAAATAAACCCTTTTTCTATTTTTAACAGGGAAATAAAACAAGTTTTAATGTAGATAAAACATTTTATCTGCATATTTTAGATTTATTATATTATAATTTATTTAATTAATTCATAATGACACTACATTTACCAAAGCATGGCAAAGTTATTTACAAATGAAATAAATACTTTTTTCCTATATATTTTAATGTGGCACTAAAAAAAATGAAATAAAATAATAATCCTAAATAACTAAAAATAAAAAGAAACATACAAATAGCTGTAAAACATCAGTTAAAACGCCAACCAAAATGTACATGTTTCGGGTGGGAAGAGCGTTTAATTGATGTTGGCGATCCTTTTGGAAAAAATCCTCTTACCCAGCCAACTCTATCTACACATTTGTCTTAAAGTGGATGTAAACCCCATTCATAAAATTTGACCTGGGCACATATTTCTGTTGTGTTTACTTATCTCTCTCCAAAGCCCTAAGTATTGTATCTTTCTGCTACTCCTTTCTTCTGTTATCAGCATGATAACATTTGACAAGTTCTCCGGCACAGGAGATAAAAGCAGCTTGAAATTTGTGTCGGGGTGGTATAGAGATAGATTAGCAGAGAGCTTGTCTATTCACAGCACAGCTCTGCATGTTTCTTCCTTCCTCTGCCTATGTGGAGGGGTGTGCCTTACCTCCAATCAGCTGTCACACAGTATATGCCAAGGCTCCACGCCCCCTGCTGGAACAGGAAGAAAAATTTCTAACACAATGTTCACTTTCAAAAGAGTGTGGAAAGCTGAAGACAGTATATATACAAATAAAACTTATGTAAGGAGATTTGTTTAATCTCAGTGTATCATCTGAGGCTGTTCAATTCACTATATGTGAGGGTTTACATCCACTTTAGGTTTTACATTAAAAATTACTTTTATCATTCTAGATCTATACATTAGAACTAAAAGCTGGATATCTGGGAAGCAAATGGGGATAGAAGGGTTTGGATACATACAGCAGCTGCCTACAGAAGCCAATCAAGTTCAATCCATCATATAAAGTCAAGATTCTGACTGGTGGCTTTGGGCAGTTACTTCAGACATATCTAAACCTGAAAACAAAATGTATTAAAAAAATATATTTAAGCTTACCAGTCGTTACATGAGATACGGTAGCTACATTAGGTTTCTTTTTTTAGGCTTATTTTCATTCATTTATACCTTGTACTCCTGTGAACAATACTTACTTCCACAGGAAGTGCCACACGATCTCTGAATGGGGATTGGGTGGATGATTTATAGCTCCTTCCCCTCCATTCACAGATCCTGTGTCATTTATAAAAGCTGTTGTACGTCTTTAACCGCTTTCCGACTGGCCCATGGTCGAAAGACGGCTGCAATGTGGTTGTCTAGTTCTGGGAGGGCGTACATGGATGTTCTCCCAGAATCGCACTCCCGCACGCCCCCTGTGACGGAGCGATCACTTCACAACAAACCGGCGCATGTCCGGTTCATTTCTCTCCTCTCCTCGCACGCTGTACTCAACAATCGGTACAGCGTGCATGGAGAGGAGAGAAACTGCAGCTGCACGCCTCCTCTGCCTCAACCATGCCCCATCCATGTCTAATCTGTGCCCAATTAGTGCCTCATCCGTGCCCCATTAGTGCCTCATCCGTGCCCCATCCATGCCTAATCTGTGCCCCATCCATGCATCATCCGTGCTTCATCCATGCATCATCCATGCCACATCTGTGCCCACCCATGCCACCTCAGTGCTCATCCATGCCTCATCCGTGCCACATCCGTGCTCATCCATGCCTCATCCGTGCCTCATCTGTGCGACATCTGTGCCCCCCCTTCCATCTCAGTGCTCATCCATGCCACATCCATGCTCATCCATCCCACATCTGTGCTCATCCATGCCATGTCAGTGCTCATCTGTGCCACATCCATGCCACATCAGTGCTCATCTGTGCCACATCCATGCCACGTCAGTGCTCATCCGTGCCACACCCATGCACCTTCAGTGCTCATCCGTGCCACATCAGTGGTCATCAGTGGTCATCCGTGCCACATCAATGCCTCGTCAGTGCTCATCCATGCCATGTCAGTGCTCATCCATGCCACATAAGTGCTCATCCGTGCCACATCAATGCCACCTCAGTGCTCATCTGTGCCTCATCCATGCCACATCAGTGCTCATCCATGCCACATTCATGCCACGTCAGTGCCACATCAATGCCACGTCAGTGCTCATCCGTGCCACATCCATGCCACGTCAGTGCTCATCCGTGCCACACCCATGCCACTTCAGTGCTCATCTGTGCCACGTCAGTGGTCATCCGTGCCACATCAGTGCTCATCCATGCCACATGCATGCCATGTCAGTGCTCACCCATGCCACATCAGTGCTCATCCGTGCCACATCAATGCCACATCAGTGCTCATCCGTGCCACATCCATGCCACGTCAGTGCTCATCCGTGCCACGTCAGTGCCACATCCGTGCCACATCAATGCCACGTCAGTGCTCATCCATGCCACATCCATGCCACGTCAGTGCCACATCCGTGCCACATCAGTGCTCATCCGTGCCACATCCATGCCACGTCAGTGCTCATCCGTGCCACATCAATGCCACATCCATGCCACGTCAGGGTGCTCATCTGTGCCTTATCCATGCCACGTCAGTGCTCATCCGTGCCACATCCATGCCATGTCACGGCTAATCCATGCCACATCAGTGCTCATCAGTGCCACATCCATCCTACATCAGTGCTCATCAGTGCCACATCCATGCCACGTCAGTGCTCATCAATGCCACATCCATCTGTGTGTTAGAAATGTCTTATAAATGGACAACTTTGTGTAAAAAAAAATGCGTTTTGGTTTTCTTTCCACATTTTCCAAAAACATGCATCATCCGTGCTTCATCCATGCATCATCCATGCCACATCTGTGCCCACCCATGCCACCTCAGTGCTCATCCATGCCTCATCCGTGCCACATCCGTGCTCATCCATGCCTCATCCGTGCCTCATCTGTGCGACATCTGTGCCCCCCCTTCCATCTCAGTGCTCATCCATGCCACATCCATGCTCATCCATCCCACATCTGTGCTCATCCATGCCATGTCAGTGCTCATCTGTGCCACATCCATGCCACATCAGTGCTCATCTGTGCCACATCCATGCCACGTCAGTGCTCATCCGTGCCACACCCATGCACCTTCAGTGCTCATCCGTGCCACATCAGTGGTCATCCGTGCCACATCAATGCCTCGTCAGTGCTCATCCATGCCATGTCAGTGCTCATCCATGCCACATAAGTGCTCATCCGTGCCACATCAATGCCACCTCAGTGCTCATCTGTGCCTCATCCATGCCACATCAGTGCTCATCCATGCCACATTCATGCCACGTCAGTGCCACATCAATGCCACGTCAGTGCTCATCCGTGCCACATCCATGCCACGTCAGTGCTCATCCGTGCCACACCCATGCCACTTCAGTGCTCATCTGTGCCACGTCAGTGGTCATCCGTGCCACATCAGTGCTCATCCATGCCACATGCATGCCATGTCAGTGCTCACCCATGCCACATCAGTGCTCATCCGTGCCACATCAATGCCACATCAGTGCTCATCCGTGCCACATCCATGCCACGTCAGTGCTCATCCGTGCCACGTCAGTGCCACATCCGTGCCACATCAATGCCACGTCAGTGCTCATCCATGCCACATCCATGCCACGTCAGTGCCACATCCGTGCCACATCAGTGCTCATCCGTGCCACATCCATGCCACGTCAGTGCTCATCCGTGCCACATCAATGCCACATCCATGCCACGTCAGGGTGCTCATCTGTGCCTTATCCATGCCACGTCAGTGCTCATCCGTGCCACATCCATGCCATGTCACGGCTAATCCATGCCACATCAGTGCTCATCAGTGCCACATCCATCCTACATCAGTGCTCATCAGTGCCACATCCATGCCACGTCAGTGCTCATCAATGCCACATCCATCTGTGTGTTAGAAATGTCTTATAAATGGACAACTTTGTGTAAAAAAAAATGCGTTTTGGTTTTCTTTCCACATTTTCCAAAAACTTGTGGAAAAAAATTACATGTTCAAAAGACTCATTATGCCTCCTAGATCATGTGTTGGGGTGTTTTCTTTCCAAAATGGGGTCACTTTGTGGGTAATTCCATTGTCCAGGTGCTCCAGGACTTTCAAAAGTGTGATAGGTTGTCAGAAAATTATATGTGTAATTTTTGCTTCTAGAACACCTGACAGTGCTCCTTGGATGTTGAGCCTCTGTATGTGGTCAGGCTGTGGAAAAGTGTCACACATGTGGTATCGCCATACTCAGGAGGAGTAGCAGAATGTATTTTGGGGTGTAGTTGCAAGTATGCCTATACAGTGTGTAAGAAATAACTTTGTAATATGACCATTTTGTGAAAAATATATATATTTTTTAAAAATCTTCATTTTGCAAAGAAAAATGACTAAATTTGCAAAATTTAAAACCGAAACGAAGAAAAATGCATTTTTTTTACAAATTTTTTGGTCTTTTTTCATTTATAGCGCAAAAAATAAAAAACCCAATTATGATTAAATACCACCAAATGAAAGATCTGTTTGTGTGAAAAAAAGGGTGAAAATTTCATATGGGGACAGTGTTGTCATTCAAAATGTGAGAGCACTGAAAGCTGAAAATTGGTCTGTTAAGGAAGGGGGTTTAAGTGCCCAGTGGGTAAGTGGTTAATGAACGGTAGATCTGGTAGGAAAGGGCGGGCAAAATAGGCACTCTTGATGAGAGCCCCTTCACTGTATTAACCCCCTGTAGCACTGGAAGGTTACGGAGGTGATGGGGGGTAAAGGACAGAGGAAATTTTCTACTAAACTGAGAATTAAGGCAAGGGGCACATCATACTAAGTGTAAGCTATGTCCCTTGTACTGATTTTTAAGTTTTTATTTTTCAAGCTATGTATAATCCAGTGGTTGCCACAGCACACATATGCAAGAGGAAAATAGGTCTGAGTGCTCAACAAATCACAGGATATGTATGTAGCACTACTCCCTTGAGGCTTGCTGTTTAGTGTATGTTCTTCTGCACTGCTTTGACCCTGTGAACCGTCCAGCCCTCCTGACACTCTAGGTTCAGACATAACATATACACCTTTAAGTAATACACTGACAGAGTACAAATGAGTTTTAACTTTTACTCAATTATTAAACGTGTGGAATTACATCAGTCAGCTAAACCCTGAATAAACTACCAGAGTTCAGCAAGACTGACATTAGAAGATAATAATGAAACAGAATGTTATAACATCAAATAATATCACTACACAATCTACTATAATATGCAAGTAAATCTTCTCAGTTATATTATCAGCCAGCACTCAAAACTAAAGAGGAACTCTGAGCTGACCTATACCATGTGTATCCTAATGAGCGATATAATAATAGGAAAACCAGAACGTGTCCCCTTTAAGAGTAACAATACAATAATGTCCCCCCTTGCAAGGCCTTGCTATATTCTTCACCGGCAGTTGGAGCCCATGTAAAGCAATTCCCAATGTGGCTTGATATATAACGAAAGAAACAGGATGATAGATTCAGACAAATAAGCTAGATGGAGGAACCCCCCCCCCCCCCGCCAGGACATTGTACTATGACAGCGGTGTCAGAATACATTGATTAGTGGCTTCAGCTGAATAGCCGCAACCACTCATGGTCAGAAAATGTTATGACAAATCCCTTTGACAGAATTTGATTATTTAGTTGTGGAGCTGCCAGCCACTGATGGAAAGTTTTCCGGTCAAATTTTGAATAGTGTATGGCCAGCTTAGGGCAGCCCATGAGTTAGTATTTTTTTTTCGTTCAACCCGATTCCCCCATCCACACATTCAACGTGAATGGGAGAATCACTCTCACTCTGTGCTATTGTGTTCTGACAGTTGGGAGACTTCCACGCTGTCAGAATACACTGATCAAGGCAGATGGCGTAGTATGCAGTCATTTTACAACTGGCTGGTTGTACAGAAATCAGTTGGCAGATTTACTTCTGTATGACCAGCCTGCCGGTACATGGATCGAAATTCGGCTAGTCCCTGCTGAACTGACTGCATTTCAATCCATGCACGGCCAGCTTCATTGTTCAGTTTTGTGGGCTTCAGTTTCAATGGTTTAGTAAAAAAAAAGATAATGATGAGATTCCTGACACCTTTTGAGACAAAATGAATGCAAAAAAGTGAGGGAGTCATATTTCATTCTTAATACCTTTCATTTTAAACAACCCAAAAACAGAACAGCCAAGAACAGACCACAATTTATAACAATGATTGCAAAGAACAAACGGAGAATCTTGACAGGTTTCTATGGGTAAGAGTCACATACAAATTAAACTTACACTTGTGTCTTCATCAAATGTTAGGTTTTTGGATGAGCTCAGCGGTCAATGAACAGCAGAGAAAAACTGTAAACAAATTCCATTTCAGTGGAAAGGTCTAGAATTCCGACTCATTACATCAACCTATTAGTGATCTGATCCAACTATTCCCTGCCAGCATGCAGCTGGATTAAGCTCCGGCCAATGATAGCTCTTGGCTGTAAATGTGCAGGCATGTAGGCTAACTTTCAATCCAGGGCTGTCCAGCTCCGGTCTTATAGCAGAAACACCAGAATCAGTTGTTGCATAGCAAGTTAGGATATTGCTGAAATTTCTTTTACTACTTTTGCTTGCTATGTAATCAGTGGTGGAAAATTAACAGCCTTTTTTTTTTTTTTTTACACCTTTTATTGAACCACTTCCACTGCATTCCAGTCTTCCACCACCACCACCACCACTTTTGCAGCCAGGTCCCCATCTCTGTCCCAGGAGCACAAACCTGCTTAAAGCTCACACATGGCTCCAATTTTGACCAATTCCCATACAATCAGAAGATTTCTCCATCCCACGCCAAACAGTATGGATGGAAGAATCCACTGATTTCTCTTGTTCAATTGTTCATTCACCAAAGCAGCCTGACTAATTGCTACTGGGCAAAAGAAAACTGCTCTGTGCTTATGGAGAGATCTGTGGGGCTAATCCCGGAGCCAGTATGGAAAATGAGGATTGCACGTGTGCGACCGCCAGCAGGATGCTACTTTTGCCGAGCAAGGAGCGACAGCTGGCTTCAGTAAAGGAAGGCGTAATTGTGGCCCTAGTGCAACTGAGATGGGCGGATGCATGTCTAGCAAGTGGCATGGTCTGCTTAGCAGTTATTTCCCAGAGGCTTGCAGTGAAGAAGCATGGCAGGGGAAGAGCTACAGCACCGCGCAGGAAAGTGTGCCACATGTAGATCTGCACAGCAGGAGGAGTCATCGTCCAATATGGCAAATGGATGGAGACAGCGGGAACATCTGGCCAATCAGGAGTGATCAAGGGGACCCTATTAATATCCCCTCCTTTGGGAATGGCTGTGCAGGAGACACGTGTAGGAGAGAGAGACATGTCGTTTGTGAGAGGAGCGAAGAGTGTTCCCGCTATTACTGCCACCATGGGTGAAAATCCAGTGGAGCAGAGCCGAGAGCAGATCTGCCAGCCCGATCCCCCTCTAGTTTGGGATACCGGTATCCAGATGGTGCCGGACAGCGGATTCATGTTGTGCACCGGAGGAGGTCGAGAGTTCCTTGGAGTGGTATGTCGCCAGTGTGCCACTGTTACTTTGAGGGTGCAGGTGTGGGTTCAATGTGGGCTATGCAATGATCTGCTGCTCAGGGCAGAGAAAAGTGAGGGCTGTCCCATGAAGCTCACCATTACGTGGGAGACAGGCCTCACTCCGGAGTTGACTGGGAACGAGTCAAAGTTCCTCTGCGGACGCGGGAGGGGCCTGTTCAGACTCATGATGCAGCTGGAGGCCTTGCCAGCAGTCGGTTGGCCAGTAGTCTGCGGGAAAGGGGCTCAGTCGCAGAGCTCCATAGGGAGGGGATCACCTACCAGCACCAGCAGTGAGGGTGAAAAGGGCCCTGTAAGAGTTGATTCCCCATCCTTCTACATGAAGTATGGATCACTTGAAGGAGGAATGGATGACTGGGGATCAATTGACAAAACTGAGTGGGAATGGGGGTTAGAAGCTGGGAGCAGCTCCCCAGGTCCCGAAGGGACTGTGCCTTAGGTTCAGGAAGCCCAGGAGGCTATAGAGAGGGGGGAACTAGCCCAAAAAATGTGGTTCTGCGATGCCTATGTTGCCAGGGTCCTAGACCTCACCCCCCCCCCTCGGCAACATTGGTAGGGCCAGAGACCAAAGCACGGCCTATGAGGAGATGATACAGAGGGTATGTACCCCATTTTCTCCACCAGGAAGAGGAAACTGGAGGACTCATCTGTCCAGGATGCAACCGTGGATGCAGAAGAAAGTTGCACTGGAGTATGGCCACGACTACCCCTACGCACCAAGGGAGGTAATGCTATTGGTGGAGGAGTTTAGTGATTTCTGGTGCGACTAACTAATTTGGGATTTCTTGTTTGTCCCAAAGCCCTACAGAGGCTCTCCGGAGGAGGGGCTTAAAGAGAAATTCCACAAAGTTAAGACTCAATGGTACTACGGGCGCTCCATCTATATAGACAGGGTGGAGGTCCGTCGCCCCGATGGGTCAAGACATGCTTGGTTCATCCATATCAAGGATGAGCAAGGGGAATATGTTCAAGTGCCTCACCCTGAGTATTATATATAAGGACTGCCGATATTTCTCTTCAAAGAAGTTCAAGAAGCAAAAGACAGACCAACAAACTGTGTGGCCGGCTGGCTATCACAACTGACCAAGGAGACTTTAAAATAATATAATGCTGAAGTAAAGTTGCAAGTGTGAAAAGTTTAAAGCAGACCCTTTGCAGGCCATCAGGCCAGGGTCTTTTGGAAGTTAAGTGTTGCAGTTTCAGACCTTTTAGGGCCATCGGGCCTGGTCTTGTGGAAACTTGCTTTTGTGCTAGATCCCTTGGGCCATCAGGCCAGTATCTTTTTTGGATCACAAATGGCTGTGTGGGACGTCATCCACAGTCTTGACAGATGAAGATATTGCTACAAAGTTCAAGTGTGTTTAGGAACTTTGGTGGGGGGTGCATACTTGCCAACTGTCCCTTTTTTCCTGGGACAGTGCCTGCAAATAGGAGCATGTCCCAGGTAATTTATATTGTCCCTAGAAGCGCCTGTTAATCGGGGCTCCCGTAAATGTTACGCAGAAGTAGTGCAGCTGAATGGGAGACTTATTCCAACTCTGCTACTGTGGCCTTAAGTTTGAAATTCCCTTTTTCATTTCCTGTAATACTCTATATTGAGTAGACTCTATAATCTGATAAGTAGGCGAGAAATTATGCACAGTGGGCGGAGCTTCAGTGAAGTGGGTGTGGTAATTGATAGCTGTGCTGCGCAGTGTCCATGGAAATTTTTGTTAAATGTTGGCAACTATGGGGGTGCCCTGCTGGAGGGGGAGGCAGGGAGTACCACGTTAGTATGGCTGTAAGGTCGGTGTCCTCTCTCTCCCATTCATTGTGGAGTTGAAGAGATCTAGTAAAACAAACCATAAAGAAAGCCTCCCCTTCAGTTTTTCGCTCATTACTATAGATTTTGTAAAGTCTATCTCCCTGGGAATACAGGGAGGGTATAGGTAAAAGGTTAATCCAAAAAAAGAAGAAAAAGAAAGAGAGAAGAGAATACCAAGTGAAAGAAAGTGCACTCCATGATATGAACCTGTCTGATTTCTGACAACTCACAAGGGTCAGACAAGTATTTGATCCAGGGTTCCCAGACTTTATCAAACATAGCTCGTTTGTCTAGTAAGATTGCAGAGCGGTGTTCATTTACCATGAATTATGACAGTTTTTCACCAAGTCAAAAGGGATTGTAGGTGTCCTCCAGGACCTAGCTATTGCTAATCTAGCAGCTGCCAAAATAAAGCCTATACGTTTCCTGCCTGTCTCGGTGTCCCTTTAACTGGACATCCAAGAAGAACTTGCTGTGCGGATTTAATTCGATTCACCTGTGTAAGTGAATAAATGATATTGTAAATACGGATCCAGAAGAGTTTCACTTTTGGACGGGACCACCAAGTATGTAATACTGTGCCTTCCATATACACTATCTCACAAAAGTGAGTACACCCCTCACATTTTTGTATATATTTTATTATTTCTTTTCATGTGACAACACTGAAGAAATGACACTTTGCTACAATGTAAAGTTTTGAGTGTACAGCTTGTATAAAAGTGTAAATTTGCTGTCCCCTCAAAATAACTCAACACACAGCCATTAATGTCTAAAAGGGTGGCAACAAAAGTGAGTACACCCCTAAATGACAATGTCCAAATTGGGCCCAATTAGCCATTTTCCCTCCCCAGTGTCATGTAACTCGTTAGTGTTACAAGGTCTCAGGTGTGAATGGGGAGCAGGTGTTTTAAATTTGGTGTTATCGCTCTCACTCTCTCATACTGGTTACTGGAAGTTAAACAAGGCACCTCATGGCAAAGAACTCTCTGAGGATCTAAAAAAAAAAGAATGGTTGCTCTACATAATGATGGCCTAGGCTATAAGAAGATTGCCAGGACCCTGAAACGGAGCTGCAACACGGTGGTCAAGACCATGCAGCAGTTTACCAGGACAGGTTCCACTCAGAACAGGCCTCGCCATGGTCGACCAAGGAAGTTGAGTGCACGTGCTCAGTGTTATATATCAAGAGAATGTCTTTGGGACATAGATGTATGAGTGCTGCCAGCATTTCTGCAGAGGTTGAAGTGGTGGGGTGTCAGCCTGTCAGTGCTCAGACCACACTGCATCAAATTGGTCTGCATGGCTGTTGTCCCAGAAAGAAGTCTCTTCTAAACAGTTTGCTGAAGACAAGCAGACTAAGGACATGGATTACTGGAACCATGTCCTGTGGTCTGATGAGACCAAGATAAACTCATTTGGTTTAGATGGTGTCAAGCATGTGTGTCTTGCCTACAATCAGGCATGGTGGTGGGAGTGTCATGGTCTGGGGCTGCATGAGTGCTGCCGGCACTGGGGAGCTACAGTTCATTGAGGGAACCATGAATGCCAACATGTACTGTGACATACTGAAGCAGAGCATGACCCCCTCCCTTCGGAGACTGGGGTGCAGGGCAGTATTCCAACATGATAACGACCCCAAACACACCTCCAAGATGACCACTGCCTTGCTAAAGAAGCTGAGGGTAAAGGTGATGGACTGGCCAAGCATGTCTCCAGACCTAAACCCTAGTACTCACTTTTGTTGCCAGCGGTTTAGACATTAATGGCTGTGTTTTGAGTTATTTTGAGGGGAAAGCAAATTTACACTGTTATACAAGCTGTACACTCACTACTTTACATTGTAGCAAAGTGTAATTTCTTTAGTGTTGTCACATGAAAAGATATAATATATTTAACAAAAATGTGAGGGGTGTACTCACTTTTGTGAGATACTGTACATCTTCGAAAAGCAAGAGGAAGTCACATTTCATTTCAAACATTATCACATCATAAAACACAACGCTTCATAGCCTCACAGGAATGTAATGGGGTTAATCTCTTAGCTTGCATATAATGTGTATGCCCTGGCATGCAACTTGTAAATTGTGTTCCGCTACACCACTCCTTGCTGAACTGCATTTTAACACATGTTGCCGTGTGTGGTTTTTTTTTTTTTCTCTTTTTTCCCTTTCTTTTAACTTCATGCTTTTTGGTGTGAACTGAAGCCATAACACATAAGGCTTTTTGCTCTGTCTTTGCACTGAGACTGCAGTGGCTAATGCAGCCCAACACTGATGGTGTTACATCATGTGGGGTTGGTAAGTGTTACCTCCTCCATGTTCCCCCCCTCGTTGGGCACCAAGTGTGGGTCACACCTCAGGATGGGCTACACTAGGCATCTTGAGCAGGGTCACTGCCTTACATATTGGATACCTTTACTGGTGCAGCCAACTTAAACTCTAGTTAAAGCATTTGTTACACCAACATTTCATATTCCTGATATGTGCCTGCATGTACTTGTGTGAGAAAGTTTCCTGTTCTCTTTGTATTACTTCCTTTGTGTGAAAACCTGGTTATCCTGCTAGTCTCTCTGCTTTCCTATTAAAAACTGACCAACACTAAGCAGGAGAACACAGCGTGGTCAGTTTTCTAGCTTTGCTGGAAACTCAATGTGCTCTCCTCCAATGATCAGACTTGTCCTGACACACCCCCCTGCACAGCCATTCCCTGGGAAGCTCAGTGTTCTGCTGCTTCTCCTCCCCCCGCTCTTATGCAGCTGTGAACAGAGGGAATGTGATCACTTTTAAAAAAGGGAAAAAAGGTATTTATTATGTTTTTTATATCTATACAAAAATGTTTTGCCTTTCACTTCTATATTAACCACTTTCCAACTGCACTATGTATTTATACATTGCAGTTTGCAAGTGGCTTATTGGGATATGGCTGAAGATGTTGGCCATAGCCCCAGTATCTTTATTTGCAGCCGGCAGCTGACTTTCTCATTAAAGTGGTCCGAACAGCTCATGAGCTGCTGGAACGTTTTCCAAAGTGGCTGGAGTGGACGTCCCCCCTTCCGCTGATCACCGGTGTTTCTCAGGCTTACCATTTTGCCAAAGAAGTGATCCGATGGTGCAGCCAGCTGCTCCCATAGGTGATCAGAGAGTAGGACCGCTTATATATAATGTTATACTTGGCAGATTTATCCACACATTTGGGTCCTGTTTGATTGTACCCTTTGTGGTTCGAACAAGCTCTCTGGGTCGTGGGTTTCCCCTGGGATGACCTCCCGAGTTGAAGATGGCGGTCAAACAACCAGTGCTACATTTTTATTCATGCGGTTTCTCCATTGTTGTACAGTTCAAACTGGTTAGTATAAACATGTTATACACCACTACTTGGATTGATGCCATATACTGTTTGTATTTTGAATTGTTGGCTGAATTTTGTTCTTTCATACAACAGAATCAATTAAATTTGTAGTTCTATACCCCTGAAGAAGAAAAAAATGTTGATTTTTTGAAACGCGTTGGTGTTTGTCTCTGTTATCATTAGTCAAATTAGACTACAGTTATACAACTATTTATCCTAACTGCATTGTTTTCAAATGTTTTTTCATTGTTATTTCCATGTAAGACACATATAATAAAATATGTACGTTTTTTAACTGTACATATACTCCCCACATGTAAGGTATCACCGCTAGCATAAAAGTGAGAGCAATAATTCTAGCACTGGACCACCTCTGTAACTCTAAACAGGTAACCTGTAATGGCGTTTAACCTCCCTGGCGGTATGATTCTGTCAGGAATTCTGTTCCAAAAGCGGTACAATTCTTTTCATGGAAATTTGGCGTTATGTATTATAGGCCTACAATTCTTAGTAATTACTGACTTAAACCTGACCAAAACAAGACTCTAGTAGACATCCCAGATGTGATAAATTTGAAACACAAACAAGTGAATTATAATCGAATCAATAATATTATTTTATTATTTAATATATAATATATATAATAAAATTATATTATTGATTAGATTATAATTCATGCATTATATATTATATATATATATGTGTGTATATATATATATATATATATATATACAGTGGGTACAGAAAGTATTCAGACCCCCTTAAATTTTTCACTCTTTGTTATATTGCAGCCATTTGCTAAAATCATTTAAGTTCATTCTTCTTCCTCATGAATGTACACATAGCACCCCATACTGACAGAAAAACACAGAATTGTTGACATTGTTGCAGATTTATTAAAAAAGAAAAACTGAAATATCACATGGTCCTAAGTATTCAGACCCTTTGCTCAGTATTTAGTAGAAGCCCCCTTTTGATCTAATACAGCCAGGAGTCTTTTTGGGAAAGATGCAACAAGTCTTTCACACCTGGATTTGGGGATCCTCTGCCATTCCTCCTTGCAGATCCTCTCCAGTTCTGTCATGTTGGATGGTAAACGTTGGTGGACAGACCTTTTTAGGTCTCTACAGAGATGCTCAATTGGGTTTAAGTCAGGGCTCTGGCTGGGCCATTCAAGAACAGTCACGGAGTTGTTGTGAAGCCACTCCTTCGTTATTTTAGCTGTGTGCTTAGGGTCATTGTCTTGTTGGAAGGTAAACCTTCGGCCCAGTCTGAGGTCCAGAGCACTCTGGAGAAGGTTTTTGTCCAGGATATCCCTGTACTTGGCCGCATTCATCTTTCCCTCGATTGCAATCAGTTGTCCTGTCCCTGCAGCTGAAAAACACCCCCACAGCATGATGCTGCCACCACCATGCTTCACTGTTGGGACTGTATTGGACAGGTTATGAGCAGTGCCTGGTTTTCTCCACACATACCGCTTAGAATTAAGGCCAAAAAGTTCTATTTTGGTCTCATCAGACCAGAGAATCTTATTTCTTACCATCTTGGAGTCCTTCAGGTGTTTTTTAGCAAACTCCATGCGGGCTTTCATGTGTCTTACACTGAGGAGAGGCTTCCGTCGGGCCACTCTGCCATAAAGCCCCGACTGGTGGAGGGCTGCAGTGATGGTTGACTTTCTACAACTTTCTCCCATCTCCTGACTGCATCTCTGGAGCTCAGCCACAGTGATCTTTGGGTTCTTCTTTACCTCTCTCACCAAGGCTCTTCTCCCCCAATAGCTCAGTTTGGCCGGATGGCCAGCTCTAGGAAGGGTTCTGGTCATCCCAAACGTCTTCCATTTGAGGATTATGGAGGCCACTGTGCTCTTAGGAACCTTAAGTGCAGCAGAAATCTTTTTGTAACCTTGGCCAGAGCTGTGCCTTGCCACAATTCTGTCTCTGAGCTCTTCAGGCAGTTCCTTTGACCTCATGATTCTCATTTGCTCTGACATGCATTGTGATCTGGAAGGTCTTATATAGACAGGTGTGTGGCTTTCCTAATCAAGTCCAATCAGTATAATCAACCACAGCTGGACTCAAATGAAGGTGTAGAACCATCTCAAGGATGATCAGAAGAAATGGAAAGCACCTGAGTTAAATATATGAGTGTCACAGCAAAGGGTCTGAATACTTAGGACCATGTGATATTTCAGTTTTTCTTTTTTAATAAATCTGCAACAATGTCAACAATTCTGTGTTTTTCTGTCAGTATGGGGTGCTATGTGTACATTCATGAGGAAGAAGAATGAACTTAAATGATTTTAGCAAATGGCTGCAATATAACAAAGAGTGAAAAATTTAAGGGGGTCTGAATACTTTCCGTACCCACTGTATATATATATATATATATATATATATATATATATATATATATATATGTGTATATAGATAGATATATATATATATATATATGTGTGTGTGTGTATATATATATATATATATAACGCATGAATTATAATCGAATCAATAATATAATTTTATATATATATATATATATATATGTGTGTGTGTGTATATAGGTATATATATATATATATATATATATATATATACATATATATATACATATATTATATATATATATATATATATATATATATATATATATATATGTATATTTGCATATATATATATATGTACAGTGGGTACGGAAAGTATGAAGACCCCCTTATATTTTTCACTCTTTGTTATATTGCAGCCATTTGCTAAAATCATTTAAGTTCATTCTTCTTCCTCATGAATGTACACATAGCACCCCATACTGACAGAAAAACACAGAATTGTTGACATTGTTGCAGATTTATTAAAAAAGAAAAACTGAAATATCACATGGTCCTAAGTTTTCAGACCCTTTGCTCAGTATTTAGTAGAAGCCCCCTTTTGATCTAATACAGCCAGGAGTCTTTTTGGGAAAGATGCAACAAGTCTTTCACACCTGGATTTGGGGATCCTCTGCCATTCCTCCTTGCAGATCCTCTCCAGTTCTGTCAGGTTGGATGGTAAACGTTGGTGGACAGCCATTTTTAGGTCTCTCCAGAGATGCTCAATTGGGTTTAAGTCAGGGCTCTGGCTGGGCCATTCAAGAACAGTCACGGAGTTGTTGTGAAGCCACTCCTTCGTTATTTTAGCTGTGTGCTTAGGGTCATTGTCTTGTTGGAAGGTAAACCTTTGGCCCAGTCTGAGGTCCAGAGCACTCTGGAGAAGGTTTTTGTCCAGGATATCCCTGTACTTGGCCGCATTCATCTTTCCCTCGATTGCAACCAGTCGTCCTGTCCCTGTAGCTGAAAAACACCCCCACAGCATGATGCTGCCACCACCATGCTTCACTGTTGGGACTGTATTGGACAGGTGATGAGCAGTGCCTGGTTTTCTCCACACATACCGCTTAGAATTAAGGCCAAAAAGTTCTATTTTGGTCTCATCAGACCAGAGAATCTTATTTCTCACCATCTTGGAGTCCTTCAGGTGTTTTTTAGCAAACTCCATGCGGGCTTTCATGTGTCTTACACTGAGGAGAGGCTTCCGTCGGGCCACTCTGCCATAAAGCCCCGACTGGTGGAGGGCTGCAGTGATGGTTGACTTTCTACAACTTTCTCCCATCTCCTGACTGCATCTCTGGAGCTCAGCCACAGTGATCTTTGGGTTCTTCTTTACCTCTCTCACCAAGGCTCTTCTCCCCCGATAGTTCAGTTTGGCCGGACGGCCAGCTCTAGGAAGGGTTCTGGTCGTCCCAAACGTCTTCCATTTGAGGATTATGGAGGCCACTGTGCTCTTAGGAACCTTAAGTGCAGCAGAAATCTTTTTGTAACCTTGGCCAGATCTGTGCCTTGCCACAATTCTGTCTCTGAGCTCTTCAGGCAGTTCCTTTGACCTCATGATTCTCATTTGCTATGACATGCATTGTGATCTGGAAGGTCTTATATAGACAGGTGTGTGGCTTTCCTAATCAAGTCCAATCAGTATAATCAAACACAGCTGGACTTAAATGAAGGTGTAGAACCATCTCAAGGATGATCAGAAGAAATGGAAAGCACCTGAGTTAAATATATGAGTGTCACAGCAAAGGGTCTGAATACTTAGGACCATGTGATATTTCAGTTTTTCTTTTTTAATAAATCTGCAACAATGTCAACAATTCTGTGTTTTTCCGTCAATATGGGGAGCTGTGTGTACATTCATGAGGAAGAAGAATGAACTTAAATGATTTTAGCAAATGGCTGCAATATAACAAAGAGTGAAAAATGTAAGGGGGTCTGAATACTTTCCGTACCCACTGTATATATATATATATATATATATATATATATATATATATATATATATATATATACACATATGCATATATATATATATATATATATATATATGCATATATATATATATATATGCATACATATATATATAATATAAAATGTGTTATGTGTTTTGTGCAACGTTTTTTTTTTTTTTTTTTGAATTTCCCTCCCTAGTTCCGCTCCCATGCAGCATTGCTGCTGCAGGGAACGGAACTAGGAAGTCCTCCTACCGACAGACGAGCGGCGGAGATCTCGGCTGACGGTCACAGCAATGAGAGCTCATCGCTGGATCGCCAGGATAAGGTAAGAGAAGCTCCGCTGCGCTGTCTGCACGCTCTGCCCATTGACCCCGAGCGTGACTCGGGGATACCGCTAATAGCAGAAAATTCCTACCCCGAGTCACGCTCGGGGATACCGCTAAGGCGGTTAAACTGTCACCTATGAAGACTTTTAAGAACTGTAGTTTGTCTCCATTCCACGAGATTGCCTAATTTTAAAGCTTGACATGTTAAATATCCATTTACTCAGTGTAACATCATCATTGATATTTTATTTTAAAAAATGGGGTATGTATTGTGTTTTTTTTACGTTATTAAAATGTATTTTTTCCTAAAAAATTGTGCTTGAAAAAACGCTGCACAAATACTGTGTGATATAAAAAATTGCAAAGTATGTTTAGGGGTTCTAAGTAATTTTCTAGCAAAAACTACTGATTTAAACTCTTAAACAAAATGTGCCAGATAAAGCAGGTTGGCAGGTAGGTAAACTAAATGGGTTTTTTTAGCCCGCATTCACACTGCAGCGACACATCTCTGTACTACTTCGAGGGCGACTTGTGAAGTCCCGTGCACCGCGACTTCAGCGCGACTTGCACAGGCTTCATATAATGAATGTCTATGCAAGTCGCCTCCAGGTCGCCCCGAAGTAGTACAGGACCCTTTTTCTAAGTCGGAGCGACTTGTGTCACTTCTATTAGAATGGGTCCTGTAGCAGTCAATGGACCGCGAGGGACCGCGACTTGTCAGGCTGACAAGTCGCCCGACAAGTCGCGTTAGTGTGAATAGAGCTTACAAAGTGATTGTTTACAATCACTTTAACTCTCTTCATGTTAACATATACCACTACGGTCACTGCTGCATTTAGGAGGGACATGCAGATCCAATGCCCTCTTCATCTGTCCAGCATGTCTCTGCTACCTCAATCCCCGTAACAGTATGGGGTCCTGCCATGCACCTAGCATGGACTCCATGTAGTCACTACACCTAACTCTTCATCTTCCAAACCTGTGCACAGGCTGAGGATCTCTGTGGTCCAAATCTACCCCTGTGGCTATGGTAGACAGACCACCCATGGAAAGAGTGCTGACAACAAGTCCTCCTGGAATAGGCTATTTCACATGTACACACTTATGACAGGCTGCTAGAAAAACCTTTGTTACTCTTGGTAACCACTTGTGTCTTCTCACTGTCTTAACCCAGCTATCTTTATACCCCACTGTGTTTAAATGACCAGAGATGTAGTCTATATGTGCCGATTACTTGCATTACACCCCTTGAGTGACTTCAGACCAGAAAAGGACAGAGTTTCAAAAGCTTTACTGAAAAACTTGGTAATTTCAGATAAAATTAGTAACAGTCTTTTCCTAACATCCCAGCTAAATAGCTGCCCCAGCATTCCTGCACGGGAAAGTGTCTGTTATGGCAGAATTGTGGCATTGGTGTCTTTGGGTGTTTTGTAGCTCTAAGTGGTCCCGTACTTTGTAGAGGCTCTTTATCCATAGGTGCTCCGGGTTCAGTAATAGGCTGTGTGGACGACCCCGGTAACAGTGCCATGTCATGTAATATGCACACCTACTCCCTCATCGTGCCCCCCTCCTTGAATAACTCCAGTCCCATTTTTATATAGTACAAGACCAGTGGGTCGGACCCAAGAAAGCTTTCCAAGAAAGAACCTGGAAACATATGAATACTAACCTTCTCGGCTGGGGCAGCAAAAAAAAACCTCAACCCGTTTACAATCATATCTGAACATACTGTAAGTGTGGACTTTGTTAACAGATCCAAGATGTGTGCTGATGCCACACTTTTACCCATACCCATGCCATGCTAATAGATGGTTGCTATGTCACCCTATCTTTGAAAGTCGATTATCTAATCTGCTCATTCAAAAACGGACAACTTAACCTTTCCATCCACTCCCCTGAATATAGCCCACCCAGTAACATACTTATCTTCAGCCTCATCATGAAACATACTGTGTCCTATGCCATACAGCCTTTGGAAAGGGAACCTTTGGCTTGCTCTACTTCTTCTCTCCAAATTTAAAGCTGTTCTAGAGACACTGGGGAAATAGCCCTTTACAGACCTTTGAAGGATAAATGTGCAGGTGAATTCAGCAATGAGGCACACTTTGGTTAGAGGATCTAAACATGGGAACAGCCTCTGATTATTCTATTAGGTAAGTAAGGAGTTGTGGGATGGGGTAGTTTGGGATAGGAGGGTTAGGGAGGGAAAGTTAGTGTACTTAGGGCAGCCCTAAATGGTCCAATTTTACTGTCAAATTGGGAGCAGGATTGCATTGTTTATGGCCAATGTTTGGTTTTAGATATTGTCATGCTTTAAGTCTGCACGTGGATCATGGAAGGGATATTAAAAACAGAGCTGGACTTTGCTGGTTTAGATCAGGGGTCCCCAAACTTTCTAAACTAAGGACCAGTTTACTGTCCTCAAGACTTGGGGGGGGGGGGGCAAACTGTGGCTATTGAGAGTAGAAATTTTCCTGGCATGAGTGGGAGTAAACAACGCATTCTAGGTATTAGGGGGTGCCCCATCGTTGGTGTCAGTGGAAGGAATATTGCCCCATCATTGGTATCATTGGGAGAAATAGTGCCCCATTGTTGAAGTCAGTAGCAGGTATATTGCCCCATTGTTGGTGTCAGTGGATGTAAAAGTGCCCCAAGGGTAGGATAAAGGGAAGCAAAGGACCACTACTGGCCCCCGGGCTGCAGTTTGGAGACCACTGGTTTAGATAAATGATGACAGGAAGTAATTAAAACTCATACTACATTTTTTTCCTTAGAAATTAAAGTACGCAAAGACATTGCAATTTCTGGTAAAGTACAAGTGATCCCCGTGTCATGCCGTGAGCTATTCATATGAATAAAAGGAAATATGCAAAACTGACAATGTGCAATATGAATCACACTTCATGTAAGTGCAAGTACTTACTAGTTTAAAGTATCAATGTTTTTTTTTTTTTTGTCTGCTGGCTGTTCCTAGAAGCTTTCAGGAAATATCAAGAGAAGGTGGGTGTGTTTTTCTGCAGAAATAAGGCAGGTATGAGTGTAAATCCTATATTTCCTATACAGTAAGGGTGGATTCAGGTCTTTTAGTGTGCTGCAACCTATGTTCATTTTTTTTGATACGTTAAAGCTCATTAAGTCAAAAGTTGAAGCTCATTCAATTCAACATAAATGGCCTGCCTTAATGCAACATTCTCTAAATGGGTCCTCTTGCTATAGCACAATTCTATTTACTACAGGTATTTTTATAGCACTAACAATTTACACAGGACTTTACATATTGTGCATTCACATCAGTTCCTGCCCTTGAGGAGCTTACAGTCCAAAGTCTCTACCTCACATGCATACAAAAACATACTAGGGCCAAATTAGACAGTAGCAATAGCATGATGGAATGTATCTGCCTATATTTCTCAGAACTGAGGACACCAGTACACCTGGCCAAATCTCCAACTCGATTTGCAGAAATTCAGCCACAAACTTGTAAAACCTCCACCATACTTTACTTTACTGTTACTGCAGACACTCATTCTTGTACCGCTCTCTAGCCCTTCGTTGAACAGACTGCCTCCTGCTACAGCCAAATATTTCAGATTTTGAGTACCTGCTACCATTTTTCTGCACCCCAGTTCCTATGTTTTCATGCATAGTTGATTCTCTTATCCTTTTTCCAGGTTGGAGGTATGGCTTTTTGGCTGCAATTCTTCCATGAAGACCACTTCTGGAGAGTAGATGGATATACCTGGGTCCTACAGGTTTCTGTCAGTTCTGTGCTGATAGCACTGCTGGACATCTTCCAATGTCGAAGGGAAGTAAGCATGATATGTCTGTCATCTGCTGCAATAAGTTTACTTGGCCGACCGCTGTTTCTACGGTACTCAACCTTGCCCCATCAATGGTGTCCTTAATGCTGAGAAATACAGGCAGATACTTATTTATCATACCATCAGGGAAGTATGTGATTGGCCCCAAATTGATTCTGCAGCAGAACAACGACCCAAAACATACAGTCAATGTCTTTAAGAACGATCTCCAGTGTAAGAAGAACAAGGAGTCCTGAAAGTGATGATTTGGGCACCCCAGCGCCTTGATCTTGTAGCACCCTCTAGTGTGCTAGATGTAGTATAGGTTTGTTAGTGTAGGTAAAGGCCCGTACACACGTACCGATTGTCGGCCGAAAATGTTCGGCCGATTTTCGGCTTGTTAGTATGATGCTTCCGACAGCCGACAGCGCACTTTCGGCCGAACAGAATATGTCGTGCAAGCATTAAAATTTTTGTATGCCGACACCAGAACGGCCGATTGTTCGCCAGTCAGTACAGAATTCGGCCGACAGACAGCAGATTTGCAAGACTGGGCATGCTCAGAAAAGAAAAAAGACCAGGAAAGTTAACCATCACATGACATCACTTCTGCAGTCAGCTGTTGTTGGCCGACAAAATTCGTGTGCAGTCTTTTGCACTTTTCAACAGACAAGACAGCCCTCGGACAAAAGACGGCCGACGATCGGTACTTGTGTACTGGGCTTAAATTTAGCAAACTCAGGTCTAAGCCTGAGCTGTGAATCTGGGTCAGGGTTCAGTGACTCAGGGCTGGATGACTCATCTGACACTTCCCCCTGGTCTGGAAGTTTGTAGAAGCTTCCAGAACAGGAGGGTAGGAGTAAGGAGGGGCTGGCATGCATATTTATGAGGCCTCAAATGGTAGTCTGGCAGGGGGCAGAGATGACCTCATAAATAGACATGGGTCATGGCAGCAGGGGCAGTCGGGTGGAAGATGGAGAAGCAGTACTAAGAAGACTGTCAGTGGCATCAAGGGTACTCCCTATTTGGGGGGGTGGTTACCTTGGGCTGGGGCTTGGGTCCTAGAGGATTCCTGCTAAACACAGAGGACGTCGTCTTCCTGAAGGCACAGGAGCAAGAGAGGACAGAGTGAGTAGGGTGTGCGGTGAGGTCAGTGGCTGGTGAGGCACTGGCTAGTATCCGAGCCAGATACAACCCCCACAACACCATTTAGCAAATAAACCCGCATAGCGTAGCTGAGCGTTGTGAAATGAAACATTTCATCTTCATCCTCAGCCAATTGGCTTACGCTTAAAAACCCGCGTGTCCGGAGGCCGGCAGTCAATCAGATTCCCCCAGACAAATAAGTGTCTGGTGAAAGGAATCTTTTGGACAGCAGATTTTTATTTTTCATTTCTGCATTCTGTAACAGCCCTGTAAATGCCGAAATGTCACTGGTCAAATACAGGGCTGTTAAAGAATGCAGAAGTAAAAATTACACTGTGCTCTATATAGCTACCAATAGTTCTGATTTTATTAAGTCCTTATGTTGGTTATATTAGTAAACCATGAGAACTAATGAAAGCTCCTTCTCCTCCTTGCTGCTGCTCCCTATGTAGCCTGGGCAGTTGGGGGGCTCCACAGTGCTATCTTTTCCCTCATAGACCCAGAAAGTAAAGGCCCGTACACACGTACCGATCGTCGGCAGACAAGCGTCGGACGACGACCGATCTGCCGATTGTACGCTTGTTAGTATGATGCCTCCGACAGCCGTCAGCGCACATTCTGCCGACAAGAATCTGTCATGCAAGCATTAAAATTTTTGTATGCCGACACCAGAGCGGCCGATTGTTCGCCAGTCAGTACAGAATTCGGCCGACAGACCGCAGATTTGCAAGACTGGGCATGCTCAGAAAAGAAAAAACAGGGAAAGTTAACCATTACATGACATCACTTCTGCAGTCGGCAGACAAAATTCTTGTGCTGTCTTTGCACTTTTCAACAGACACCGACAGCCCGGGGACAAAAGACGGCCGATCGTTCGCCGACGATCGGTACGTGTGTACGGGGCTTAACTGTATAGCCTTTGGCCCTGTCACAGAGCTTGTACAGCTTGACCCCGTATCTGGCACGCTTGCTGGGGAGGTACTGTTTCATAGCAAGGCGGCCAGTAAACTTAATCAGGGACTCGTCAACGCAGACAACTTGTTCGGGCGTAAACAAAGCTGCAAACCGCTGATTGAAGTGGTCTAAGAGGGGCCGAATTTTGTGGAGCCGATCATATTCAGGGTCTCCCCGAGGACTACAGATTTCATTGTCGTTTAAATGCATAAATCGCAGAATTTGCTCGTATCTCGCCCTGGACATGGAGGCACACGCATGGTGAATTGGGCTAGTGGATCAATATAGCCGCAATTCACTCTTTTTGGTTATGCCCATGTTGAGGGAAAGGCCCAGAAAGATTTAAAAAATCGGGAACCATTATACAGGTCCCTCTCAAAAAATTAGCATATTGCAATAAAGTTCATTATTTTCTGTAATGTACTGATAAACATTAGACTTTCATATATTTTAGATTCATTACACACAACTGACGTAGTACAAGCCTTTTATTGTTTTAATATTGATGATTTTGGCATACAGCTCATGAAAACCCAAAATTCCTATCTCAAAAAATTAGCATATCATGAAAAGGTTCTCTAAACGAGCTATTAACCTAATCATCTGAATCAACTAATTAACTCTAAACACCTGCAAAAGATTCCTGAGGCTTTTAAAAACTCCCAGCCTGGTTCATTACTCAAAACCGCAATCATGGGTAAGACTGCAGACCTGACTGCTGTCCAGAAGGCCATCATTGACACCCTCAAGCAAGAGGGTAATGCCCCGTACACACGTGCAGATTATCTGAAGACTTTTGTATGCAGACTTACCAAAACCATATAATATGAGGTCAAACCTAAACACTTTCAATTTGTATGCAATCCGGCAGTCCCTTGCACTACATAGAAAAGGTAAATCTGAAGACAAAAGTCTTCAGATAATCTGCACGTGTGTACGGGGCATAAGACACAGAAAGAAATTTCTGAACGAATAGGCTGTTCCCAGAGTGCTGTATCAAGGCACCTCAGTGGGAAGTCTGTGGGAAGTATAAAGTGTGGCAGAAAACACTGCACAACGAGAAGAGGTGACCGGACTCTGAGGAAGACTGAGGAGAGGGAAATGACAAAATTCCTGAAGTCCAGTGTCAAGTACCCACAGTCAGTGATGGTCTGGGGTGCCATATGTCAGCTGCTGGTGTTGGTCCACTGTGTTTTGTCAAGGGCAGGGTCAATGCAGCTAGCTATCAGGAGATTTTGGAGCACTTCATGCTTCCATCTGCTGAAAAGCTTTATGGAGGTGCACGACCTGGCACCTGCTCACAGTGCCAAAACCACTGGTAAATGGTTTACTGACCATGGTATTACTGTGCTCAATTGGCCTGCCAACTCTCCTGACCTGAACCGCATAGAGAATCTGTGGGATGTTGTGAAGAGAAAGTTGACGCAAGACCCAACACTCTGGATGAGCTCAAGGCCGCTATCGAAGCATCCTGGGCCTCCATAACACCTCAGCAGTGCCACAGGCTGATTGCCTCCATGCCACGCCGCATTGAAGCAGTCATTTCTGCAAAAGTATTCCCGACCAAGTATTGAGTGCATAACTGAACATAATTTTTTTGAAGGTTGACTTTTTTTGTATTAAAAACACTGCTTTTATTTGTCGGATGAAATATGCTAATTTTTTGAGATAGGAATTTGGGGTTTTCATGAGCTGTATGCCAAAATCATCAATATTAAAACAACAAAAGGCTTGCACTACTTCAGTTGTGTGTAATGAATCTAAAATATATGAAAGTCTAATGTTAATCAGTACATTACAGAAAATAATAAACTTTATCACAGTATGCTAATTTTTTGAGAGAGACCTGTAGGTTTCCAACCGAATTGTCTGGCAAGGAGCAAATTTGGGTTGGCCGCAATGAATTGTTGTGCATATAAATTTGATTGATCCACAATAGATCCGAAAAGATCTTCCGTGAAGAACAGCTCAAAAAAAATTCAGGGGCGTAAAACGAGCTCTCCACGTGGATTCCAGGTTGGGCAGTGAATGGGGGGGGGGGGGGGGTAAAGTACTGGCGCTGTAGTATCGGTGGGTTGCCAATTGGGATATGCCAGCGCATCAGGGAGGGTACTATGGGCCTGTTTTCGAATACGCGGTGGCTGCGGGCCACTACTCGTGCTAGCCACCGCACCAGCTTCAACTGCACTTATGGGACTCGCCACGTCACCAAGTGTTACTGCAGTGCTGGTTGTACTAGGTTCAGGGTGTACTAGGCCGCTGGCACTTGCCAGGCCACCAGAAGGATGAGCGGCACTAGTACAGACACTCTGCTCCATACGAGCACCCTGCGATTCCTGCATCTCAATGACTCCAGAATGGGGTCGGGTACACCTGGGTCTAACAGGGACCCAACTGTCGTCGGAGCTATCTGTCAGGGAGCTGCTGCTGTCATCAGGTTCGTATACTGACCCTGATTCTGCCAGTGAGGCTTCATCGCTCTCATCTGACATGGTCAGTATACTGTAAGCCTCTGCACTACTGTACCAACGCTTGGTCATTTTAGTTGACTAAATTTACCGGTACAGTAGTGTGACTCACAGGTAATAAAAGCACCTGGTTGTCAAGGACTATTTCAACCACTACCAAAAAAAACTGCTAATGCTAGCAGGGATCAGGCCTGACTCTGCTAACAGCGGTTTTGTGTGTTGTGTTTTTTTGTAAGTGACAGTAATCTATTGATTACCACACTTGCCTGGGTGGGGTGGGCTGGATGGAGGGGTTAAACACAGGTGCTGGCAGAAATCAGTGCTGATCGTGCAAACACCGCGTTTTGGGAACCCTAAACTGTGGGGACGCTAGTATAGTTCTGATCAGATCAGATATTGATCTGTTCAAACACTATAATAGTAATGGAAGTGTATGTGTGGTAATCAAGGGGTTATTTCTAACTATGCGCCAGGGATCTGTGCTATTTTAGACTGACGCTAACACTAGCTAATGTCACCTGTGTCACTAATAATAGTGATCAGAAAAAAAACTGTACACTATAAAAGTGTTACTGTGACAGGGCAATGAATGGGTTAACTGGGGGTGATCAGGGGGTTAAATCTTTATGGGGGGGGGTGGCGTGGACCCTAAACCTCCTTGGGACAGAAACTAACTCGCTAGCGCTAACTCAAGTCACAATCACACTAATACAAAATACAGTAAAACAATATATTACGTGTGTATTAGTGCGCAATGTGACAGGGGGGAAGGGGTTAACTGGATGTGACCAGGGGGGGATCAGGGGGTTAAATCTTTATTGGGGGGGGGGGGGTGGCGGATATACTAAGTGTAAAAGGAAGGGCCGCAAACGCTAAACCTGGTCACAAGTCACACTTATACGGGTATATAGGAAAATGCTATATACTGTATACAGTGTGTTGTGACAGGGGGTGTAGGGGTTAACTAGGGGGGCGATCGATGGTTAAGTGTGCCTATCTAAGTGTGTGTATGTGTGCTTGGTGCAGTACTCGCAGTTAGATGTGCTCTCTCCTCTCCAAGAATCCAAAAAGGATCATGGGAGGGGAGAGCGGGTCTTTTCTGAGCCTGTGTTTACATTACACAGGCTCAGAATAGAATCTGATTGGGCAGGACCGATCAACAGATCCAGGCCAAAAATCATTGGTCTGGACCTGATGACTGATCGGTTCCGAACCCAATCAGGCCATCAGCGGCGGTAGGGGCGCGCGGATAGGTCACTTTGCCTGCACGGGGCTGACCTCTGCAGTATATGTACTTGCGGCGGTTGGCAAGTGGTTAATGCAGATAGAGCTGTGCTGAGAGCTCACGCCCTGTGCGCTCCTGGCGGCTCAGGAAAAGCTCCCAATTGCTTCTTACGAGTTCTTCTTAGGAGTTTTCAGATCATATGACCGTTGTGACAGCAAATCACGGCTGTCACATGGTCACAAGCCTCACCTCCCAGAATGCCAAACCACTTACAGGGCCAGCGGAAGCTGGCGCAAATGGGTTAAGATTGACACAGCCAGGCAACTAAAATTTTCAGAAAGAGCCCAGCAGAAAAGGCAGTCTACATTTTCCTCTCCTGACAGGAATACTATCAATTATCCCATGCCTTTTTCTTATTTTACTAAGCCCCATTTCCCTGGTTCAAGGAGCCTTCAACCTCAACATACCACTAGAAGGGAAAAAACAAAAACCAAACCCATGAACAATGCTCTTCAGATGAAAATCTTCAATATTTAATGCTGCAAGCAGAAGGAAAAAAGAAACGCCACACCACACAAACTTGGTTACAAACAGCCTTTAATGAGTTACTAAAGAGCTGAACAAAACTTGATGCATGTCATCACCTTACAGTCTTGATCAGTAACAAAAAAATAATCAGATGTACAAGATCTTGAGTGGAACTTTATGACTCCGGGTCATTGTATATTACACTTCTTTATAGCTGAAGTGCGAGTATTAAAACTATTGGCAGAAAATGCTAAATTCATTAGACCAAAATTGTTTTGTACTCTATTGCAAAACAACAGTGGTTCTCGGCTCTAATTCTGCAGTACCCCCCACTGGTCATGTTTGGAGAATTTCCCACAGTGAGCACGGCTCTGGAATTCACCAGCTCAGCCAGCTATACAGTTGAAGCACCTGTGCAGGAGTAACGAAACACTGAAAACATGATTTTGAGGGTACAGTAGTTAAGAAAAAAAAAAAAAAAAAAAAACGAAAAACACTGGTATTGACCACATCTGGGCAACCCATGGCCCTGCATCCCTTGGGATACTACCAATGCCAACACCCAGGCAAGGTGTGCAAAGACAGTTGGATGTTCCTAGACAGGGGCTGCTGCTCATCCAAAGGTGTTGTATAAAGTAGAACATAGCAGAATGACATCAATGTGGACAACCTCAAAGGCCGAGACAAGAAGAACAAATTTATAATGGTAGGCACAGTAGAGGGGTGCCAGTGAAGAGTTCATAAATACATCATAATGGAAGATGCAGTCCGTTACTTCAAAGCCTGCTTGAGAAACCTTCCAGTTCTCTGCTGCACGGATGTATGCTTATGACTGTTTATAAAATGGCCAACGTGGAGGGGAAAGGACGAGGGGTTTATCAGGAAGGGCTTGAAACCAAAACCGGAAAAAAAATAAACCCTAATATAAACAGAACAAAGTGAGAGTGGGTAAAGTCAAGGTCACGGGAAGCCATCGTCGTCATCTTCGGCCATTTCTTTAGCAAATTCTAAATCTTGCTGCTCCCGCTCACGCCGCTCCTAAGGGATTAAAAACAATTGGATGAGCAAGTGCAGGATGCAAAGCATCAGGAAGGAACAATACGTAAAAGCTGACTATAGGTTCTCCAATTAGAACAGAGCATAACCGAATCAATAAAGGCTATACAACCACCATGCAATGGGCCACCTTCACACACACAGAATGCAGAGGTGTTCCGTGCATCCGCGTGCAGGCAGTCCTATTTACGACTATTGGGATGCAGAAGCTGCACAGATACAGCTGGTCCAAATCTGACAGCCGGCTGGGTCTGAATGCGCACTGTCTGCGTCTTAGGACATGCACCGCATGGCTGTCAAATTGGGACCAGTGGCTGTATATGTGCAGTTGCTACATTCCAACACCTGTACATCCCGTGCAGGCAAAGAGGGCCTTTTGCATGGATGTATGGATAGGTACGCCTGTGTGAATAAGGCCTTAAAGTCTTTAAAGACTCTGAACAGTCCAAACCTTAAATTCAGCTTTGAGAAGTAGAACGTTTTTAACCCTTTCGCTGCCAGAGCCATTTTCTGCATTTTTTTTTTTTTTTTTTTAACCCCACACATGCTTATAATAATTTTAGGCATGAAGATTACATATAACCCCTAAAACAATCATTTCTTGAAAGCAGACACCCTAAAACATGGGTGCTCAACCTGTGGCCCTACAGCTGTTGCGAAACTTCAAGTTCCAAGAGGCACTGTAAGGTTGAAAATTACAAGCATGGCTCCCAAAGGCAGAGGCATATTGGTACTTGTAGTTCTGCAGCAGCTGGAGGGCCACAGGTTGAGCACCCATGCCCTATAGAATAAAATAGTGGTAGTTCCAATTTTTTATCTCATACAATATTACTGCAAAGGTCTACGAAACTAAATTTCAGTAAAAAATTAATTTTAGGGCAAAGAAATGCAATAAATGACCCAATTTTTTGTTGCATTATAAAAGACGAAGTTGCACCGAGTAAATAGATGCCCAACATGTCAAACCTTAAAATTGCATGTGCCAGTCAAATGGCGACAAAATTCAGTACCCTATATTTTCCATAGATGACACTTTAAAAGCCCCCTATAGGTCATCAGTTTAGACCCCTTTCACACTTGTGTGACTTGTACTGCGACTTGGGACTGCAAAGTCGCATGACAAGTCGTACCCCATGATTTCCAATGAGTACTGTTCATATCTGTGCGACTTAAAGTTGCAGTGACTTCAAAAGTAGTCCCTGCGCTACTGCACTACTTTGATGCGATTTGAGGTCCATAGACATGAAGATTACACAGGCATTGCTTCAAGTCGCGTGACTTTCAGAGCGCACAAGTGTGGAAGAGGCCTTAGTATTACAAAGGGAGGTCTGGTGCTTGTGCTGTGATATGTAAAATGTGTATCGCAATCAGCGTTTTTATGGGTGGGTGCCCTCAACGCATGCGTTTAAGTTCGTATGTGCGTATATGTGGGGTCCCAAGGAATTTTTTTTGTTCATCACATATGGGACAAAAGTCCCCCCCATGTGATCTTTTGGTGACAGGTTCTCTTTAATGCAAAAATGCAGGATCTAAAAGACCCTGGATGTCTTCCCTGTGCTCCGCTGAATGTAATGCAATGCAGATCGCGTTGCATTACATTCTTTCCCGGGTATGCTGGCTGGGGACACCGAGAGGCGGACATGGAAGTGATATCAAACACAGGGGATGGTGTGGTAGCAATTGGGCGGCAGCGCAGCCTCCCAAATGCTTCCATCTGACAGATAGGAGTCTGTTTGTCAGATTTACAGACAGACAATCTCGATGGCTATAGCCACTGGGAATGTGTGTAAGACTTTGTTTCCACTATTGCGGCTACAAAGTCGCGCTACTTCTAGCGCGACTTTGTAGTCCGAGTTGTTTGCGCTACTTCTGGGGACTTCAGTGCGACTTCCCTCTATGAGGGACAAGTCGCATTGAAGTCGCCCAAAAGTAGTACAAAAACTATTTTTCAAGTCGCAGTAGTTAGAACGGGCCAAATTGAAATTAATGGCTTTTGACTTGTTGTGCGACTTGACATGTGTCAAGTCGCAATTGTGGAAACGTAGCCTAAAACCCCCCGCTGTCAGGTCCATATGTCAGGTCAGGTCCATATGACATCAATTAGTGAAGTGTTTTCTAGTAAGTGCATAGCATTAACAGTCATAGCTGATGCTTCTGTCACTTTGGGTCCATCCCTGCTTCCTGTTGCAAGGTGACCATGCTGTCACCTTTATGTTAGAACTACAAAACTGCAATGGCTGCATCATCTTTAGCCTCTTCCAGTGTCGTTACCTTGGGAAGAAGAGGTCAAGCACTCCTACATAGGTGTGTCTTGCCCGGTCCCGCTGACCCTTCGTCAGAGATTGACATCTGTGGAAGAGGAAGGCCTAAGCTCTCCTCCCCAACCACAGCCCCTGCCCAGCAGACCCAATCAATGAATATAGCAGGTGGTCAGGTAACCAAATATAAGAGTATCTGAAATAAGTATTAGATGTTTAAATTTATTGGTAAAAAGCCAATGAGCTACATCTTTATAAACAGTTGTCTCTGCGAATGCTTAAACCAAAAAACTTAGATGAGTCGTTCTATTGCTTCTTACCTCTGCCGACTCCAAATCTTTGTTGTACGACTTGGGAGGGAATCGCATAGCCTAAGGAAAAAAAAAAAATAGTGATTTACAAAAAAAAAAAAAAAAAATATGTCCCATTTAGGAGTTTTATTCCTTTTGTATGCATCATTGTTTAACCACTTCAATACTGGGCACTTTCACCCCCTTCACTCCCAGGCCAATTTTCAGCGCTGTCGCATTTTGTATGAAAATTGCGCAGTCATGCAAAGCCATACCCAAACTACATTTTTATCATTTTTTGAGACCGATACAGCTTTTTTTTTTTTTTATTTTGTTTAGCAAAAAAAAAAAAACCCAGTGGTGATTAAATAGGTGGCATTTAATCACCACTGGGTTTTTTTATTTTTTTGCTAAACAAAATAAAAAATGTAAATAAGTAATTTTTTCTCCTTCACTGGTGTGCGCTGATGAGGCTGAACTGATTAGCAGACACCAATATGCAGCACTGATGGGCACTGACGGGCATCAAAGAACTCCCCTGTGAGGAAAGCCACTTATATGCTCTCCTCATGCACTGTCAGTGTGAGGAGATGAATACTGCTAATTAGCCTTTCCTATTTACATAGTTAGGGAGGTTGAAAAAAGACATCAGTCCATCCAGTTCAACCTATGATGTGTGTGTGTGTGTGTTTGCATGTGGACACGGCTGATCACATGGTAAAAAGCCTACATCATAGACTTTACCCAGATCGGTGATGCAGTGTCCCCAACACCGTGCTGCACGCCCCTGGGAGTGCGCACGAGGGGCCTGTTCTAAAGGACGTCATATGACATCCAGTCAGACTGGTAAAGCCCCTGCCCAGCTGTCACTATGCTATAGGCCGGGCAGGAAGGTGTTAACTTGTAAACAGTAAAAGCTGTTACGGACTGAAGAGAATGGGTATCGCCATTTCTCAATATCAAAATGCCTCCTTACCTTGACGGACATATTGTGAATGTCTAAACAGAAGGAAATGCGTTGGTGGAAAGCCAGCTGGGGCTCCCGAGTGGAGTAAATATCAGTCATCTCCTTAGATTGGACATAACCCTTTTCATGGTTAATACTGGCTTCAATGACTCCATCACGGATTGCCTAGGTGAAACAAAGTCATGAATGAGAATGGAACGTGTAAGAAGGTTGCACTGCTTGTCTGTCTCAGGAGACCGCACTAGCAATACCGATCTCTGCACACAATAATCTGAAAAAGGGAAGGATATAACCACTGTTTGCATTTATTTTAAGTTTTATAAACATTTTTATTTACTAAAGCAAAGGCAATGTACTAAGCATAGTACCCACAGCAACTATTTTATATCAATTGCCACTTAAGGCCCAGGCCTTTTCTGTATTTTTCCCTAGAATATATACTTTGAACACCCAAACATTTTATATATATATTTTTTTTTTTAGCAGAGACCCTAGAGAATAAAATGGCATTGTTTAAATGTTTTATGTCACACAGTATTTGCGCAGCGGTTTTTCAAATGCAATTTTTTTTCCCAGAAAAAAATACACTTAAAATAATTTTAGTGCCAAAACAAAAATCACAATATATAACCCAGTTTTTTGGTAAGGTATAAAAGATGTTATGCCGATAAGATACGTTACATGTCACGCTTTAAAATTGCTCACGCTTGTGGAATGGCGACAAACAATACATAAAAATCCCCATAGGCACCCTATTCAATTTTTCTTACAGGTTACCAGTTTAGAGTTACAGAGGAGGTCTAGCGCTAGAATTATTGCTCTCGCTCTAACGTTCACGGCCATTCCTCACATGTGTGGTGAAAACACAGTTTACATCGGCATGCGCCACTTACGTATGCGTTTGCCTCTGCTTGCACACACACACACACACACACACACACGAAGGGATGGGTGCTCTGTACATTTTTTTTGTTATTTATTTTTGGTATCAATTGGGGGGGGGGGGGGGGGGGGGGGAAGGGGGAAACGACCCTTTCCTGTTGCAAAAAACAAAAAAAAAAAAAAAACGATCCATTTGCTAGTCAGCTGCTTGGATTACTTTTATGAGGAAGAGAATCACCAGCTGAAAAAAAAATACTGGGTTATGGCTAATAGCTTTAGCCATAACCCTGGTAAACCACTTTAAAGCCACAATGTATATATACGTATTGCAGTCATGAAGTTGTTAAAGCAGAACTAAACGGTCATCTGTAATTGAACATTATGGCAAACATCTTTTCCCTCATGCAGTTTCTACCATACATTACTGTGTCTCCCCTCTCTGTACACTGTTGCCACCATCTTCTCAGTTGCTTTTTTTGGGTTTGGCGCTTTGCCTCTTCGGCCATTGGGCAACCACTGATGATACAACTCATGTACACTGGAGTTATATTGTCCCAGCAACCAGCTTTATTCCTTGAATTTTCTAGATACTGGGAATAGGCCAGGAGTACACACTGCACATGACCCATAGGAAGTGTACCGAAGGCGAAATTTACAAACCTTTTACTAAGGCAGTCTGACCTGTTAGCAGTTGTCTTTTTTGAGTTTAGTTCAGTTTGGAAGACACACTTCAGCTATAATGTTTTATTTTGTTGGATAGAGCTGGAAGAGAAAGTTTCTGTCAAGTTTTACTGCCATGTCCTATTGAGCAGATTTCTGCTTTATTCCTGTCAAGACAGGATGCATTGTAAATCTCTCCAGTTGGGACACAAATGAAATAGAACCACATTTAAAGTGATACTAAAAAGTATCTTTTTTTTTTTTTTTTTTTTAAGTTAAAAATAACAAACATATACTTTAATTAGTGGTTTTGCAGCTCAGATCCTCCTCTTCTTGGGTCCCTCTTCGGGGAAACTGGCCTCTCCCTCCTGTTGAGTACCCCCACAGCAAGCAGCTTGCTATGTGGCCCCCGAGCCACAGCTGGTGACCCTGCTCTTTCCTCTCCTCATTAGCTGACTGATTGACAGCAGCGGGAGCCAATGGCGCCGCGCTGCTGTCTCAGCCAATGAGGGGAGTCCCCGGCAGCTGAGACACTCCTGCAACATCTCTGGATCTAGATGGACCTCAGGAAGTATTGGAGGGGCTGAGGGGGGCTTCTGCACAGAGAAGGCTTTTTTATCTTAATGCATAGAATGCATTAAGGAAAAAAACCTTCTGCCTTTACAACCACTTTAATGGAAGAAAGGGTTATAGTAATGTTCTGTTCTGGTGACAATCGCAACCCTCTTCCTTTGCACGGGCCTTACAGGATCAAGAAATGAGGACAAAATATCTTCAACAGGATCGCATACAAAAAAATTAATAAAAAAACAAAAAGGGGGGAGGAGGACAGAAAACGTCTCTATTCTTTCCAGAACTAATAATAACATTTTATCTGGAGTTAGGGTTTAAACTAAATTTCTCTCCAAATAGTTTCAACAGCACTTCAGTGTACATTTGTTCTGGGTATCAGGCTCTCGCCACGTCTCCTCTCAGGTGTTTACCTTAGCAACTATGAATTCAGCATCCTCAGGACTGTCAAGCTGGAGCTTCTGGGCAATATCAGGTAGAGAGATCCTGGAATAGGATAGGCTGATCATACGCACACCTACAGAATAAGGTGATGAAACATTAGTGTGAGTATGTGATATCAAAGAGACCAGCAAGAAAAAATAAAAAAGTGCCACAATAAAAGGGTGCCTGAAACTGTTCTCCACTGCAGTCCAGTTTTTTTTTTTTTATAGATTCTAGACCAGGGGTCTTCAAACTACGGCCCTCCAGTTGTTCAGGAACTACAATTCCCATCATGCCTAGTCATGTCTGTGAATGTCAGAGTTTTACAATGCCTCATGGGATGTGTAGTTCCACAACAGCTGGAGGGCCGTAGTTTGAGGATCCCTGTTCTAGACAGTACTGGGTGAGGAGTTCAGTCAGCGTGTACCAGGGGAGAGATATATATATATATATATATATATATATATATATATATATATATATATATATATATATATATATATATATATATATATATATAATGCTTGGAAGGACAAGTCAGTTGTTGTTTATAGAAACCAGTTAGATTTCAGATTTTATTCTCATATGGACACGCTTCATGTACTAAAACTGGAGAGTGCAAAACAGTGTGCAGCTCTGCATAGAAACCAATCAGCTTCCAGGTTTGGTTGTCAACGACTAAATGAACAAGATGAAGTTAGAAGCGGATTGGCTACCATACACAGCTGCACCAGATTTTGCACAGTCCAGTTTTAGTAAATGGTACTGCCACTGGTCTGACAGATCACAAAAGGCAACAATTCACTTCTATTCCTCATTTTTATTATCCTAACTTTCTAGAAGCTACCTAACAATGTTTTTTAAATTCTACTTCAATATAATCAAACAGATTTGTAGTAGGATATCATAGAAGAAGAAAGCCCATTCTACTTGGAAATTACAAGGGGCACGCAAGATATTTATGTTTTGGCCAACAGTTTGCAAAGCAAAAAAAACTGCTCAGTGTTCCATCTATCATTTAAAAAATGATCAAACTGCCATAAATGCTTAGCAGCCGGTGTGATCAATACCTTTAAATATTTTCTCCTATGTGGCCTAGCAACCAAGTCTGAGACTTGAAGCCTAAGTAGAGCTGGCCATAGACAGATCAAAATTCAGCTGGTTCAGCAGGAACCGGACAAATTTCGATCCATGTATGGGCAGGCTGGTTGAACAGAAACCAATCCTAGAAAGCGGTAATATTTATCCTTCCTTCATTACTTGGTATATCACTGACTCAGAACAAGCAGGTACCTTTAAGACTCTTAACCCCTTCACGGCTAAGCCTTTTTCTGACACTTGTTGCTTACAAGTTAAAATCAGTATTATTTTGCTAGAAAATTACTTGGAACCCCCAAAACATTTTTTTAGCAGAGACCCTAGAGAATAAACAAATGATCGTTTCAATATTTTATGTCACACTGTATTTGCGCAGCTGTATTTCAAAATTAAATTTTTTGGAAGAAATACACTTCCATGAATTAAAAAACAAAAACAGTTAAGTTAGCCCAATTTATTTGTATATTGTGAAAGATGATGTTACGCCGAGTAAATTGATACCCAACATGTCATGCTTTAAAATTGCACGCAGTCGTGGAATGGCGACAAGCTACGATACTCAAAAATCTCCATAGACGACCCTTTAAACATTTTTAACGGTTACCTGTGTAGAGTTACAGAGGAGGTCTAGTGCTATAATCATTGCAGTGATACCTCATGTGTGGTTTGAACACTGTTTACATTTGCAGGCGTGACTTACGTATGCGCTCACTTCTGTGCGAGAGCACGGAGCGATGGGCACTTTCAATTTTTATTTTTTTTTTTTTTTATCACTTTTATTGCTGTCACAAGGAATGTAAACATCCCTTGTGCCAGTAATAGGCAGTGACAGCCTGGTACTCTTTATGGCGGGATCTAGGGTCTATAAGACCCCAAATCCCTCCCCTTTGCACTTAAAAGCATTCAAAACACCAAGCTTAGCTGTTTTGAATACGGTCATTTTTTTTTAAAATCTGGCACCTTTAAGGCTCCAGTAACAGGAAGGGATGTCATGACATCGCTTCCAGGTTACTAGATCCGATCAAAGCCGATTTCGGCTTTGTTCAGGATGCCGTCTGGTTGCTCGGGTCTCCCGATGGGACGGGAGACCCAGGTGGAGCGATGGAAGGTGGCAGGAGGGGGAATGGGAGGACATCCCCTCACACTGCTTGTGATAACAGCCGAGCGGCTGATTAGCTACATCAGTTATCATAAGAAAGTCAACTGTCCGCTCTAAAAAACTGTATCGGGGTGATGCTTGCAGCTGCAGGCATCACCCCGGTACAACAGCTTGAAGCCGAAGGAAGCATATTTGTGTTACGCAGGGGTGAAGAGGTTTAATAAATATTATGCAATGAACCGTTTTAAACCATATCCTAAATTTTGTATTGCTCATTAATTACTGCACTAGAATTGTGACTTTCCAGTTCATTATAAGACAGATCGACAAGATACTCTACAGTACGTTTTTAATTCTTCTCTCTCTAATTTGTAATATTTGCATAAAAAAAACCCTGTCACCAGATAATTTCTTTAAAACAAATCTCTCATAATATTATATGTTCATTTAACATATTTTAGGTGTGTCATTTACATGTAAAAGCCTCCCTTGTGTAGACAATGGGCACCGCCATCTTGTATGTGATATTAGCATCCCCAGCAGACACAGAGCTTTCCCTCAATTAACATTCTGTAGTATTCCCCTTTGCTCCTCTCTCGCTGCTGCTTAAGTGCCGGTTCACATTGCTGCGATAAGGGGATGATGCGAATATGCAGCGTGTTCCCGCATCGCATCCACACCCCTGGCAGTTCACACTGCCATATGCGATACCCTGGGGGTGTCAATTAAAAGTTAACCACACCCCCAGATCAGATCGCATATCGCAGTGCGATCTGTAAGTTCCCACAGAATCGGATCGCACTAGTGTGAACCACCATGCGATCCGATTCTGCTGCGGACCAAAAAAAGGGTCCTGTGCGAGATGGGTGCGATTGTGGTGCGAATTCAGCCATAGAGAATTGTATGGCTGAATTTGCACCGCACAGAGATCGCATGTAATTTTAGGAGTAGTGCGCTCCGAATTACATGCGATCTCTGGGATCGTAGAAATGTGAACCGGCACTAAAGGATTATGTAACAAAGTGAAAGGAAAGTGGAGGAGCTGGACCAGCACAGAGAGTAATTAATATCCCATACAGAGGAGAGGGCTGTCATGTGCAAGGAAGGAGGGGGCTGTGCAAGGTAGTTGACTTTTTTTCAAAGTCAAATTTGAAAGCAAGTTCAGATGCAGATTGCAAGGCAATACATTTTTGTTCTGTGCTTTTACTTGCAAGTTGGTGACAGGGTCTCTTTAAATGCTGTGAAATGACAAACTACATCAGATACACATCAGAGAAGCATAAAGAGGAGGGGGGGGGGGGAAGAGGATTATGCCTAGAATTATTACTATTTCAAGAACAAATCACCCCTTCCATATTGAGTCCTTTGACTGAACAGCAGAACTTTATGTCACTGATTTAGCAGGACCCAGCAGGGTCTATTCACTGAAAGAGGTAATCTACCTACCTGTCTTGATGACATTATGCCTTAGTCGGATGATAAGTGTGTACGTTCCATCTGTCTGGAACTTCTCACAAAACTGCTCAAGCACCTGATTAAATTTGGCCAGATTACCTGTACGGACAGCTGTAAAAGAAAAGCATGTAAGAGTCTTGTACTTATTACCTACATACTGGATGTGCAAGAAGACTTAAAAAGAATTGAATTCATCAACATAAATGATTCCTTTATTTATACAAAGTAACAGGTCTGTACCCAAATGAATGCTGCTTTTGGATCCTACAGTGTGTATCATAATAAAGTATTAATAAAAATGGTATTGTAAATCATGTTTATCTCATGAAAAAGAAAAAGAAATAAAATTACAGACTACACCTGTGTAAAATGTATGCAGTTTTCACATTTGTCTTACAGTACACCATAGCAATTAATCAAATGCACATAAACATGGAAATTGACATGGCAAACGCCATAAAAAGCCAAAAGAAAATCCTAAAAACAAAAAAACACAAATCTATAGGAAAATAACGTTTTGCAGTTAAGCAGTAACCTGTCCCCCAGAAAGACAAATGCTTGCCATTAGTAGCAGCAGAAGAGTAACACTCGCAGGCCTAATAGGCTATGCAACGGAATAAAACTAGAGAGGTCTGAATATTTACTTTTTTTTTTTTTTTTTTTTTTTACTAAAGGGGTTAGTCATTTTTTTTTTAATTGAAAAAGGTGAATTTATACTGTACAGCCTCTCCACCCCCAGTCCCTCACTGCACTTAGCTCTGTGGGTTATTAGCTATCAGTGCCCATATAGCGATCCCATTTGAAATCCCCAATCTTCTTCCACATCTTTCTGAAGGGCTTCTGGGATGAATCAGAGTGATTCAAGTTAGTCAGGGATGGCACGGGACCGCTTTGGCCTATCGCTCTGATCTATCCTGGAAGCTGTACAGAAAGATGGTAAAAGAGCGGGGGATATCATTTTTCCTGAAAAGGTAAAACTTACATACCAAAGTCATTTTAAAAAAGGTGCATGGAAGGCTCACCTTGGGTAAGGAGGAAATAAGGCATAAGAGACCTCTTTAACGAATGCTGTCTGAATTGGAGACGATCTGGGATTTCACCTAGTAGAAGTTCTACCACAATCAAAAGCTTGTGGACCTGAGGAGATTAAAAAGGAACTTAGAGCAGAATCACACAAGGAAAATAAAAAAACTGCCCGGGAATGTGTAAAGCCACACAATGGGTTTCATTTATTAAAGAAGTAGAGACTCTTTTTTTGAAAAGCGTATGTGTTAGTACATAAGGACAATCAGTGTTTTTAACTTGTATTTCATTTGCTGAAATACCTGAACAGGCTTTAACTTTAGTAGGTACGCCCCAGTGTCCCAAAGTAACATCTACTTACATTGCATTTTAAAAAACAGTTAAATATGCATTGTTAAGGCATTTTAAAACAAGCTTAAAGAGGTTGTAAACCCATACAACTTTTTTTTTTGCAACCTGTAAGAGAAACACATAATGAGCTACTATGCATCGCATACTAGCTCATTATGAAATGCTTACCTTAAAAACGAGCCCCCGCCGTGCCACCAGCTCACCTGTATGACGGGCGACATGTCCAGTCGCCCGTCTTCTGGGATCGCGGCATCCGGCCATCTGATTGGCCGGAGCCGCGGTGACGTCACTCCCGCGCACACGCGTGGGAGCTGACAGTCACGGCACAGGGCTCTGAAGAAACGGCACCAGCGGTCGTTCCTTCAGAGCGCATGCGCCAGTGACGTCACTGGCTGCATGTAAGGTAAATATCTCCTAAACCGTACATGTTTAGGAGATATTTACACTACCTATAGGTAAGCCTTATCATAGGCTTACCTATAGGTAAAAGTGTCAGAGGAGGGTTTACTTTCTCTTTAACAAAGAATTTCCTCCTATATGTACTACACATCCCTCAATAAAAGATCTGTACAAATCATCTTACCGTCTGTTTGAAGCCCACCGCTGTGTGCTGGGGGGCTTTCCTCAAAGCATTAGTCAGAGTCCTTCTGGCTTCAGTGTATTCCAACTGAATGGCCTTAATCCGACCTAGAAGAAAGCATAAGTGCAATCTCTTGAAATGGAAACCTTAAAGTCCAACAAACAATAATTTACACGTCTACAGACGCTTCACCAGAATTCCACATATCCAGAAACTGCCACACTTAAAGAACATTTCTGAAATAAATGCTTATGAACATATTCTTTGCCAACATCTATAGCTGAAGACAGTAGCACTGATAAATAAAAGGGGTGTTCTTAATTATCTAAAATTCTTAAAGTGCATCGCTTTTCAGGCTCAGTATTTTCAAAGTACATAAGTCACCAAACCCCATCCCACAAAGTTTTTATATTGTTGTCGGGTAGGTATCTTGAAACATACACTTCATAATTATGGCCATTCAGTAACATGCCTGCCACAAAAACAAATACATTTATTATGGTCTGGTGTGAGATAACTTATTACTGGTCTCACATAAAGTAACTGGAGTGACTGTAGACATATCTGTAGGAAATTTCATGCTGCTGAGCCAGAAAGTGACATAAGAGTTATGTCTGGTGTCAAAGCTACAGATAAGAACAAATTTTAGCTCACATGTAAGATATTTCTCCTCTATATATGAAGAGGAACTTAGACAATCATAGTTCAGCACAACACGTAGTAAGAAAATTCTGGATAAAACCATGTCCAGAAAATAAGCCAAAAGCTTTGGGAATGAACCACAGCTGCACCATCTTCTCTTCACTTTTCAAAAGTCATCATGAAATATAGGGAAAACATTGCTCACCTGTGTAGTACAAATAGCGAGCCCATTCGTTGTTGTTAGCCAGCTCAGGAAATACTGACTTGGACACCAGTTTTTCAGCCTGATCATACAGGTTGTAATGTAAGTAATTTCTAAGAAGCAGGTTGAGCAGCGTAGCCTGTCCATCAGCATCATGCCTGAGTGTGGCTGTACGCAGTCTTGCATGCAGGAAGCTGTAGGAGTATATATTGTTTAGCGTTTCACCAATAAAAAGCGGAATGCTAAATAAAAATACTTGTACATCTCATCAAATTACACAATCTTCTGTTTAAAGGCTGGATTTTGCTAAATTATCATAATCATAAGACAAAAATTATATAGGATATCCGCGCTAAAACATATAAATGACAAAAGAGCAGGCGCTTAAGCAATCTGTGACACTAGATGGAAGAATTGTGATAAATCTGAGGCAGCGCTAAAAAATTTAACGCAATGTTGTGAAAACACAAAAATGAATCAAAATAATGACATCAAACTTATTTGGCGAAAAACGTGGAAAAAGAAAATCACACCAAATATATAAATAGTGTCCATAAGAGCACAAACACAAGGGCTGAAAAAGTAAAATATATGTAAACCTAGAAAGTCCAAAAGGAAACAAATTGTCCACGACTCACTTGCTTCACCACTGTCCCCACAATCACAATTCGTAGTGCTTCCACCGCCAGGGGACACCAAGTAGTAAAGCCTCTTACTTAATCCTTTGGACCATCGTATAGTATGGTCCAATGCACTTGTTAAATCTCCTTTTTAAGGAAAACTCCAAAGCATCAAATCTGATCCAGTCAGGGTTGGTTCATCAGCAGGGTGAAAAAAAAAAAAAAAAAAAAAAGAAGAAGAAGCATATAGCGCCCATAGCGTAACCCTTAAAAAGACATTTATTCTTGCAAAGGGAATCACACTAAGGAAATCCTTGGGAAATAGGTTTAAAAAAAAACGTGCATATAGCAATAAAAATATATACAATTGCTCTCCCAAAAAGCAGCAGTCTGTGTGGCTGCACCAGATTATCCCCCCCCCAATCAACAAGCATGTGTAATGTCGAAGCTTTGGAGTTTCCCTTCATATAGAGATGTAACACGCACATTTGACCATACTATATGATGGTCCACAGGAACTGGTAAGAGGCTTTAATACTCGGTGTCACCTGGCGGTGGAAGCACTATGAATTGCCATTGAGGGGACACTGGCGGAGCAAGTGAATCATGGACAATATGTTTCCTTTGGACTTTCTTGTTTCAAATAGATTTTTCCTTTTCAGCTCTTGTGTATGGGCTCTTATGAAAACTATTCATATATTCGGTGTGTGATTTCTTTTTATACGTTTATCACCTAATAAGTCTAATGTCATTATATGGATTCATTTTTGAAATCACAAGACGAGTGCTTGTAAAAACTTGTGGCCAATTTCATATTTGTACAGAGATTCACATAAGTGAACTTGCTGCAAACAGCTCTCTACTGGTAAAATGGTGTTAACAGAGGCAACACACAATACCCGTTACCTAATCTAACTAGAATGATTCCAGGTATAGGTGGCTTTCCCTTCCCCAAGATACAACATTGCCCCTAGATAACGTTGAGCTATTCTACTGCAAAAAAATGCATAAACTAAGTTATTTGACCACATTAGGCCTGAAAGATTGTATTAACATGCCTTATGATATTTCAGATATATATTTCAGTTTATGCCCATCCTGTGATGAAATGTGGGCCCTTGCATTTACATCGTAACGAGCTAGACGGACAACCATTCATAACAACCTTGGACAGCAGACAGCTGTATTTTGCATATAGATGAAAAGACATTGACATGTTCAACCACTTTTCCATTCATTCATTCAGACACTTAACGAGTTAAGGCTTAGCATTTAGATTACAAGACATTTTGCATAGAGACTGACACCACCATAAACAATTGACAATTGCTTACATTAACACAGACAAGCTGAACACAAGACGGACCGATACTACAACAAAACACCTCATATTGACACAAATGCATGGCGAAAGCAAAGGCCCTTTTATGTACTATTCTGTCTGATATGTGCTATTGACTGATGAATTGTAAACCGGTTTGGAGCAGTCTTTTCTGCTCAAAACATGCCTTAAATATGAGCTTCACGTGCAATAAAATTAGTTGTGACTGCACTAAGTTTGAGTGCTGTGTGTTGTCATAACTCCCGGCCGGACGGAGGGGAAATTCATTATCTATTGGGGGGTTAGCAACTGAAGGGCTGTAATATCATTGTGATTGCCTCCTGACGAGATCTGAGCTAACAAGGCCATTAAACATAATAATGATGTGGCTACAGTTCCACTCTAAATTTATTTCTCAGTGCAACTAGTTTAAGTACCTATATCTATTTTGGCATCAACCTACTGTAATTCATTGTACAGCAGCACTTACAGGAAGAGAGAGGGAGAGCACCAATTAGGCTGTGCTGCAGTGCACTTTTGCTGACAATGAATGTGCTGAAACAGAGTAAGCAGAAGGAAGACCTTGCCACTAAGCCATTGCTTCACTAAGAAATTACCAGGCTGGGGGTGCGTTTTGAGCAAGCAGGAAAGCTGTTGCCGAACTAGCTAAACTCCAGGTATGCATAGTTAGATTGGTCCAACTTGGACCAACGTATGTATGCATGTGCCATACTTGCATGATCTAAACGGACGCTGGAAACCACTGTAGTAGGCACTGCCACCACAGTGATTGCTGGTAGTGTCAGGGTTTAGAGAACATGAGTTCACTTGTTTAATACAGCCGCCATTCAGAGAACACTTTGCATGTTCTCAACCAATGAAAAGCGTTCTCTGATAGAACAAGGTGGAGATCAGGAGGACACTGCATTGCATCTACACTTCGTTCAATTAGAGAACGCTTGGCGTTAATTAAGCAAACTAGCAAAATGTTCACTAAAAAGCACCTTTGTTGAGCAAGCAACCTTCTGTGTTCATTAAGCAGCTCGGCACAGGAACCAGAGAATAGTGGCAATCACTGTAGCAGCAGGTGCCCAATACAGTGATTTCCAGCTTCCACAGGGAACAGCCAGGTATGGAACATGCATACTTATACCGGTCCAAGTTGGACCAATGTGGCTATGCAAAATAGTTCATACCTCAACTTAAGTTTTAAAGGAGCTGGCTGTGTTTTCCAGCAAAAGTGTCTGAATCACAAGATTGGCTGAATACAATTGCATGTATGATTATGATTGCGAGAGGAGTTGAATAGCGATTTTTTATCAATTAATCATGCAGCTCTAACATGTGACACATACTAGCACATTATGCTATCCCCTTTCAGGTTTTTTTTTTTGGTTTTTCAACTGCCACAGCTTACTACCACTTTAATTATTGTCCAATGTAGCTTTCTAAACCTTGGTTTGTTGCTTACCTTCTGACAATATCTAGCTTATTGAGGAACTCATAGCTACGAGAGTGGTAGTAATAACATTTTGCTACTATGAGATCCAGAGCTCGCCGATTCTGAGTGCTTATTTTCTGCATCAAGTCATCGGACACCTTCTGCGCCTGTGGGGAATGAGAATAAAATATTTATGAAAGCAAACATCACAGAATCCAGAAACACACTGTAACTGAATGCAAACTAATCTGAAAGCAAACCTATGCAGGGCAAAGCAATGCAACTCTCTTCTGTTCTCCTCCCTCAAGTGACAGAGTTGCGCCAATCACCTAGCACAAGCCCTGTCACACAAGAAGCAGCGAGTCACATGCTCCTCTGTATCCAGAAGTGCTTTTATTTTATTTATTTTTTTAACTCCTAGTGGCTGTAATGCACTGCATGAGCAAAGCACAAGTTTGCTTAAAGTAATTCCTACGAACAAATACCTGTGTAATCATGTGTAAGCAATTATTCCGAACTCAAAAGCTGTATCGGTTTAGACTTACTTTCAGTATGTGTCATATGAAACAGGGAAGGGCTGCTTAAATAAGTGTAATCATGAGTGTTTTGGTTCAAGACAAGCTCACTTTGAAATCTTGCGGCCACAAATAAATGTGTGTTTGATAGGTGTTTCATTACTACACTAGCAAGAAAGCATAAAGTGCTTCTAAGAGGTTTTTTAGCAGATGCAGCCATTTACTGGTGCCCTAAAAAGTCAATGGACATTAGCAGATATTTAGGTGTCAAACATAAAATGCTCTACATAATTAAACAATGGTAAAATAAACTATGCTCTCACCTCTGTGTAATGTTTGCTGTTCATCAGATAGATCACCAGAAGCAGCTGCAGGTAAGCTTCTACCTCTGGGAGCAAGGGAGCAGAGGCAGCCTTTCCTGTTCTTGGTCTGAACTGTAAATCTCCCTCTGTATCCATCATCTGCAGAGGTAAATGAGAAAAAAAAAAAAAAAAAAGCAGTTAAGAAATGTGAACAGTATAGTTAAAAAATAATGGATTATAAATAGTGGTGCACCGAAATTTCGGCAACCGAAAATGGCCCTATCCCATTTAGGCCGAAAACCGGTCATAGATGCCAAAAATTATAATGGCCGCTGCGAGGAACAGGGGGCACAGCGCAGTGCAGGCGAAGCGAGCCGCTAATAGCTGTAAGGAAGTGAGCCGTTCACTTCCCTGTCAGGCGGTTTGTTCCTCCGCTGGGCTGTGTAGACTGAGCTACACTAGTTGCTAGGATGGCCAGCCAACTGGCGTCTAGCAACCAGTGACTATATATAAGTATAATATTAATAAAATGATAGAAAAAGGTATTTTAAAATAATTTGGGGGAAAAAAAGTCCTTTTTGGCTTTTGGCCAAGGGCATCCTGAATTTTCGGTTTCTGCTTCGGCCCAGAGTTTTCATTTCAGTGCATCCCTAATTATAAACACTGAAAATTATTATATACTATAGTTTCAGTATGTATCTTACAATAAATCCACCTTCCGGATCAATATTTAAAAAAGCGTGTTAAGACCCATTACACTAAACTACCATTCACAACCAGGGGTATCTGACTCTTATACTCTGTTGATCTGGAGCTCGCCAGCCCAGGCTTCAGTAAAAGTGGTTCCCTCTTTCTTTGCTTCCAAATGTCTCCCTGTTGCCTACAGCTGACAGAGTAAGCTAAAAACCAAAAACTATGTACTATGATGACACAGCTAAACAATCCAATTAGTCTGTACAAAATAGGGTAGGACCTTGTACTACACATTCGAGGGTAGATCTAAATGAGATTGATCAGAATGAATAATGTATTATTAGCAAAATATTTCCATATGTTAAAACAAGAAAGTATAGCACACTATAAAAGATGTTATGGCGGCTGCCAACACCACAATTGTTAAAGTGATTGTAAAGGATCACTATGTGAAACAACTTATTCATTTTAAAATAGAAATTAAAGGCAAAACATTTGTGTATAGATATAAAAAAATATAGTCCGCTAGAGTATTTGCTGTAGTTACTGATGTGAACTGCCCTGAAGGAAGTAACATGGTTCTCTGCCCAGCTCAGAATCTGCTGACTTAGGGATAGAAGAGTGTGCGAGCGGGTACCTCCCTGCTTGTTGAGGTAAGCCACGGCCGTGGCATTGTCCGAAAGGACCAACACCTCCCTTGCCTGGAACCTGGAGTTCCAGTGCAACTAAAGCTCTTCCTACTGCAAGAAGCTCCCTGAAATTGGAAGACTGGGCTGCCTCTTCTGGAAACCAAGCCCCCGAAGCCTGCTAGCCTTCTGAGTGAGCACCCCAATCCCACCTGCTGGCGTCAGTGGTAACTTTTATTGGGAAACGCTGTGCCCACAGCTTCCCTCTCTGCAGATGTTCCCGTTGCTCCCGCCTGGACAGACTGAGAGAATTCCCGCCTGGGCACACTGACAGAATCCCCGCCTGGACAGACTGACAGAATCCCCGCCTGGACAGACTGACAGAATCCCCGCCTGGACAGACTGACAGAATCCCCGCCTGGACAGACTGACAGAATCCCCGCCTGGACAGACTGACAGAATCCCCGCCTGGACAGACTGACAGAATCCCCGCCTGGACAGACTGACAGAATCCCCGCCTGGAAGAAGAATGAGTTGATCTAAAGAACTCTTCCTGCGATCCCAATGAGAAGAAAAAGACTGAAGGACTCTGGAATGTAACTGGGCCCATGGCCCTCCCGGGATTGCTGCAGTCATTAAGCCCAACAACTGCATTAGTTGGTGGAGGGAGGCCTGTGGCAGCAACCTGATATTCTGCACAGAGAAAATAAGCTTTGAGACCTTCTCTACTGGAATTAAGATCCTTTGGTCTACTGTATCCATCAGGTAACCTAAAAAGGGAAGAGACCGGGAAGGAACCAGACAAGATTTTTCTTGATTACCTTCCAGCCCAATGTACAGTAGGTCTGCAAAATCAACTCTAGATTTTTTAGGAGGTCCTCCTTCTGCTGAGCAAAGATCAAGAAATCATCATCTAAAAACATGTTCAGGACGCTTACGTTTATGATCATCCGAAATTTTCCAGAAAGGTTCCTTACAAGAAAAACATGGGAGTAGAATCCCTGAAATTTTTGATTCTCCGGAACAGGAAAAATCACTTGCTCCAACTCCCAGAGGGAGATCAGATCTAACATGGCCTGTTTTCTTTCCAGATGCCTGGGCAGATGGGTAAGAAAAAAGTCTGAATTCTAACCTGTAGCCCTCTCTTATAATTCGGAGGACAAAAGATTTCTCGGTGACCTCTGCCCAGTGTTTGGCAAACCAGGTCAACCTTCCTCCTACCCCCAATTTGGCGTCACTGCAACCCTTTCGTAGGGGCTGAAGGAGCAAAAAGTGCCCCCCCCCCCTTTGCTTTATCTTTATTGAAAGACCACTTCTTGGTCTGTTGGATAAATTAGATTTCCTCTGGAAACCAAGAAAAGGCTTTTTGCCTTGGGGTCTATCGCTCCTTGAAGACGGGAAGGGTTTACTCTTTTCAGGAGGAACAGGCTAGTACTTCCTCTAAGGTAGAACCAAACAATAACCTGCCCTCAAAGGGGATACCACATAATTTATTCTTGGAGGTAAGGTCCCACTCCCAAGATTTTAACCAGATTGCTCGTCCAGGGCAATTGATAAGAGCTGATGTTCTGGTCACAGACTTAACTGTCTCTCCTGCCGCATCGGCTAAAAATGCTACAGACTTGGCAACCAGGGGAGAGATTCCCTGATCTCCTCCACAGGAGTATCAGAGAAAAGTAAGCCATCTAGTCTCTGGACCCAGAGAAAAAAAAAAAGACAGAGGCATCCCAGGCCTTATGAAGCAGAGCATCTGCCTTCCTATCCAATTGGTCTTTCAGTACACCAAAATCCTCAAATGAGAGATCAGATCTTTTAGATACCCGAGACATAGGGGCATCTAATCTAGGACATATGAAGAAAACATCCTCAATCTCAGATAAAGCAGGGAACTGTCTCTTACGTCCTCTGGACTGAAACAGCCTTTTCTCAGGCTATTTGCACTGGGAAAGGATCATGTCTTTATGAGAATGGTGGACAGGAAAGGTCCTAGGCTTACGTTCCTGTTGTCCTCTGTACATCCTATCCTGAACAGATTGAGTCTGCTGTGGAACCTCAATCTGTTCAGAGGTATAACAACTGCTTTCAACAGTTTATCAATTTCTTAAACTGGAAAAAGATATCTAGTAGAGCTAACAGTTTCCTCAACCACAGGAAGCAGAATCCCTGTCAGATGTAGAAACTGCATTCTCCCCCTCTTCCAGATCAGAAACTGTCCGTGAACTAATGGCCTCTAGTTCTAAGGGAGGAAGAGACCTAGCAGGGACTGAAGGCTCTTGAATCACTGACAGATTTTGAAGTGGAAGGCCCTAGACCTGAAAATTTGTGGCTAAAGGACTGAAAGGGAGGAAACCACCTCCTTCATAGATGCCATCATATCCTTCAAAGAGGCTGCAGATTCAGAACCTGCCACTGACCAGATACAATTGTTACATAATAACTTCTTACAGCTATCTGACAACCTAGACCACATTTTTTCTTAAGAGGTTTATCAGCCTTGATGGCAGTATTGGAACTGGAAGCAGCCGCTGGATCAGTCTGAGCGGGTGCTCCATCAATGGGGATGTTTTCTGCGTTCATCTGGGCAGACTCCCAATAGAATGGTGAGGAACACTCAATGAGCACCAACACCACTGTAGCGCTGCTTAGGCCAAGAGAATTCCTCTCCTACCCGAGTTAAAGCCAGATTTCCCATCTTCTCCAGCTCAGGAATTAGGCAGCAGCCTCCCAGCCACTCAGTCCCAGCAGAAAACGGCTTCCGAAAGTGTGTCCTGTTACTTCTGGTTTCCGGCGCCATCTTACAGTGTCACAGGAAGTGCGTCATCCGACGCCATCTTCGTACACCTTAAGGGGAGAGGACACCCAGGAGCAGTTCTCCCGCCTCAGGTCACCACCAGGCCTATCTGGACAGATGCACTCCGGACCAGGGACACTGGGATGTGGAAGTTACCTTATGACACAGTAAGGTAATTAATCCACAAGAGAAAAAAAAAAAAAAGCGTAACCCTTTCTTGGCACAAAAAGATATAGTAGAACTATAGCCACAGCTTAGCCTGACTATATGCCAAAAAAAAAAAAAAAAAAAAAAAAAAAAGGGGGGGGGGGGTGTCAAACCACAGTTACTAGACCAAAAGAAAAAGAACAAACATTATGGTGTGTACTCCTGGAGGGTATGGAAACACAAAGCAAACCGAGGGTCTGAGGGAAGGGGAGGGCCTTTTAAATTAAGTCTGATTTGTGTTTCCTGTACAGGGCGGAGCCAATCATCTCAAGTAGCTTTCCTGGAAGATGAAGGGGGAAAAAAAAAAAACCAAATGCCCCCCCCCCCTTTTTTTTTAAAATGATCACAGACTCTCTGTTCTCAGCTGCAAAAGAGCTTGGGGAAGAGAACAAGTAAAACACTGATCTTCCCAGTGAAAGGCTGTGGGGGGGGGGGGGGAAGGAGTCAGGACAAGTCTGATCATTGGAGGAGAGCAGGCTGAGTTCTAAGCACAGCTAGAGAACTGACCACTCTCATGCCTAGCGTAGTCCATTTTTAAATCGGAAAGCAAAAGGACTGGCAGGGACACCATGGATTTCAGACAAAGGAAGCAAAACAAAGAGAAAACAGGATACTTTTTCATACAAGTACGTGCTACAGCAGGCACATATCAGGAATATGAAATGTTGGGTTTACATACTCTAAGTGAAGACATTGATTATGCTTGGCTTACCTCCTCCAAGAAGCTCAGCATCCAGTCACGGGTGGTAGCATTGGAGGTGAAAAAGCCATTAATAGCTTTGTGCAGGACATTGGGGTTCAAACGACGGGATGTAGATGGCAGGGCTCTCAGTGCACGAAGTACAAATCTCGGCTCTTTTCCAGACACTGCCTTCTCTATCTGCTTCACATGCTCCTTAATATCTGCAATATTTAAAGAAACGTTAGCAAAAAAGAAAAGAAAAACACAATAGAGGGAATATATATATGTATATACTACAACAGAATACTGTTACTTCATATTCAAGTAGAAAACACAACTATTGGTCAGAATGCCCCATTTAAACTGCATAGATAGCATGCCATAGAGCGGGGATAGGCAAACTGTGGCCATCCAGCTGTTGCAAACCTACAAGTCCCATCATGCTTCTGGGTGTCATTTTTGTGGCTGTCATAGTCTTGTTATGCCTCATGGGACATGCGCTCTGCAACATCTGGAGGGCCACAGTTTGCATATCCCTGCCATAGAGGATTATTATTTGTTAAGGGGGAAAAAACAGCACAATTAAATAGTACTCATTACAGTACGCACAGAAAGAAAGCCGGTCATGCACTGAGGTGGTAGGATTTGAAGAACTCCCTGAGTGCCCCATCCCACACCCAGATAAGCATATTACTATTGTGGGTATGGCCAGGTTTTTGTGATCAGCTGTGGTGGCTCAGCCTGTACAAATCAATGTCAGGCTAAAAGGCTCTACAGCTGTCGGCATGTAAAATAGCACATGAAGCAATTACATGCATTTAGGGACAGATGAGCAGATTGGACACAGAGCTGCTTATCTGTTCCTAGAGGCATGTAATGCCTCGTTTCCACTGAGCGGATCGGTTGGGGTCAGTTCGGTACGGTACGCTAATTTGAGTGTTTCCATTATGAAAGTGGCCCATACAACCGAACCAAACCGCACCATTCCTGGTCCTGCTTCAGATGTAGGGCCATAGGAAATGGTACGGTACGGTTAGGGTGGAGCTACTGGCGTCACACGATAGAGTCCTCTGATTGGCGGACAGGAAACCATCAATGCTCACATCAAATGAAAGAGCAAAACAAACACCTCATTTGGTGTAAACCCCGCATGGTCCCTGGTGGCCCGACTTGCAGTGGAAACGCTCACCTGAATAGACCGGACCATTGTAACCCTTCCAAACTGTACCGACCCGAACCGTTCCGCTCAGTGGAAACGAGGCATTAGTGCACCTTGTTTGAGAACATGTAAACAGCCACTAATAACAGTATCAGCCTGTCATTGATTTGTACAATTTTCTGTGTCTATGTATGCATGTGAACACTCCAATGTGTGGTTACCAGTGTACAGCCGCAGCCTGCTATTGATTTGTATGCAATATGGGTCACTCCCAGGTGCAGAAGTAGACTAGTTTTATTACAGTGAACAGAACTCTACTCTGGGAAGTTGCATACAGCTGTACAAATCAATGACAGGTTGCAGCTGTACACTGTTAACTGCACAACCATGTATTTACATATGTACAGCGATGGATGAACGCCCCTAAACGCCAAGCCCTACGTCCATGGGGTGCAAATCTGTATGCATGCAAACACCCAGATGTGCGGTTACCAGTGTACAGTTGCAACCTGCTATTGATTTGTATGCAAAGCCTGTCACTCTCAGGTACACAAATGTGCAAATTTACTAGGACATTCAACCCTCTGCTCCTGTGTACATTAGCCCTTCCCCCTGACATGCAGCCCAAACACTAGATCAGAGAAGAATGAATGGAATTTCTGCAGATGAAGGTAAAATACAGCCATATTTCTGTGCCCGGAAGTCACAAGCGTTGCACACAGCAGCCTGTACAAATCAATGACAGATTGAGGCTGTATACTAGTGTCTGCACATTCCAGTGTTTACATACAGGGATGGATGAGGGCCCCTGAATGCCAACTGCCTGCATCCACAGGGCACACATTTGTTCCTGAATGCATGACACTCAGATGTGTGGCAGTGTACAGCTACAGGACGCCATTGATCTGTATGGGACACCTGTGACTCCCAGATCCAGAAATAGTTTTTTGTAGGCTGTACAGCCCTCTGCGCCCATGTGAATGAGCCCTTCCCATGATAAGCAGATCAGAATGCATTGACTTCTGCAGGTGGAGGTGTCCTGGGTGAACACAACAGACATTCCCCTGAATGCAGTGCAGAGATTCACCCAATCCCAGGGCTGGAGCCCTGCGCCAATCTCTGAGGATCATGTGACTGAGCGATCACTGATTCCAGGGACCCCCCATAGGCCCCAATCACCACCAATGTTCCCTGATCTGCTGCAAACCAACCCCCGCATCTCTAATCTCCAGCTATGGCTGGACTACAAGTCACAGCAAGCCCTGGCAGGAGGTGTGGTTCCACCACACACACAGCCTATAAGAAGAAGAGACAGAATAACAGAGAGAACAAGGGAAAGATGGATACCCTCCAGGGTCACACTGTCCAGCTCCTTCTTCCCTCCCTCCCCGGTGCTGCTCCCGGCCGCCGGCTCTTCCTCTTTCATTTCCACATCCTCCGGTTCCCGTCGTTTAGCCGTAGCCTCCTTCATCCTGACCACCCGGTGCCTACAAAGCTCGCTTTCCGCTTCCGGTCCGGGAATGACTAGCAAATCTCTGGCTCGGGCGTAGCGCGTGGGATGCCGGGAGATGACGCGCAGGCCAGAGGGCGGAGTGCCGAGCGCACGGATGCGAGGCTGAGTCACTGGAGGTGAGACGAGACTGCGAGGACTGAGCGCCGAGAGCAGACTGGCTGCGTTGTGACGTCAGCACGTGCTGAAAGAGGAGCTGGAGGAAGCGTTGTATCTAGCCAACATGGCAGCACAGAGCAGAGGAATGTGACTGACAGTGCACACTTTATACACACAATGTTATTGTCAATAAAAGTTTAGTATGCCACATTTATAATAAATGAGTAGCAATGCAGTGATGTTTTGTGTGAATGTAAGCCCTAATTAGGTACACCTTGCTAGTATCGGGTTGGACCATCTTTTGCCTTCAGAACTGCCTTTTACCCCCCTTCATGAACAGGCCATTTTTTTTTGCGATACGGCACTGCGTTACTTTGACAATTGCACAGTCGTGCGATGTGTACACAAATAAAATTGATGTCCTTTTTCCTCACAAATAGAGCTTTCTTCTGGCGGTATTTGATCACCTCTGTGATTTTTATTTTTTGTGCTATAAACAAAAAAAGAGCAACAATTTTGAAAAACAATATTTTTTACCTTCTGCTAAAAAACATATAAAAATAAATAAATAATGGAAAAGGAAATCACATTTCTTCATCTATTTAGGCAACTACACTGAACAAAATTATAAACGCAACACTTTTGTTTTTGCCCCCATTTTTCATGAGCTGATCTCAAAGATCTCAGACTTATTCTATGTACACAAAAGGCCGATTTCTCTCAAATATTGTTCACAAATCTGTATAAATCTGTGTTAGTGATCACTTCTGCTTTGCCGAGATAATCCATCCACCTCACAGGTGCATACTTGCTAACTGTCCTGTTTTTGCCGGGAATAGTCCGGGTAAATAGGAGCCTGTCCCGGGTAATTTACATTGTCCCGGTAAATAGGAGCCTGTCCCGGGTAATTTACATAGTCCCGGCAAATAGGAGCCTGTCCCGGGTAATTTACATAGTCCCATTAAATAGGAGCCTGTTCCGGGTAATTTACATAGTCCCGGCAAATAGGAGCCTGTCCCAGGTAATTTACATTGTCCCATTAAATAGGAGCCTGTCCCGGGTAATTTACATAGTCCCGGCAAATAGGAGCCTGTCCCGGGTAATTTACATAGTCCCGGCAAATAGGAGCCTGTCCTGGGTAATTTACAGAGTCCTGGCAAATAGGAGCCTGATATTCCCGGCAAATAGGAGCCTGTCCCGGGTAATTTACATAGTCCCGGCAAATAGGAGCCTGTCCCGGGTAATTTACATTGTCCCGGTAAATAGGAGCCTGTCCCGGGTAATTTACATTGTCCCGGTAAATAGGAGCCTGTCCCGGGTAATTTACATAGTCCTGGCAAATAGAAGCTTGTCCCGGGTAATTTACATAGTCCCGGCAAATAGGAGCCTGTCCCGGGTAATTTACATAGTCCCGGCAAATAGGAGCATGTCCCGGGTAATTTACATAGTCCTGGCAAATAGAAGCTTGTCCCGGGTAATTTACATAGTCCCGGCAAATAGGAGCCTGTCCCGGGTAATTTACATAGTCCCGGCAAATAGGAGCCTGTCCCGGGTAATTTACATTGTCCCGGGTAATTTACATTGTCCCGGCAAATAGGAGCTTGTCCCGGGTAATTTACATAGTCCCGGCAAATAGGAGCCTGTCCCGGGTAATTTACATAGTCCTGGCAAATAGAAGCTTGTCCCGGGTAATTTACATAGTCCCGGCAAATAGGAGCCTGTCCCGGGTAATTTACATAGTCCCGGCAAATAGGAGCATGTCCCGGGTAATTTACATAGTCCCGGTAAATAGGAGCCTGTCCCGGGTAATTTACATAGTCCTGGCAAATAGGAGCCTGTCCCGGGTAATTTACATAGTCCTGGCAAATAGGAGCCTGTCCCGGGTAATTTACATAGTCCCGGCAAATAGGAGCCTGTCCCGGGTAATTTACATAGTCCCGGTAAATAGGAGCCTGTCCCGGGTAATTTACATAGTCCTGGCAAATAGGAGCCTGTCCCGGGTAATTTACATAGTCCTGGCAAATAGGAGCCTGTCCCGGGTAATTTACATAGTCCCGGCAAATAGGAGCCAGTCCCGGGTAATTTACATTGTCCCGGCAAATAGGAGCCTGTCCCGGGTAATTTACATAGTCCTGGCAAATAGGAGCCTGTCCCGGGTAATTAACATAGTCCCGGCAAATAGAAGCTTGTCCCGGGTAATTTACATAGTCCCGGCAAATAGGAGCCTGTCCCGGGTAATTTACATAGTCCCGGCAATGTACTTATTTACACTTTACACTTTCTTAATTTTCCTTTTTTACACCTTGCACTTTAATTATATTCCATTTTTTCTATGGTCACACCTGAGCACATTTGACACTTTAGAATTGCAGGGAATTGTGATGAGAATTTTAAACTTTATGCAGAAGTAGCGCAGCTGAATGGGAGAATTATTCCAACTCTGCTACTTTGGCCTTAAGTTTAAAACTCCCTTTTCAATTCCCTGTAATTCTCTCTTTATTGACTAGACCCTATAATCTGATGATAAGTAGGCGGAGATTAATTATGCGGAGTGGGCGGAGCTTCAGGGAAGTGGGTGTGGTAAGTAATTGATAGCTGTGCTGCAAAGTTTCCCTGGAAATATTTTTTAAATGTTGGCAATTTGCCGAGATAATCCTTCCACCTCACAGGTGTGCCATATCAAGATGCTGATTGGACAGCATGATTATTGCACAGGTGTGCCTTAGGCTGGCCACAATAAAAGGCCACTCTAAAATGTGCAGTTTTATCACCCAGCACAATGCCACAGATGTCACAAGTTTTGAGGGAGCATGCAATTGGCATGCTGACTGCAGGAAAGTACACCAGAGCTGTTGCCCATGAATTGAATGTTCATTTCTCTACCATAAGCCGTCTTCCAAAGGCGTTTAGAGAATTTTGCAGTACATCCAACCGGCCTCACAACCATGTGTAACCACACCAGCCCAGGACCTCCACATCCAGCATCTTCACCTCCAAGATCGTCTGAGACCAGCCACCCGGACAGCTGCTGCAACAATCGGTTTGCATAACCAAAGAATTTCTGCACAAACTGTCAGAAACCGTCTCAGGGAAGCCCATCTGTATACTCATCATCCTCATCGGGGTCTCCACCTGACTGCAGTTCATCTACAATGGGCCTCAGGATCTCGTCATGGTATCTCAATAAAATGCTCCTGTGTTTGTTGACCATAACACACCTGTGCAATGATCATGCTGTGTAATCAGCATCTTGATATGCCACACCTGTGAGGTGGATGGAATATCTTGGCAAAGAAGAAGCGCTCACTAACACAGATTTACACAGATTTGTGAACAATATTTGAGATAAATAGGCCTTTTGTGTACAAAGAAAAAGAGTTCAGCTCATGAAAAATGGGGGCAAAAACAAAAGTGTTGCATTTATAATTTTGTCCAGTGTAGTTGCCTAAATAGATGAAACGTGATTTTTTTCCATTTTTTTTTTCATTATATGTTTTATAGCAGAAGGTAAAAAAATATTTTTTTTCAAAATTGTTGCTCTTTTTTTTGTTTATAGCACAAAAAGTAAGTGTATGTATTCTGCTGCATATTTTTAAGTTTATAATTTTATTCAGTGTATGTATTCTGCTGCATATTTTTGGTAAAAAAAATCCCAATAAGCGTATATTAATTGGTTTGCACAAAAGTTATCGCGTCTAGAAACGATGGGATATTTTTTTGGAATTTTTTTACTAGCAATGGCAGCAAACAGCGATTTTTAGCGGGGATTTCCGCCATATCGACAGACAAATTGAACACCTAACTGACACTTTTATGGGGACCAGTGACATTATTACAGTGATCAGTGCTAAAAAAATGCACTGTCACTGTACTAATGACACTGGCTGGGAAGGGGTTAACATCAGGGGCGACTACCCTGTGCACGTACAGGTATGTGATTTTGCGCAGGAGAGCTACCTTGCTTCATTATATCTGTGTGGGCGGTTCATAAGCGGTTAATGTTTTGTGTGACTGTAAGCCATGAGTATTTACACTCACTGGCCATTTTATTAGGTACACCTTGCTAGTATCTGGTTGGACTCCCATTTGCCTTCAGAACTGACATAAATTGTATAAAAAAAAAAAAAAAAGATCCTGTTCCCTTAAAGCATGTTATACAGCACAGTGCTTGTGCTGTGTAATTTGGCCCCCTGTATCACCTGAAATACCTGGCTGATCCTGCCTGGTTTTGCCCTCCCCTCTGTAAACTGACCACGGTTTATCATGGCCGATGAGCCTTGACACTGTGGTTAGTTTACGTGCCTCCATCATCCACAGCTCTTCTCTGTCCTCTCCCCCCTCCCTCCCTGCCTGTCAGCTCTCTGATTCTCCCCTCCTGATGATAGAATAACAATGTAAAGTCTCTCCAATCTCCTCTGTTAGATATTGCTTTGTTCCCCAGTGTGTGTGATTTTTTAAAAAAAAGCCACTGTGTACCTTATTCCATAGTACCGATCGGCGCTCATGTGACCGCCCGGCTCTCTCCTCCTCTCCTGCTCCTGGCTAACATCAGCAGGAGTTCTCGGTCCCTTCCACTGTAGGTGTCAGCCTGGGAGTAGAGAGAGCCAGGCAGTCACGTGAGCGCCGATTGGTATTATGGAATAAGGTACACAGCGGCTTTTTTTTAAAACTCACACACACTGGGGAACATAGCATTATCTAACAGAGGGGATTAGAGAGACTTTACAAGTGCTGTACCATATACTTGTACAAGAAAGTATCCTGTTCTCTTGATGGTATGTGATTGCAATGCTTTCTATGTTGGGAAAACCATCTGGGAACTTCGTCAACAGATTGGGGACCATTTATGTTTTTTCCACCAATGGTAAATTAACCACTGTGGGCCATCATATCGGCCTACATCATAGATTTTATCCCCAGGTGGTCAAATTCGTAGTTCTTGAAGTTGATCCCTCAGGACTCAAGGGGTTGGCAATTGGGACAGGGCCATTCTACATTGTTAGACCCTGTGGATTGAGAGGCTGAATGCCACCACTTCACCAGGCCTCAATCAGGTATTTTCTTACAAACCCTTCATATAAACTGTTGCTGGAACTGTACTAGTAGTTGCTCTCCTTTTTGTCTGATATACTGACCCTTGTCGGTGGCAATTCTTCCCAGATCTGTCCAGTTTAGGCATCCATGGCAGGATTATAGGGAGTTATTTTTGTAAACTATTGATCTGGTTATACTTTGACATCTCTTTATATCATTATATGCTCAGTACTACGATGCTTATTCTGTGTACAGTAATCGAAACATAATTAAACAATAGGGGTACTGTCACTTTAAGGTGTCCTTACACACGAGCCAATGACGTTGTTTGCGCCCTCTGTCTTTTCCTTTTTTGGCGGGCATGTGTTCTCCTGGGTTGAGGCGGAACACTTGAGTCCCACTCGAGACTGCCCTCTACCTGTATTTATTGTGGCTTGGGCTGGTTGGTCCTTTGACCCAGATCTGTGTGCGCATGCACGATCTTTGTATTGGGGGGGGGATCGGACTCAGCGACGTCACATGCTGACAACGGTCGACGTGTGTTAAGATCACCGGGTTGGAGACTATTTAAACAGGCTTAGCCTGTTGTGGATTTTGCCAGGGGGACATGCCAATCAATTGACTTCCAGGCAAGTTGTGGTTTATACACAACCTTCTGTACCCGCTATGGGCCTATTGGCAGTTGCATGCAATTCTTGGATAGTGATTCATCATTGTAACAGACAATTGTCTATCTATTTGAGCCTGATTGAGATTTATTTGGTTTAGATCTCTAGGCTGATGTGCAGCAGTTCCTTTTGGAATACCACGCTATGTTCCTAGGCATATTCCTCTTCCCTTCTGGATCATATGGGGGGGGGGGGGGAGGGGCATTTTATGAACCCCTTCTGCTATCTCAGGTTAGTGATCTTTTGAATAATATACTGTATATTGGGCCTTTGTATTCTCTTTCCTTTCCCTTCTTCTTCCCCTTCCTTTTTCCTCCGCTCCCCCCCTTTTTTTCCTTCATCCATTCCTGCTCTTCCCCCCTCCCCCTTTTTCCCTCCCCCTTTTTACTTCCCTTTCTTTTCCCCCTCCCCTCTTTTTCCTATGCATCCCACCCTCTTGTCAACTGCCCTTCCTCCACTTCCCTTTCCCCTTCCCTTCCCTCTCTGCCCCCCCCCTTTCCTACCCCCCCCTTCTTTACTTGATCTAGAGCCCTCTACCCTGATATACACATATCTGTGATTTAGTATTTCCTTTATAGTTGCTACTTAGCATTAAGTCATCCCCCAAATATATGTCCCCCATGTCCACCGTGAGAAAATGTTGGCGGCGCCAATTTCTTGGCCTTTTCATGTGTGTTGGTCCACATTGGTAAGCGTAAGTGTTTTCTCCTCCCCCCACTTGTCGGCCTTTGTATACCATGCTCTACTGTTGTATTATTTTAATATTATGTACACTCTGTTACTTTTATTCCAGACCCTATCCAAATCTGTTCCTCCTGAAGAAGCGGTAGATTTCCTCGAAACATGTAGAGGAGATTTCTGTTTCTCTGAGGATCCACTGTATCTCCTATATCCATCTTGGAATTTACCAAGTGTCAGTGTAACACATGTATAGACATATTTTTACATTTTGTATGAAAATGGATCTGTTGTTCCTTTTTGTATCCTGATACTCTGTTTCTATTTTTTTGTATGAATAAAAAACTTGAATTTTACCTCTTGTGTATTTTATTCAGGGTACAAAGATAGTCCACCCCTCTATTCCCTATGGAGACCGGTAGGGGAATCGTCTGCTCTCCAATTTGTCTACTATTATTATTTGGATGAAGGTACCCCTTTATTGTATATGATTCTAATCTCATTTAAAGCCCTCCCTTGCTAAAGTCTGAAGGACAATAAACTGGCCTTTTGTTCAAAAAATTTGGAGACCCCTGATCTACATATATGTTGATATAGTTAACTACTTAACGACCGCCCGTCGTAATTTTACTGTGGCAGGCAGCCCCTCCTGCGCAAACCGATGTAACTGTACGTCGGTTGCACGCCTGCAGCTAGGGGGCAAACGCGCGCCACCGGCGGCGCGCTCCCACCCCCACTTGGCAGCGGGGACTCCGATGCACGGGGCAGGCGGCTTTGATTGCCATCTGACACCTGCGATCGTTCCCCGCTGAGAGAGAAGGATGGTCAGCTGTTGTAAATGTAGACACAGCCGACCGTTCTTCTCTCTGGAATGATCACAGAGTGCCTGTGATCCTTCTATATAGGAACACAGGTCTCTGTGATCATTTTACAAGCCACGCCCCCCCACAGTTAGAAACACGCCCCTAGGGACACATTTAACCCCTTGATCACCCACAGTGTTAACCACTGCCAGTGTCATTATTATAGTAACAGTGCATATTTTTGGCACTGATTACTGTAGTAATGTCACTGGTCCCCCCAAAAGTGTCAAAAATGTCAGTTAGGTGTCCGATCTGTCCACCGCAATGTTGCAGTCCCACTAAAAATTGCCGATCACACCGCCATTACTAGTAAAGAAATAAAAATGACATAAATCTTTCCCATAGTTAGTAGACATGATAACTTTTGCGCAAAGGAATTTTTATTTTACCAAAAATATGTAGCAGAAAACAAATTGGCCTAAAAGGATGAAAAATTTAGATTTTTACATTTTTTTGGGGGAATTTTATATAGCAGAAAGTGAAAAATATTGTTTTTTTTTTTTTTTTCAGAATTGTCGCTCTATTTTTGTTTATAGCGCAAAAAATAAAAATTGCAGAGGTGATCAAATACCACCAAAAGAAAGCTCTATTTGTGGGGAAAAAAGGACATCAATTTTATTTGGGTATAGCGTCGCACATCCGTGCAATTGTCCGTTAAAGTAACACAGTGCTGAATCGCAAAAAATGGCCCGGTCACTGCGGAGGAAAATCTTACGGTCCAGAAGTGGTTAAAGCGGAGTTCCACCCTAAAATTAAACTTACCTCCATCTTCTCGCTCCGGGTCACCTGAAAAACAAATGGATAATCGCAATTTTTTTCTGTTTTTTACTTACCTGGTTTAGAAGAAAATATACTTACCTTACTTCCTCTTCCTCCCCTCGGCGGCCACGGCGATTCGTCACTTCCTGGCTTTGCAATGATTCCTGGGAGCTGAACGTCATCGCTCCCAGGAATCAATGCGCCTGCACCGGCCCGACGTCAGTTCCTGTGTAGGCGCCGTCATACCTTGCTAAACAGCTTCTGGGCATGCCCAGAAGCTGTGCAGGGATGACGCTGCGGCACCGGAAGTGACGGCGGGGCCGGTGCAGTGCATCGTGGGACCGAAGAGGACGGAAGAGGACGCAGAAGAGGATCGCGCTGGCTTCAAGCTGCCCACACCTGAGATGGCAGCGCTGGACAATACATTTTCAAGGTAAGTATTTCTCCTAAAAGGTAAGTGCAACCTGGGACAGATCAGAGGCTATCCATTGTGGTATGTACTAGCCCTGACTGTCCCGGGGGTATTTTTGTTAAAAAAAAAATGTCCCAGGGTGGAACTCCGCTTTAACCACTTGCCGACCGAGTACGGTAATAGTACTGCGGCAAAGTGGTTCGTTATCGTCTGACGACGTAGTATTAACGTCGTCAGACACTCCCCCTTCTGGGCGGCGCTTGCGCGCCGCCGGAGGCTCGCTCCCGCTGTTTTCATTCACAGCGGGAGTCGGGCCAGGGGAGGAGCAGCGGCGATCGCCGCTGCTCTGCCCCGATCGCCGGGGATCGAATCTGGAGATCCGCCCGCTGTGTGTAAACACAGCGGGCGGATCTCCATAGTGACAGGGAGTGACAGATCGGACTGTTCAGCATAGCTGGACATCCGATCTGTCCATGACTCACACAGTCACCTCCCCCCCTACACGTCAGTAAGCACCAGGCATACATTAACCCCTCCCTCTCCAATAAAATTAACCCCTTCCCTGCCAGTGTCATTTTTACAGTAACAGTGCATATATATAGCACTGATTACTGCAGTAATGTCACTGGTACCCCCAAAAGTGTCAAAAATGTCAGTCAAGGGTCCGATCTGTCCGCCGCAATGTCGCAGTCCCACAAAAAAAATCGCAGATCGCCGCCATTACGCGTTAAAAAAAAAACACCAAAAATGACAGAAATCTTTCCCTTTGTTAGTAAACGCAATAACTTTTGCGCAAACCAATCAAAATATGCTTATTGCGATTTTTTTTACCAAACATAGGTAGCAGAAAACAAATTGGCCAAAAATTTTTAAAAAATTGATTTTTACATCTTTTTTGGGGGGAATTTCATATAAAAAAATGTTAAAAATATTGTTATTTTTTCAAAATAAACGCTTTTTTTTTGTTTATAGCGCAAAAAGTAAAAATCGCACAGGTGATCAAATACCACCAAAAGAAAGCTCTGTTTGTGGGAAAAAAAGGACGTAAATTTCGTTTGGGTACGGCGTCGCACGACCGCGCAATTGTCAGTTGAAGTCGCACAGCGCCGAATCGCAAAAAGTGGCCTGGACGGAAGACAGCAAAATCCTCCGGTGGTAAAGTGGTTAAAGAAGATTTCAAGTGTAACCAACTCTGCATATACCATACCTGTGGGATCCCTCTATGTATTTGAAACTTGAACATGCTTGGTGAGAGGTACAATAGTGACATCTAGTGGAACTTTAGGGAAAGGATACTTTTGTGTGAAGCCATTATCCATTCTATCTGACCTGTGAATTCACCCATTGAATTTGATTGGATGGTATTATTTGGATGGCAAATCTTTTCTATATGTGCTATTTATAACTGAAGCTGTACAACTGACATAACTCCATGTTAATAATAGAAATAACTATGTAGATTTCTTGTTCAAAATGATCATTAAAGTGACTCTAAAATCGTGTTAAAAAAGAAAATACATTTAAGTATGTATTCATGACTCAATTAGGCACCTTCTATTTCTCTCAGCCTCCTCTAAATCTCCATATATTTTTCTGATGTGATCCAACTTCCTGTTAGGGGGTTGCCATGTTCATTCTCCATCGTCTCACTGTATGTAGGAACATAGCCACCCTCTTTTGCTTGCTCCCGAGATGGACTAGGGACTGTGAACTGTGGACTATGGGATTTATAGAGGGCGTAGAGCAGTGCACATGATCGCAACTGATGTACACTGCTTGTTCCAAACAAACAAAAGGACTGGGGAAAAGGAGAGGTTTGGGAGCTCAATCAGAACATTACAGGAAGCAGATAAAAGCAGTAAGAAAGGATTTCATAAACAATAGATTTCAGCACCATTAAGTAGGGAATATATATGGATTATTTTTGAGAATATAGATATTGTTTAGTGCAGTGATGGCAAACCTTGGCACCCCAGATGTTTTGGAACTACATTTCCCATGATGCTCAACTACAATGCAGAGTGCATGAGCATCATGGGAAATGTAGTCCCAAAACATCTGGGGTGCCAAGGTTCGCCATCACTGGTAGTGCCACTTTAATGTATTAAAAAATAACTTGTACCACAACACATCATTAAAGTGTATTTAAAACCCAAACTTCTTTTTTTTTTTTAAGTTAGGAATAAAGTATGGAATGTTTAAAGGGTAACTCCACATTCGTGGGGAAAAAAGTCAGCAAATAAAGAAAAACAATACAGCGAAAACAATTGCGACACAAATCATATTGTAATTAAATGTTAATAAAAATTAACTTTCCTTTTCAATCTGCAGCTGTTGTAATTTTCTGAAAATGCAATGCAATATGGCTACCTGGAGGTGTTCTGTACACAGAATGTATACTGACCACACCCCAGAAACATCATTTCCTGCTTCTGTGATTGGCTCACCAATTTTCCCAGAAGTCTGCCTAAGATACAAGTCAGATTTCTGGCATCCCCTGCAACAAAAATTTCATTTTTGGTTAGACACTCCCAATAGGAACACCTCTAAAGGGATGCAGGCCCAGCATATTTCCTCAGTAGAGCCCTGCAGCTGCCACAGCTGATAGATAATTATGAAACTACTCCCATTAGACCCACTCAGCACAGAGAAACAAACAATGATTTCTTCAGGATAACAAAAGATAAGAATCTGCAACAAAGTATGTTAAAATCCATGTAATGTACAGAGGGGAATGTTTTTTTCTCAACAAAAGTGGAGTTACGCTTTAAGATCCCTGACTTTTTGTTTTCTACGTCCCTTCACTTCCTCTTTTAGAGATATAGCAGAAAGTAAATGGTACCATGTGTTTTCTTTCCCCTGCAGCGAGGGTCCTCTGTCACCCAGCCTTTTTTCCCATGGCCTTGGAGCCTTTGGCCATCTAGGTCCAGAACTCCCACTGCATCAAGGGTCTGCGGGTTGCTCCTCTGGAGGAAAATATTTTGCTGTACACAGATGACACACTATTGTACCTACATTATGCAAATCCCTCCTTGCAGATGGCTCTTGGAGTTTTTGATGTGTTTGGACACTTCTCGGGCATTCACATGAATAGTCCAAGTTAGTCCTCTTCCCCCTCTACCCCCCCAGGCCAGGGAATCAGAGATTCCGACCCCTTTACATTGGGCTGGAGGAGTTTCAATATTTAGGTATTCGGGTTAGCAGAGATCTGCGGTGCTTCTATCATCTTAATCTCCCCCCCATAGTTTTACAGCTTAACCACTTCAGCCCCGGAAGGCTTACCCACCTTCATGACAAGGGCATTTTTTGCGATAAAGGCACTGTGTTACATTTAAGTGAAAATTGCAAGGCATTGCGACGCTGTACCCAGATGAAATGTATGTCCTTTTTTTCCCCCCACAAATAGAGCTTTCTTTTGGTGGTATTTGATTACCACTGCGGTTTTTATTTTTTTGAGCTATAAACAAAAAAATTACCAACAATTTTGAGAAAAAAAAAAACAAAACAATATTTTTTACTTTTTGATATAAAACAGATCCAATAAAAAAAAAAAAAATTTTAGAAAATGTAAATTTCATCCGTTTAGGCTAATGTGTATTCTGCTACATATTTTTGGTAAAAAAATCCCAGTTAGCGTATATTGATTTGCTTGTGCAAAAGTTATTGCGTCTACAAGCTGTGGGATAGATTTATGTAGTTTTTTTTAACATTTTTTTTTACTAGTAATGGCAGCGATCAGCTATTTTTTAGTGGGACTGCGACATTATGGTGGAAAAATCTGACACGGGGTGACACTTTTTGGGACCCAGTGACACTAATACAGAGATCAGTGCTAAACAAAATGCACTCTCACTGTACTAATGACACTGGCAAATAAGGGATTAACACCAGGGGCGATTAAAGGGTTAAATGTGTTCCCCGGGAGTGCTTTCTAACTGTGTGGGGGATGCTTTGACTGGAGGAAGTCAGAGATCCGTGTTAATGCTTAGCAGGAATACAAGATCTCCATCTTCCCCTCTCACAGAACAGCGGTCTGCCTTGTTTACATAGGCAGACCGCTGTTCTGCCTCTCTCACAAACTATTGCAGGGTGCTGGCGAACATCAGGTCCGCCGGACCCGCTGATTGGCTCCCGCTGTGTCCAATCACTGCGGGAGCAGGTCGCCGGCGGCACAAGCCCCAGTGCATGAAATGACGTACAGGTACGTCATTTCGCGCAGAAGGGCCACCCTGCCGCAATGTATCTGCGTAGGGCAGTCCAGAACTGGTTAAACACTGCTGTAATTGGGCCAGTCTACCACTGATTTAATTGGGGCTCATAAATATACTTAAGATGATCTATCTTCCTAAATTCAATCATGTATTTCGGAGTTCTCCGGTTTGGATTCCCAGTTCTCTTTTTAGGGAAATTGACAGCTATATTAGCTCTTTTTTATGGAGAGGATCCCCTCCATGCCTAGCGAGGTCAACCCTGCAGCTGCCCTTAAATTTTGGAGGCCTGCCACTGCTCAACCTGATGGTCTATTACTGGTTGGCTATCCTAGTTACTGTTAGATGGTGGTTCATGCAGTCTAGAGCCAACGCTGCACTCTGCTTGAAAGCAGCCATACTGGGCTCCCTTAGGGAACTTGGGACCCTGGTTTATAGAGGTCCCAGAGCTTATGCCTCCTTACCCAGTCCCAACAAGGTGAGGCTACGAGTTTGAGTGGTTGCTAGGAAGAGATTCATACAACCCAACCAGTGGTCCCTTTTCCATCCATTATGGGATAATCCCTCCCTGCCCCATTTTAGAATGCTGCCAGACCCTCAGATATGGGCATGATTTGGGATTAGAACACTTAGAGATATTATGCCCTCAGGGTTATTACTATTTTCCAGAGACCTTTACTTTAAATTTAGACTGCCTAGATGGATGCACTTTCGCTACCTTCAATTGCGTTATGCAAGAGCACAATTCTCTACCGCTCCTAGTCTAATGACAGACTTTTGGGCGCAGACTCCCTTCACTTTATTTTGCTCTTCTTATCGTGGAGTCACCTAAAATGAATACATTGTGGGGGCAGTGGAGGGCAGATATCCCAACTTTGGACAGGGAGACTTGGGAGGAATGCTTCGAGGACAGTTTCAGGCTAGTGGTTTCATCCCACGATAAATTCATTCAAACTAAGTTTCTACACAGAGTTTATTACACGCCTTATAGACTGCACAAGATATACCGACATCATTCCCCAAATTGTCCATAATGCCATTCTACTGTTGGAACCTATTTCCATATTTTCTGGTCCTTTTCTGGGGTGGCACAGTTCTGGATAGATGTATTTGACACCGTTTGACACATTTACAGTTGACCCTGCCGCTGTCCACTGATTACCTGATCAGGATGCTTCTCACAGTATGCAGTACAATCAGGGTAAGGAATTTTAGTACAGGTGAGGAGCCTGTACAACTGTGTAAGACTGAAGGGAAGGCTTTTATGAAATTTGAATCCCTTATGGGTTAGCTATTAAGGAGTCAAAAAAGTTGAGATAAATCTATAGATCATGTATAAACCCCTTAAAGAAATACAATACTTCGAAGAGCAGAATCATGCAGCAACCAATTAAGGGATGACCAAACAGGACTGGACAAATCAGATCCAACACCATGTCAATGGGCCCTATAGCAATCACTTGGTCTAGTACAGGGGTCTTCAAACTTCGGCCCTCCAGTGGTTCAGGAACTACAATACCCATCATGCCTATTCATGTCTGTGAATGTCAGAGTTTTCCAATGCCTCATGGGATGTGTAGTTCCACAACAGCTGGAGGGCCGTAGTTTGAGGATCTCTGGTCTAGTATAACTATAGTTCCATATTTGCATCCTTGCTCAATACCTTTACTAATTTTCGTGACACTGATTACCAGTCATTCAACCTTTTACTTTCACAAGATAGTTTAAACACTGTTCACAGGGCACTTTTATTAATAGTCTACTTGGTAATGGTACAGCAATGGTATGGGGACAGTTCTAACTGTCATGGTGCTTTAACCGCTTAACCACTTCAGCCCTGCCCACTGCAGTTTTACTGCGGCAGGCAGGCGCTCCCGGGCAAAGTGACGTAGTAATACGTCGCTCGCTCAGGAGACTGTAGGGGGCCAGCATGCTGTGTGTGTGTGTTCCCACCCCCGCTCGTTAGCTGGGGAGCCAGCGCGTGTGACCCGCGGCTCCGATGGCCGCCGGCCACTCGAGATCTCCCGCAGCTGAGAGAGGACAGATGGCTGATGTAAACACAGCCATCTGTCATTCTCCCTGAAGTGATCACAGAGGCTATGATCTATGATCTGATCTACAACAAAAAATAGTGCAGCGCTCAAAAAATATGTATAAGGTGAGTGCAAATAAATACACACTTTATATCCAAAATAAAGTCCAATAATATACAATGAAAGTCCAATAATAAAATAGAACAGAAATAAGGTGACCAATCCCACACAGGAAAAGTGGCTAGCTTGTGATGTTGTCAATCCCACACCAAAAGAGAATATAATTCGCTCACCAGATGGTATGGACCCAAAGTACCTTACAGCAATTGGGTCATGCAGGCTGAAAGTGAAGATCTCTCTGGAACAGAATGGCAATGGCTTCCACAAATTCTCAGAATGGCGGATGTTCAAGGTCCCTCAAGGAAGGTCCACGTACGGATATCTAGAAATCCCCACTCAGGAAAGTGTGTGATGGGATAAACCGGAGAGACACCATAGCGTGATACCGTTTTAAAGATTTATTGAAGTAAAGAAAGTAATGCACTTACAATGGGTCAGATGGTAAGAAGCATTCAATACAATTCGTCACTCTTGACAATCCTAACGCGTTTCATTACACATAACATTTTCAAAGGAATTAGCTAAAACAGGCTAATTCCTTTGAAAATGTTATGTTTGTTAGAATTTGTGGAAGCCATTGCCATTCTGTTCCAGAGAGATCTTCACTTTCAGCAGAGACAGTGTGAGCTCAGTGACATGCACCCACATGGATGTCAAGTTGGGAACAGTGGCTGTGTCCATGCAGGCGCTGCACCCCAATTGCTATGGATGGAACTGCCTGCACAGGAATGCACAGAACAGCTGTGCATTCCCGTGCAGCTGCTGTGTCCCAATTGACATCATTTGGGAGGCCTGCATAGGGATGCACAGAACACCTGTGCATCCTTGTGCAGCTAAGCATGGCCTCACTGTAGTGTGACGTGCGTGAACGAAGCCTTAGGCCTTGTTTACACTTACAGTTGGGGGGCAGCAAAAATGCACAATTGAGCTGCTTTTCTGCTGCCCGCCAACCACCCCTCATAAACTGCACTAGGCAGCATAGGGGGGTGTGTAAATGCTGCGGGCATGATGCTTCGTTTTGTGCCTGAATTGTAGTGATGCCGCCATCTGAATGCTACACATTCAAGTCTGAGGAAACGCCGCAAAAGGCCCTGTAACTGCGTGCAATGCATGCGGTTGCAGCACATTTGTCGGCAAAAACAGGGTTAAAGCAGGTGTTGAGGAGGCATTAAATCACCTCCTCACCGCCTGCCAGCAGCCTCTGAAGCGTGATCCGAACATGAATCAGGCATCAGTGGCAAGGGCGATTTTGATGCCTGTCTAAATCTACCCTCATCAGGTTTTTTATTTTTGCTATTTTGTGATCGGTACCGATCACGTTGTTCATTCAGGAAATAAAAGGGTCTGGTAAACACATGTTCCCGGGGGGGGGTGCTGCTACTGGGAGTGAGGATTAGTGCTGGGGGATAGATGGTGTAGGCAGAGGACAGTGGGGGTATGGGGGGGGGGGGGGACAGAGCAGGCATTTGAGGCAGTGCAGGAGAAGAGGAAGCTCTAGGTGAGAGGCAGAGAGGTGGCGGTGGTGGAGGGGGGTGGTGTTCATTTTATTTGAATAACTCTGATCAGCGGCTTGCTAGCTGCTAATTAGAGCTATTATTTTGTGTAGCAGAGTCTGCTGAACATTTATGATATAAGTTTATCATCACATGAGCTTTTAACAGAGGCGGAATGTAGGTACGTATTGCATACGGACCTGGCCAGCTGGAAGCAGTGCTGTAGGTTCGTATGCCGTACTGATCTGGCAGCGAAAGGATTAATTTTTTTCAATTACTTTAAACTGTACTAAAGTATATATTTTTAATGAGAGCCTCACATTAAATCTGAATAAAATGGCATTGCTCCTAGGAAACAATGTGGCCAATATAAAGAAAGATCACCTTCTCCCCTCTTCTGCCACAAGCTTGATCAATCTTGTTCCAGAATTTTTCCCAAATCTGTACAACAGAATGTGCAGTGCACCACAACAAGCACGTTTGCATTGTGGTGCGCTATGTTGGGAGAAAATAATCTCTAAATCAATACTCTGGACGTTGCTATACACCATATTTCCATTTCGAACAAACTTTGTATAAAAAGAGGGATTTTTGGTTCACATATATCGCAATCCATGTTTAAGCTAGCCAACTGCGTCAAAGTAATCCCTCTCTGGCTAGTTATTTTTTTCTTGCTTCCTATACATACAGAGCGAAGCTTAGCGGCTCCAGTATAAAAACACTGCACCTACAGGAAAGAAATTCTTGGCGGTGTCACTTTTTCTTTTGACACAGGGCACAAAGCTTGACGGTTTTTATCAAAAGGGAAATGCTATAGGTGCCGATCTTAAGTTCTTGGTTTCTTCTGTATGTAAAGAATTGATGATGATATGTTTTACAGGTAAATTCCATAACTCCCAGTTGATCCAGAGGAAGGCAAAAAAAACTCTTGTGCAGCATGGTGTATGTTGTTTCAATGGAGCAAAAAATTCCTTCCTGACCCCCAAAGGCAATCGCATTATTCCCTGGAATAACCATCTGCGGTGAGCTGTCAGTGGGCACATGGCCTGTACAGTAGCTTTGAAATCCCCGATCTTCTTCTACTCTCTACGACGCTTGCAGGACAGATCAGTGACATTCTGACTGGTCTTCGCTAGCACAGAACATCGAACGTTGTAGATAGAAGACGGAGAAGAGCAAGGATTTCAAATCCCTGGACCACTACACAGGCTCTGTAGGCGCTGACAGTTTATCTCCCAGCTGAAGATGTACAATGTGCAATCTTCTGTATGTACCGAATTTGAGCCTTAACAGGGAGATGGTACATTATGGAACTTACCTGTGGATCCAGAGGAAGACAAAAACAAAGACCTTGTGAAACATGGTATAATTTGCTCCAACAGGGAAAAAAATTCCTTCCTGGCCCCCGAAAGCAATCGGATTACTCCCTGGATCAACCATCTGTGGTGCTAACAATGGTGGTAAAATTTCTGTAAGGTTAACAAATTGTCAAATATGTGTTTTTTTTTAAATCTTCACAGGACAATGTCATTGTCTAATTCAGATTTGCATGCGTGCCCAATGCTATTGACGTATGTTAACATGGGTAAGTATATCTCCTCTCCTGGATTATTTGATGGTTTTGGCATTATAGCCAATGGAGAAAGTTGGCCGTCCATTTTCATGTCCATTGGCTGTAAAAAGTAAACACATGAGTCATATACAATGTTTATAGGTCTTTTGTCTTATTGTTTAATATTGATGAGCTCTGTTAATACAAATTAAAGCCAATCTCTTCTCCCTTATTTTCTATGCAGTGGGAAAACAGATCGGACACAAATCTAGAAGCAGACTATATGTCCATGGCCATCACTTCCACCATATGGTAATGGGTGCTGTCACATCTCATAGACCCCATAGAGATTGTATCATGTACCATTGTACCATCTCACTTCCACTCTCTCTCCCAACTGTGCACCATTGTGTATGGTGAACAAAAAGTTATGTTCTTATCCTCTCCTCTCATGGAAAAGGGAACAATTGACTGGTTAGTGTGTGAGGTTCTCCTGCAGGCTGAAATATGAAAATGGGGAAGTGGGCGAGGGTGCAAGTGTGTTTTGGAAAAACAGTAATAGTCAATATAAAGTGACAGTGTGCACAAAGTATGTGAGGGTATATACACCTCAAATAGAGAGTCTCAATAGACACATACAATATGGTGTTATGTTGGCCTCAAAGAGAATTGAATGTACACCAGGCTTAAATATGTTTGTGTTCCCTACATTATCTGTAAGGACACAGCATTGCTCCAACCTATTAGATATATAGTAATATCATTCCATTAGTATTTGGGTACTTACTATGTCCACTTAGGAAGGGGGTGATGCTTTCCCTTCCTCTAGTTTTTCCCAGTAGATAGATTCCATGAAGATGTGGGATCTGATGTCTTCACTGATTCCCAGTCTTTCCTCTGGATATTTGCAAAGCAGCTATAAAAAAATGAATAGTTATACATGAGGACTTGTATACATGAGTAAAAAAAGTTATATTATTTTGCTCTATATGGATTAGGAAAGAACTCTGACTACTGTGCGTCTCCTCCTGGGCGGTCCTTTCTAATCCCATAGATCATCTTAGCGTGTGAAGACACACATATAGCCTAGTACAGGTGCTGGATGCAAAAATAAATGAGTCTGAGTTCTGCTTTATAAAAAAATAATGAAACGTGCATATCAGTGATTTACCCCATGTGTCATCTTCTGCCCCCTCAGTCCCATGATAAAGTGTTACCATGGCTGTGTAATTGAAACTTTACAGGGAACAAAGAAGCCAAACTACCCAATAGTCAAGCCAATGACCAGACTTGCCAGCAAACCTTTAATATACCCATGGACCAGAAGCCTTTTCTGTTGCTATTTAGAGTTAAAAAATGTCTTCTCCTACTTACTCTTTTTATGAAGTCTGACAGATCCAGGTCCATGTCAGGGGGGTAATCAGGAGGGCAGACGTTCACCCCTCTCCTACATTGGTCAAAGGTGCTGCTCCTAAATGGCATATGCTTTGCGGCCAAGATGTAGGTAATGACTCCTAGTGAAAACCAGTCAGGTTCAAACTGGTAAAAGTCATTGTTCTGAGGATCCAAAAATCTGTGTGCTGGGAATTCTGAGTGACCTACAGATAAAGGGTTCACTCAGGCAGGCCATAGCAAATGCATTATTTCAAGCCGGAAGGTAATACTTCGCCATTGGATCTCTGCAGACTCCCTTATTTCGAAGGAATGGTTAGTTCAAATGCGGGATACCCTCCGATTAGAAAAATGATTTAATAAACAATGGGAACCTTGGTTAGACACACCTGGTCTAGCACCAGTGGACTTGACTATGGACCGGCTGGTCATTGGTAGAGGGTAATTACAAATTGGTTTTAGAGGTTACCCTTGGGTAATGGGGTGTGGGGTTATGGGCATATTCAAGCAAGTCGTGTATCTGTTAATGGTTGTGATTTACTATGTTTCTATGGATGTAATACTTTTATGCTGTTAAATATATATGTTGTATTGTATTTTGACTGAGCTGGAGACTGTACTGCTGGCACAATTTTTCAATTGTTCATTCAATAAAATTTTATTTGAGATAAAAAAAGTAATTGTTGACAACGTGCCAATCCGAAGAAAATACATCATTAAGCACATTGATCAGTACAGAAAACCAGAATACATCAAAGAAGCCCATAAAGCAGAGTTTATTTTTGGCTGATAACATTATCTTATAGGAAGCACAAGCCCCCCAACTTATAGTGTTTTTTATATAATCTCTTTTATAATGTTTCGCTCAATAAAGCTCTGTTTTGCTCTAAAAATGAATCTTAAGTCTGTTCAATCGATTCCACCTAATGGGCTTGTCACCTAATTTGTGTTAATGGCACAATTTTTAGATGCCCATAGCAACCACTGAGCCTCCAGCAGTCTATTTTACAGCCACGATTGAAAAGACACAAGGAACCTGAGTGGTTTCCATAGTCAACAGGGCTGTTGTATCATTATCAGACATTTCATGTTATTAGGCTTATGCTCCGGTCCCAGCTGATGCCTGATAAGGAGAAACGCGTCGGGGGGAGCAGCCACACCGTCACGCCACTTGGTCCGCCGCACTGCAAGCGGCCACGTTTTCCATACTGGAATAATTGTTCATGCATTTTTTCCTATGATGTCATGTAAGTGTGTTTTCTTTGCTTTAATAAGGATTTAAAAGGATAATGCACTATTGGCACTTTATTTTTCCTGCCTTGGAGGAGCTATACTAGAGACCGGTATCTCCAGCTTTACCTGTGAGTTGGACAAGTCCCAGTGGAGGAAACCTCACAGTCTATGCATAGAAACCGTTTTTGGGTATCGTCTACATATAGAATCCACACACCAACAGTGGTTCAAAGTCTACCCTCTTTACACTTCTGGTAAAAAGTTTGCACTACCACCTGGGTGATTCTTAACTTGGTTTTTCTTTTATCACGAGTGCAAAGTGTTTGTTCATTATTAAGTTTGATTCTTCATTGCCGTCTGGTAAGGGGCCATTTCACCACTCTCAGTGTCACGGATTTGCTGGTTTAATAGTGGCAAGATTGAAGACACCCCATTATATTGATTTTTTTGGTTTATTTTGATCTTCTTGATTCATTCAAGGACTTTATATTATTTGTGCATTGGTCACATTTATGCATGTGAAAAAAGATGTTTTATGTTTTTATGTTTTATTCTATGTGATCCAAAGTTGTCGCTAAATAAAGCAGATGTGTGTGACGCAGAGTAGCAAAGCCTTTTGCAGTGGACTTAAAGCCTCAGTGACAAGTTAACGCCTGTTCTTGTTGTAAGCGTTAAGTCCACTGCAAAAGGCGTCACACACATCTGCTTTATGAGCAGCAAACACACACATCATAGGTTGAACTGGATGGACTGATGTCTTTTTTCAACCTCACTAACTATGAGGAGCAAAAGAAAGGCGCGGTTAAGCAAAAAAGTCATTTTTGAAGGTTTGGCATGCTATATTTCTGGTTCTGGACATGCTACAGAGCTGAAACTTCACAGGTACACTTTTTAGACCCCCCAGACACTAAATCCAAAGAAATCTAATTTTTTTCCAATAATTGGCTATCAAAAACGACAATTTTTAAGAACTTTTTTTTGCCTGATTCATAGTCCCTGGGGCATGACCCAGAACCCTAGGCACTTTTTAGCGGCATTTATTTGGTTTTAGGGCTTCAAAATTGTGTTTTTTGATTCCCGAAGTTCAGGTCCCATTGATTTTAATGGGGTTCGGGAATCCGAACCGAACTTTGGGGAAATTCGGGTGTTCTGGTCGAACCGAACTTTTCAAATTTCAATCGTCCCTACTCCTTATCCCATTATTTATTGCTATGGGAGAGATTCTGTTCACTTCCTGTCCTTCTGACCCCCTGAGAAAATGAGGGGTAAATCTCCACAATGGACCCAGACAATGATAAAAGCTTGTCAGAGGGATCTAAACCACTCCCACTCTACTTTTGTGATCAATCAGATTATGGAAATACATGATGGAAATAGAAATGCATTTGATTGCATTTATGATTTATTACAATTGTATCCTTTCAATTGAAATCCACTTCCCCAAATGTGTCATATTGATTGAATGGGTTGTCATCTACAGATTGATTATTCCTATTGAAGGAGACAATCAGAAAATGATCATGATCATTTATAAAAGCGTGTATGTCCACCATTGGAGTTTAAAGTGAATTTTCTGTGCTGTGAATGGTTTATGAAAGTGCGTAACCAGTGCTGGATTAGCAAAATTCATTGGCAATAGTCCTGCTTTAATGTGTTTCCAAAAAGAGATTTTTTGATTTTTCAATGACTGTAATACTCAATATGTTCCACTAGATGGCCCCCTTGTATAAATACTAAGCAATTTAGAAGTCTGTTTTATGAAAAGTATGGGGATCGGGGACCAAGATTACTGGCATCCTTCTGAAAAATACTAGTTGCCTGGCTGTGTCTGGCTATAACACTTTTGGGTTATAGAACACTAATGCTGTAAATGAGCATCAGAAAAATTTTACAATTCGTTATCACAGTTTTGAAACTTTAGCATCAACTTGACAGCCAGAGAAGTGAGATTCACAGGAGAGGTCAGCAATGGCAGTCTCCATTAACCTCCCTGGCGGTAATCCTGAGTGTGGCTCGGGGTTAGTTTTCAGTACCAAAAGCTGTAACCCCGACAAATTTAACAAAAATGTTTTTTCTGCTTAGTATCCTACTCCTCTAGGGGGCAGTATAACCCAATGGTTAAGAAGATCAGGAGCTGTGTCCGTCAATGAACATCAGAGAAATGTATTTTACGGTAAGTCAAAAATCCAATTTTTTACTTTCTGCTATAAAACATTTCCAATAAAAAAATGTTAAAAATCGAATTTCTTCATCAATTTAGGCCAGAATGTATTCTGCTACATGTTTTTTGGTACAAAAAATCCCAATACGTGTATATTAATTTGGTTTGCCCTAGTGATCGACTGATACCGATATTTTGGTCATTGGATATCGGTATCGGACGATATTGGCCGATATTATCGGACATTAAAATTATTATTTTTTTTTTAATGTCTACAGGTACTGTGGCAGAGGGATCTGAGGGTCTAAAAGACCCCAAACCCCTCCTCTGTACTTAAAAAGCTTTCAAAACGCCAAGCTTGGCTGTCATGACATCACTTTCGGGTACTCGGTGGCACCGAATTCAAAAAAATGGAGACCCGGTCAGACGGCGGCGGTGCAGGTAGGATTCCCGGGTCTTCCGGTGGGACGGGAGACCTGGGCGAGCCGCCAAGGGCGGCAGGAGAGGGGGGACGTCCCCTCCCTCTCCTTGTAATGACAGCCGAGTGGCTTCTCAGCGGTATCGGTTGTCATTACAAGTCAGCCGACCATCGGCTATGGACACCGGTACCGGGGTGATGCCTCTAGCTGCAGGCATCGCTCCAATACAGCACTTTTCCAAAATATCAGCAATATCAGTAAATCCAAAGGTCGATTCCGATATATCGGGGAAAGTGCATATCGGCCCTTGATATATCGGCTTTGCTGATAATCGGTCGATCTCTAGTTTGCGCAGAAGTTATAGCAGCTACAAACTATGGTATATAACTATAGTTTATTTGGCGGAAATCGGACACCTAACTGACACTTTTTGGGGACCAGTGAAACCCATACAATGATCAGTGTTAAAAAATTTGCACTGTTACTGTACTAATAACACTGGCAGGGAAGGGGTTAACATCAGGGGTGGTCCTACTTAGCAGGAACACAGGATCAGCACATTCCCCTCTCACGGAACAGCGGTTTGTCTTGTTTACATAGGCAGACCGCCATTCTGCCTTTCTCCTGAACAATCAGCGCTGTCCGCTGGACCCGTTGCATAGCTCCCTTTGTGTTGAATCACAGCGAGTCGCCGGTGGCGCGCACGCGCCCCAGAAGTATCATATCACGTACTAGGTATGTGATCTGGCACAGAGCGGTGGCCCTGCTGCAATATATCCGCTGAACGGATAAAAAAAAAAACCTCCAGACAAAACTTATTATTTCATTTAAATTGTATTCATTAATTTATAATACTGATTTTTTTTTCAGCCCATAAATATATGTAAAATATATAAAGTGGCTCTCGTATTGAAAAGTTTGGAGGCCCCTGGCTTAGTGAAGGAGGTAAAGCTCTGTTGACTTTCATTATCCAATCATGTGCAAGCAAAAAAATTAATAAAGTGATTGTGAAGTCTCATTTTTTTTAAATAACAAACATGTTATACTTATCTCCTCTGTGCAGTGGGTTTTGCACAGAGCAGCCCGGTTCTTCCTCTTCTCGAGTCCCTCATTGCTGCTCCTGGCCCCTCCCTCCTATCTAGTGCCCCCACAGCAAGCAGCTTGCTATGGGGGCACCCGAGCCGAGCTGCAGCTCCGCGTATCCATTCAGACACGGAGCTGCCATTCAGCCCCACCCCTCTCCCTCCTGATTGGCTAACTGACTTTGATTGACAGCCACGGGAGCTGATGGTGCCATGGCTGTATCTCAGCCAATCAGGAGAGAGAGTCCGGGACGACCGAGGGACTCGTGGACATCGCTGGACAGAGTTGGGGCTTAGGTAAGTATTAGGGGGTGCTGGGGGAGGCTGCCACACCCAGAAGGTTTTTTATCCTAATCCATAGAATGCATTAGGATAAAAAACAATTCTGCCTTTACAATTCCTTTAATAATATATAATTAAAAAATTGTCCTTGCAAATGATTGGGTATTCTTTGCAAAGCAATTTTTTACATTATTCACTAAGCTAAGGGAAACTTCCCTTGCAACGTGAATATCCTATTTGTCTTTAGTAAATCAATGCCATTGTTTAAATGGAACAACCCTTTTGCATTATGCTTTCATTTATTTAATTTTTTTAAATTCAACATCTACCCCTAAGACGAATGGTTCCTGTAGATATTAGAGGTCATTAGGTGGCAGTCACCCGATACAAGGTACTCCAATAAATGGCCCTATTAAAGCGGCAGTATTGAAAGCTGTCATTGTTTGCACACAGCCACCAATCATATCCAAAGTTGCCTGGAGGAATGACGGTAGGATCCTAAATGATGAATTGTTGTTGGTGGCCTGGGAGAACAATGACAGTTTTTAGTACTCCAGTCTGATATATGAGGTCAGTAGGTTGGCCAGTGTCTGGGGTATAAATGAGATATACTAAAGAAAAATATATGCAATCCCATCCTTGTTCCAGAGAGATAAGCAGATATACACTATATTGTCAAAAGTATTGGGACACCTGCCTTTACACGTACATGAACTTTAACGGCATCCCAGTCTTAGTCTGTAGGGTTCAATATTGAGTTGGCCCACCCTTTGTAGCTATAACAGCTTCAACTCTTCTGGAAAGGCTGTCCACAAGGTTTAGGAGTGTGTCTATGGGAAAGTTTGACCATTCTTCCAGAAGCGCATTTGTGAGGTCAGGCCCTGATGTTGGACGGGAAGGCCTGACTTGGAGTCTCCACTCTAATTAATCCCAAAGGTGTTCTATTGGGTTGAGGTCAGGACTCTGTGCAGGCCAGTCATGTTCCTCCACTCTAAACTCTCTCATCCATGTCTTTATGAACCTTGCTTTGTGCACTGTTCCAAATCATTTGATGGATATGGGATTATGGTGTGGGGTTGTTTTTCCAGGGGTTGGGTTTGGCCCCTTAGGTCCAGTAAAAGGAATTCTTAAGGCATCAGCATACCAAGACAGTGTGACTGCCCATCCATCTTTTCCTTGTGTGTGTTGAGTGGGCTCTTTCTCATGGACTATATGCGCTCTTTCACACTTTATTTTGTTAGTACACAATACACTATACAGTATTGCCAATTGTATTGGGACGCCTGCCTTTACGTGCACATTAACTTTAATGCCATCCGAGTCTTAGCTCGCAGGGTTCAATATTGAGTTGGCCCACCCTTTGCAGCTATAACAGCTTCAACTCTTCTGGGAAGGCTGTCCACAAGGTTTAGGAGAGAACAAAGCAAGGTCCATAAAGACATGGATGAGCGAGTTTGGGGTGGAGGAACTAGACTGGCCTGCACAAAGTCCTGACCTCAACCCAATAGAACACCTTTGGGATGAATTAGAGTGGAGACTGCGAGCCAGGCCTTCTCGTCTAACATCCATGCCTGACTTCACAAATGCAATCCCAGAAGAATGGTCCGACATTGCCATAGATGCACTCCTAAACCTTGTGGACAGCCTTCCCAGAAGAGTTGAAGCTGTTATAGCTGCAAAGGGTGGGCCAACTCAATATTGAACCCTACAGACTAAGACTGGGATGCCAATAAAGTTCATGTGTGTGTAAAGGCAGGCGTCCCAATACTTTTGACAATATAGTGTATGTTGATCCTTTTACTACACCAGAGGTCTGCGCTGTTTTCTCCCTTCCCTTGCTACAGTCATCACCTGTCCTGAGTGGAGGTCTAAAAAGAGAAGAAGGAATCGGTTGCAGGATGGCTTGTTAATGGGAAGGTGGGCAGCACAGTATAGTGAGAGTCACAAGGCACTGTACTTGCCCAATATGCTGCAGAAATCTCCCTCCACTAAGTCTGGCTGCAGCCATTTCAACTGTGGGCAGCTGAAGCTGCTGCCTGTTCACTTCCTTCATTTACACAGAGGCACACAGATATATATCTATAAAAACACACATATATATACAGACAGACACTTACACTACTGCTTACCTGCACATTTCTCCTCTCTTGATGAATGCTCATGGATCTCCGCAGTCTCCTGTTATCTCTGCCCTCATCCAGCCCCCTCCAGCTCTGCAGCTCTCATTGGCTCTCTTCTGACTTACCCCTCCTCCCTTGCTGGCAAACTCTCACGAGAGTTAAAGAGAGAGCTGTGCAGGATGTCATTAGCCTAGGCTAATGACCAGAAAAGAAAGAGGAAGTGGGCTGTATAAGGTATTTACTGGCAGAAAAAAAAGTTTTACTATCCAAAGTAAAAACAACAAGGGCAGAAGATTTAATAGATGGAAAGATTAAAAAATTACTGAAGAGCCGCTTTAAATGCCCGTTTATGTCTAGAGGACCAGGAAAAACATCTTTGCTTACCCAATCCTCTTCTGTTGCAGCCTCATTTGTGCTGCAAGATTGGTCCCTGCAGCATTCTCTCGCCTGCACTCCAGTGGCCAGATGCCCTCTGATGTCATTGAGAGTGATGCAGGGCCCATAGCCTAGCATTGGACACAAGGACACCGAGGACCAGTCCATTGCTGGAGCAGGGGAGCAATAAGTAATACAGTTTTCCTGTCTCCTAGACATAAATGAGCATTTAACCCATGGAGTGCAGGCACAACCATACTGCAAGGGTGGATATTTTTTTACTTTTCCCAGAGTTGGGCTATAAGGCAATGCTATTGAACTGTGAAAATTACATTGGCAGGACTTGGCCATGAAGTCAGTGAAAATGGAGCCTAATTCTCAAACTGAAGCAAAAATAAATAGGGGCATTGGAGAAACTTTTCTGGCTAATACATATAATACATTAATCATAAGATGTCTGTTTTTTTGGCAGGATGTTAACTTTTATACATTAAAGTGCAATAATGGTTCAATTATAAGGAAACATGTCATGAAAGAAATATGAAGGTTGCAATTGCTGAACTTTACTGCTAGGCTGTTATGTTGACCCTCTGGATCAATACTTAGCGTCACTGACCCAGAACAAATATAAAGATGACAGTCCCATATATCTCTATTGATAGGTGTATTGCTATTTACTAGAATGTGCATTTAGCGCCACCTTGTGGTATATAACTATATAACTATGTCTATATATGTCTATAGCTTCACGTATACTATATATATATATATATATATATATATATATATATATATATATATATATATATATATATATATATATATATATATATATATAATCTCTAAATATCTGTGTGTGTGTGTAATGGGAGAAACACCCACAGAATATGCAAAGGAAACTAAAATTATTTCCGTTTTATTTAAATCGGATGTAAGTAACATTGCTGGGCAATGTGCAAACTTTGGTCCAGTGGTCTCCAAAATGTGGCCTGGGGGCCAGATGTTGCCTTTATCTGGCCCCTGGGGCATTATTACACCAACTGACACCAATGATGGAGCATCATCAATGGGGCACTATTCTTCTCATTGATATCATCAATGGAGCATTATTCCTCCCATTAAAACCAATGATGGGGCACTGATGCCAGGACATTTTCTACTCCCACTGGCCACAGCCCGGCCCCCCCTAAAGCCTGAAGGGCAGTAAACTGTCTCTTTGCGTAGAAATTTTGGTGACCCCTGCTTTGGTCTATGCACATACAGTATTTTAGTTAGCGGTTTTCATTGACTAATGATATTTGTCACATACTGTATGTGGCAGGTGGGTCGTTGAGAGATGTTTGAGTATGGTAGGGCTATTTATTTGTTCACATACTGTATAATAGTTCCTGATGATGAATTACACTCCACTGAAACAGCAGTTAAAATAAACCGAGAAACACTTTTATTTCCTATGAAAGTCCCATTAGCGCCTCTTTCCATAGTTCGTAGGTTCACTATGTGAGATTCCCCAGGCCCCCTGTTCTCTAACCTCCTGTGTGTCAGCACCTTCTTGACCAAAAAAATAAAATTATATATATATAAGGGTGCAGGCCCGTCGCGTCAAGGCAGGCAAAACAAGCAATTGCTTGGGGCCCCGAGCTGGCCTGGGGCCCCAAGACCCAAGACACAGACTGACATTATCCCAAAAACCCAAAACACAAACGCCGCGGCCGTGCGCCGCGCCTCACACACACAGGCCGGCCTCACAACACACAGGTGGCCTGTGACAGGCCAGCGGGCGGGCGCACAGCGGAGAAGCGGCATGACGTCATGCGGCGCCGGCTCACTACGGGGAGAGTGCGCACCAGCCCCGCCCCAGCCTAGACGGCCTAAAGCACACGCAGGAGTGGCGCCACCAGGCCCGCGAACTTCGCCAGAGAGAGACACACCACGAGTCATCACATCCTCCTCACACACGTGTGAACCGGACCAGGCCAGCGACAGGTATGATCACACTGACAGTCTGTCACTCCATTTTTTCGTGCAAAAATTGGACCAATTGTCCAATTGGGAACAATACCTACCTGTTAACAGACAGCTAGATAGTCCCATAGCATAAGAAAAAAGTCCCCCCGGTATCATCTAGGGCACATGGTGGGGGAACGGGAGGGGCGATAATATCTGGCAACTTGTTGTATAGGGTCGGTGGAGGGGAATGACCCCCAAAGTGGTATAGCATTCTGACATGCCCCAATACTTACTTTCTTTAAGTACTCTTTACCCCACTTTAATACTGGGCACTTTCACCCTCTTCCTGCATTATGTGAAAGGGGATAAAAAAAAAAATTACATTTGGGGTAGATGTTCCTCCCTGAGAGGTCCATCCCTTCCTTTGCTTGATCACCACCTAGTGGTGAAAGGGTGCTACACCATAGCCACATAGAAATAGTGTAGTACAGTGATGGCGAACCTTGGTACCCCAGATGTTCTGGAACTACATTTCCCATAATGCTCATGCACTCTGCAGTGTAGTTGAGCATCATGGGAAATGTAGTTTAAAACATCCAAAACATCTGGGGTGCCAAGGTTCTCCATCACTGGTGTAGTACGTGTCGTTAGTGTCTTGACCATAAAGACCTATCCTGGGAAACTACAAACTATTGAAATACTAAAGGAGTACCAAACTCCACAGGCCATCACAGATTCACCTGAACACATGCTAAGGTGACCAGGAGCTCAGTTCCCACTACTGGTATAGAAAAAAGGGCCATCAGGTTTGTCTCTTTGTAGCAGAGGCATAACTAGAACCTTCAGGGCCCCGATGCAGGAAACCATAAAGGGCCCCCTGGACCCCTGGCCGGGGCCCTTCCCTTCAAGCCTGGGGCTCTTCCCACTGATCCTGGGGCCCTTTATTACCGTCCCGCAGCGGGACCCTTTCACAAGTTCTGCAGTGGGCCACCTTCCTGCCATGTTGGGGCCTCCCCACAGTGGTGGAATGCCAGGGCCTGGTTGCAAGTGTGACCTTTGTGATCCTGGAAGTTCACCCACTGTTGTCAGTCTTTTTTATTTTTTTTGGTCTTTAATTGTATTGTTTTTTATCATTTTATTTTATTTTTTTACTATGTGACTGACTATGACTCTGTCCATTCAGAAAAGGAAGGAGCTGGTAAATTACATATTTACCGACCCCCTTCCTGGCTCTCTATTGCAGCAGCCGGCAGGAGAGGGTAGGGAGCACAGTAGGGGGAGCAGCACAGTGGGGGGGGGGGGCAGCACAGTAGGGGGGGGTGACCAGGGGAGCACACAGGGGCCCAGAGACAGCAGAACACAAGGGAACTGGATAGGAGGAGTGGCAGGGGCAGCATACAGAGGAACCAATCTCCTCCATTTTCCTCCTGCAGCTACAGGAGGAAAAAGGAGGGCAGTGATTTCTCTACATGCTGCCCCCGCCGCCCCTCCTATTCAGGTGTACAGGAGAGCCGCACAGGGCCCCCTGGAGCATGGGGCTCGGTTGCAACTGCAACCCCTGTAGTTATGCCCCTGCTTTGTAGCAAACAATCCACAGAAAAACTTTACTCCAGCAGGGAAAAGTATTTTACAAATCATTAGCAATATCTTGGTTCAACACATTGCAAGTTGGCTCCTGGATACGTGCCCCATTATGACCATATTCTAGTATGTTTGCTCTTTCTAGCCCTCTCCATCCTTTGGCCTCGACATACAGTATACGGCCTTAGTCTGGGGCAAAATACTAGGATATGGTCATATTGGGGCACGTATCCAGGACACCACTTGCAATGTGTTGACCTGATTGTATAAGTGTGAGTATTCAGCACTATATATGCCATGATGACTGTATGGATTTGGTTATGATGATACGGTTTTGATAAATCATATATGTTGACATATATACTTTGCATTTATAGACCTGAGTACCCTGTTCCCATTCTTCCCTTAAGAAATTAATTTTTATGTTCCCGAAACATGTTGGATATGGATGTGTAATTGTAAAACTATGTCGAGTTGGATATCTACATCCTATGACCCACCTGGCTTCCCTGACTGAACCTATGGTACATGTGTACTCCTACGGATGGTCAATTGTTTTTTATCTTTATAATGTGATATTGACACTTTTTACTATGTGAAATAAATGTATTTATTTTATACTCCTATTACTCCATTCATTCTCTACCTATAAAGTCCCACTTGGGGGTTCCTCATTTTGTGTTCCATATTTTTAGGGATGTGGTAGATAGTCTTTAGGACATTATAACACTGAGCTAGTTATTTACTTTCATTCCTTCCACTGACACCAACACTGTGGCACTATTTCTTCTCCTACTGACAATGTAATTTTGTAATGTAATTTTTTTATTCCTATTGACCACCAAGCCTGAGGCATTGTTTACTTCCACTATTTCTGGGGCATTTTCAACTCCTAATGCGCACTCTGGCCCCCCTAAAATCAAATGGACAGTAAACTTGCCCTTTGTTTAGAAAATTCTGAACATCCCTAATGTAGGTGGCCAAAAGGATTTTATTATACATTTCACCCATAAGCCTTCAATAGCTAATACTAGCTATTCTCTAGATAATCCTTTCTAAACCTTTTTACACCAGAGGAGCCCCTAAAATAAATTTCAGATCTTAAGGAACCCTTACTCAAACGACCTCATTAGGGGTCAATGGCAAAAATGTCCCTTACATCGGTGGTCATTAGAAAGAATGCAACACTTAGAGTGATGATCAGGATGCCATCTAAAAAGATACCTGGTGTAATGCTACTGGCTTTACAAGTTGCATTGATTGGTTTTGAAACTATGCAGGCACCATCAAAAGAGAGGTCCCACAGCTCAAGGAACCCCTAGCAACCATTGGTGAAACTCTAGGGTTCCACAGCACCCTGGTTGAGAATGGCTGCTCTAGATGGTACTTGGTCCCTCAAAAGTTAATGCTTCATCTTTTCTGCCGGCAATGTCATAAGGCAGAAGGGTTCTCACACATCTTTTGGGATTGCGCCTTCTCTGTCCATTCTGAACTGATGTTCAGTATGTGACATTACAAGCTTACATATATTGACTTGGGTCTAGAATTGGCCAAACACTTTCTGCACCTCCAAGAGATATTTAAACTCTGGTATAAGAAGACCCTACTTTTTCACCTGCTCAACGCTGCCAAAATCTGCATCCCACTCTTGTGGAAGCAAATTCAACCCCTTACAATTTCCTTATGGTTGACCAGACTCAATGAGATTAACAATATGGAGAACTCAACCCTTACACTTAAAAATAAGAGCAAACAATTTATGAAAACATGGTTTTATTGGTATGAATACTCCTTCACCTTTGAATATCACAAATTTCTGTCTGGTCTGGGCTTCTAGATCCACATTTGCCTTGCAAATTGATTTCCTAGTGTTCTTCTTCACTTTTCCCTCTTCGCCTTTTTCTATCCCTTTTACCTACAGAGCTTTCCTTCTCTTTATTACCCTGCATATCCCTATTCATGTTTCTCTTTTCTCTCTGTCTACCCGTGGTGCCGCTGGTTTCATTCCACCTCTATGGAATTTATGCAGTCCCCAAAACATCTATTTGTGTGGGTTGGCCTGATTCGGTTTGTATTCCCTTACTGGTGTTACTTTGAAATGTGCAATCTCATCCTCTTTTTCTTTTATGTATCACTTCCTTACATTTAAAATGTTAAACAAACAATGAAAACAAAAAAATAAAAAAAAGAATCAGAGCTTCACTTTAATCTGCATTTTTCAGATTCTTGCCGAAGACCATTTGTGACTCGTTCTCTTTAAGCCGAAGAGTCAGACTCGAAGTAAGTAAAGCTAAATAAGGTCAGCATGAATATTTTATATGCAAGCCCGCAGAGTTAAAGTCATTAAAGTTAGAATATTCTGATCCTGGTGTAAGCCCGGTCATGACAGGTTCTCTTTCAATTAGTGCTTCCCAGACCTGTTCATCCCAGCAACTTGTATACTTTTGCAAGTAACCTGCCAAGTCCTGACAAGGATACTAAAAAGTCAATCTATTGATTTTAAAACTAGGTCACTACACAGAGGTTAGGATAACTAAGTTTTAAATGGACATGGCTTCAGGTATATATTTTATTCTTAGGTGCATTTCTGCTCTATAATTATGTAGTTTTAGCAATTATAGATACACTATATTGTCAAAAGTATTGAGACTCCTGTCTTTACACGCACATGAACTTTAATGGCATCCAGGGCCGGACTGGCCTAGCGGGATACCGGGATTTAATAGGGCCGCCCGCAGCGCCGCTTTAAGTATTGCACCGGCCGCTGCATTGATTGGGGCCACTGATGACGGCCGCTGTGCAGGCTGCACTGCCCCGCCCCCGGCCCCCGCTGTGTTCCGGAATGACGGTCCGTGACCGTCCATCTCTTTCTATGTCAGCCGCTGTGAGCGGCATGACGTCACGGGGCGGTTGTGCCTGTGCCCTGCGCGGCGGCCGGCGGTGCTGGGTCATCAAGTTACTGAGGCTGGCTGTCACGGCGCCGACGATCCCTCCCCCTCCCAGTCTCCCACACAGATGACGAGACTTCACGCGCCATCAGCATGTGATCGCAGGTGAGGGGTGAGCCTGAGGTTCACAGGGTCATGAGAGTGAGTGTCTGAGTGAGCAGTGCGGTTTCATCCATGCTATGGCTGAGTGTCCCATTTTCTAGGACTTTTTTTTTCTTGGTAACAGTAAGGAGCCTGAACTCTGCCTCCATTGTGGGTGTGTGTGGGATCTCTGCTCTGGATATCCACTGTGGTGCGCCAGACATCTGTACCATGCCCGCACAGCGCCAGACATCTGTACCATGCCCGCACAGCGCCAGACATCTGTACCATGCCCGCACATCGCCAGACATCTGTACCATGCCCGCACAGCGCCTGATGTCTGTACCATGCCCGCACAGCGCCTGACATCTGTACCATGCCCGCACAGCGCCTGACGTCTGTACCATGCCCGCACAGCACCTGACGTCTGTACCATGCCCGCACAGCGCCTGACGTCTGTACCATGCCTGCACAGCCCCTGACATCTGTACCATGCCCGCACAGCACCTGACATCTCCTGTACCATGACCGCACAGCCTCTGACATCTCCTGTACCATGTCCGCACAGCCTCTGACATCTCCTGTACCATGTCAGCACAGTCTGACATCTCCTGTACCATGTCCGCACAGCCTGTGACATCTCCTGTACCATGTCTGCACAGCCTGTGACATCTCCTGTACCATGTCCGCACAGCCTGTGACATCTCCTGTACCATGTCCGCACAGCCTCTGACATCTCCTGTACCATGTCCGCACAGTCTGACATTTCCTGTACCATGTCAACACTCTCTGACATCTCCTGTACCATGTCCGCACAGCCTCTGACATCTCCTGTACCATGTCAGCACAGTCTGACATCTCCTGTACCATGCCCGCAGCCCCCGACATCTCCTGTACCATGCCCGCAGCCCCCGACATCTCCTGTACCGTGCCCGCAGCCCCTGCACCTCCTTTATCGTGTTCGCACTTTTACCGCTTTTAACCGGAATTTGCTCATATATATATGAAGCACTACATGCTTTCATATCTTTCTTATCTATATATAATACACTCTTCAAATGTGCTTTAAAATGCATGATTTTCCCTTTTATGAACAAGAAAATAATGGCGCTATGCTGTTGGGTCGGTATAATAATGCTATGGGGCTGGTATGAAATTTTTTCCAGGGCTGAATTTTATTCCCAGTCCGGCCCTGATGGCATCCCAGTCTTAGTCCGTAGGGTTCAATATTCAGTTGCAGCTATAACAGCTTTAACTCTTCTGGGGAGGCTGTCCACAAGGTTTAGGAGTGTGTTTATGGGAATGTTTGACCATTCTTCCAGAAGTGCATTTGTGAGGTCAGGCACTGATGTTGGCTTGCAGTCTCCGCTCTAGTTCATTCCAAAAGTGTTCTATCGGGTTGAGGTTAGGACTCTGTGCAGGCCAATCAAGTTCCTCCACCCCAAACTCGCTCATCCATGTCTTTATGGACCTTGCTTTGTGCACTGGTGTGCAGTCATGTTGGAACAGGAAGGGGCCATCCCCAAACTGTTCCAATAAAGTTGGGAGCATAAAATTGTCCAAAATGTCTTGGTATGCTAACACCTTAAGAGTTCCCTTCACTGGCACCAAGTCCAACCCCTGAAAAACAACCCCACACCTAATCCCCCCTCCACCATATGATTTGGAAACTTACCAGCTCCATGTAATGATTTTGCACAAAGCAGCCCTGATCCTTCTTTTCTGGGGTTCCGACAGCGCTTCTGGCTCCTCCTCTTTAATGAGTGCCCCCATGGAAAACCACTTTCCTTGAGGGCAGCCATGTAGGCCTGCTCCTGAGCACTCTAGTCCTGCCCTCCACTCCCTCAACTTATCATTTGATCGACAGCAGGAGGAGCCAATGGCTGCCACTGCTATCAATCTGCCCAATGAGGAGGGAGACAGCGGCGAAAGCCGCTGCTCTCGTAAAAGTCACGGGATCAGATCGGGCTCAGGTAAGAATAAGTGAGGGAGGGGGCTGGGGGACTCCTGCAGCACAGAAGGTTTTCTACCTTAATGCATAGAATTACATACAATTACAATACAATATAATACAGGAGGAGTCAAAGGGCCCTGGTTATTAGATAAAATTAACTTTCATCCATGACCACAGTGATGAGAACATTGGAAGGAGTGAGATGGGAAATATTTCTTCCCTGAATGAATTTATAACAGTGTATGGGGGGATTGGGGGGGGGGGAGGGTCATAAAGGATACTACATTCCCCCCAAATTCGAGTGTTAAAACCAAACGAAAATATGATCTTCTTTTAAACTACGTTTGTCAACTCACTGAATGTACTGAGATTTATGTTTATAAATCTTCTATCAAAAATCTCCCAGTGTATGGAGCGATTTAGGGCCCCTTCACACTACCTGCACACTAAGCCACAGAGGTGTAAGTTTTGGCTGCAGTGAGCTGGCAGTAGGGGGCAATGTGACATTTGTTTCAGCGAATCACACAGGTCCCTTTATTGTTAACTTTATTTGAAGTGCAAAAATTGACACTTCATGTTTCTGCACAGCAGCAACATGTCTCCCGGGTGGAGAAATACACCCGCCATCTGCATCCCTTTCCTGGAAGTGCATGAGGCCTGCACATGGGTACAGCTCAGAGTTTGACTACAAGATCAATTCTGTAATAAAAACCCTAAAGAGCATCCCCCCTTCTGTGCAATGAGACCCCCCCCCTCTATACTATGCTGCCTTCCCCCTAACCCCCCCATACCTAAACTGTGTTGTCCCCCCCATACTATGCTGGCTCCCCACATACTATGCTGCCTCCCCCCATACTATGCTGCCTCCCCCCATACTATGCTGCCTCTCCCCTATTCTGTGCTGCCAGATCTCTCCATGAAGAGGACCTGTTATCCTTATTCCTATTACAAGGGATGTTTACATTCCTTGTAATAAGAATAAAAGTGATAAAAAAAAAAAAATAAAAAAAAATAAAGGGACAGTGAAAAAATAAAATAAATTAGATAGCCTTATATCTCCATGCTCAAGAGAAGAAGCGAAAACATACTTAAGTCACGCACGCATATGTAAACTGTGTTCGTACCACACATATAAGGTATGGTCGTGAACATTAGAGGGAGAGCAATAATTTGAGCACTAGACCACCTCTGTAGCTCTAATCAGGTAACCTGTGAAATCCTTAAAGCGTCACTTTAAGTATCAAAGTCTGGCGCCATTCCACGAGCGTGTGCAATTTTAGAGCGTGACATTAGGTATCTATTTACTCGGCGTAACATCATATTTCATATTTTACTAAAAATTGGGGTATCCATTGTGTTTTTTTTTTTAAACAGAGTGTATTTTTTTACCAAAAAATTGCGTTTGAAAAAATGCTGTGCAAATTCTGTTTGACATAAAAAATTGCAATGATGTTAATTTTATTTCCTAGGGTATCTGCTAACAAAAAAAAAAAAAAAAAAAAAAAATGTTTGGGGGTTATGAGTAATTTTCTAGCAAAAAAATACTGATTTAAACTTGTAAACAAAAAGTGCCAGAAAAGGCCTGGTCAGCAAGTGGTTATTATTTCCGAAAGAGGAACCTCACTAGGGGAAATAAATGTATAAAGAATTAAAAATCAGCTACAAAGCCTGTAACTGTTGGCTTTTAGGCTCCGTTCACACCTAAGGGTTTTGAATTGTGGGCACCGCAATTCTTAAAATGCTCTGCTAAAATGACAAATAATTGGGTTCGCGGCAGGCAAGATCGTGGCGTTTGATGATCCAACAGTGACGTGTGTTACTGCAAGCACCCTAATGTTTGTACTTGGTGGATTGGATTCCCTTATTGAGGGCTGCCTAAAAACTTTGACTTTCTAGTGGTGTTTGTTTGGACCTTGCCAAAGCCATTGCTTACTCTTTATTGCCTCTCCTGTGGCTGACTATTACGACTTCTCTATTGGCCTATGGAAAGGGATGTTTTTCTCATTTCTCCCCCCTGCTTGGTGTGAAATTTGAATTTTAACCCTTGTTTGAAAATTTTCTGTTGATTCAACGCGAACCTGATTTAAAGCGTCTCTATGGTGTGGTGGGGCATATCCCCTGAGGAAGCCATTAAAATGGCGAAACATGTAGGGCATGCTACACCAGGACAAGCATTTGCAAAGAATCCATTATGTGGATATCAAACATGAATCATCTTCATGTTTTTTTAATGAATGTATAAGTATTTTTCTTCTTTTTAACAAAATTATGACTAAAATGTATTAAATTTGAATATGTGACTTTGAATTTATTGGCACCTAAAAAAATCCCAGCTCTTACAAAGAGGATTCCAAGTGTCCTGTTCTTATATAATTAGGTATACGGTCCCCTTGAGATTTCCACTGACCATTCTATTCTGTCAACTTTAAGAGCTTGTTCAAATGTGTAGCAGCCCTTGACGTCCATCTGAAAAGCGATTTGAGGTGGATTGCTTTTCAGAGGCATTTGACAGGTGGGGAGGAGGGGATATGTCTCCGATTGGACACATCGCAATTTTGTCAGCAGGTGTGAGACAATGATTTATGGCTGAGACCTTCTGTTAGGCTGTGACCAATCACAGCACAGACTCCTGTGTTTACAAACACACAGAACTCTGTACACAGAGCAGCGATCTGGCTGTTTCTTCTCCCTGCAAAGCAGAGAGAAAAAAGAGCTAGATCTCTTAGTAAAAGCAGCGCAAATTACACTCGTTAGTCACACAGTTACCCCCTTGATTGCCCCTTGATGTTAACCCCTTCCCAGCCAGTGTCATTAGTACAGTGACAGTGTACAGTGTTAAATCTGATCACTGTATTAGTGCCACTATTGATGTCAGTGTCAGTTAGTGTACCTCCCAGCGAGGGTCTGCTAGCACCATATTGTCCGCCACACTACCACAGTCCCACTATAAGTTGCTGATCACCGCTATTGCTATTACTATTACAGTATAGCGTCATAGCTGTGTAAATTCCTGTATATATACCATAGTTTGTAGACACTATAACCTTTACACAAAAAATTAATATACACCTAATGGAATGTTTCTCCAAAGACATGTAGCAAAATATATTTTGGCCTAAATATATGAAGAAATATAATTTTTCATTTTTTTTAGATATTTCAATTAACAGAAAGTATAAAATATTTTGGTTTTTTTTTCACACTTTTCGGTCTTTATTCATTTGTATAATAACAAAAACCCAGTGGTGATCAAATACCACCAAAAGAAAGCTCTATTTGTGTCAAAAAAATGATATAAATTAAATTTGCATACAGTGTTGCATGTCCGTGCAGTTGCCAGTTAAAGTAGCTCAGTGCTGAATTGCAAAAAAAATGACCTGGCCATGAAGGGTAAATCCTTCTGGAGGTCAAGTGGTTAAGTAAAACCAGGGCTTTTTTTTTCTCAGAGAATAGGTGCAGGAACTCCCCCTTTCTGGGTCAATTCTTGTCTCTAATTGAAGCAAATATGGCGCCTTCAGATAGCAGTACTCTGATCGCCAAAGGAAAGGGGGTGTTTACAAGTAAGGAGTGTGCCACATCCCAAATATAATGAGGAGTTTGTTCAAGTTGATCAGGCAAGGACTTTATAGGCACGATTTGTTAAAAAACACAATTTATTAAGAAATTATTAAAATCAACAATATGGGTACATATACCTCATATAAAGAGGGCAACAAGTAACAGTACATACAATGGTATACACAGAATATATAAGTAGGTTGAAAAAGTAATATCCTACTACATCTCAGATTGGGCCTTGTGATCGGTGACAGGAAGGATAACTGTCGTCCGTCAGGGTCCCGTGATATTACAATCGAGTGGTAGATGGTAGGTATTTACAATGCTCAACATGTTTCGCTTTTATATAAAGCTTCATCGGGAGCTTAGATCATGTTTCTGTGTATTTGTTGTAATGCCGTGGGACAGGTTAGTGAACCCACAACGTAGAATTAACAAGAAAGGTCCTGGGATTGCAGGTGGAATCCAGGTACGTAATGGTTGTCTATGGATGTTTTCTTTGAAAAAAGACTACTTTAAGGACCAGCTGGTTTATAGATCCAGACGTATCTGAAAGTTAATCTTTAGTCCGCATGTAAAAAATAGGGGCATAGGGGTCTAAGCAGCCCTATTAAAATGCACCATTCAGGCTTGTAGCAGGAACAGTCAATACATTATTAAGAATCCTGGCCCGCACAGACACCTTCCTCGGATGGGGAACCAGCTGGTCCTTAAAGTAGTCTTTTTTCAAAGAAAACATCCATAGACAACCATTACGTACCTGGATTCCACCTGCAATCCCAGCACCTTTCTCGTTAATTCTACGTTGTGGGTTCACTAACCTGTCCCACGGCATTACAACAAATACACAGAAACATGATCTAAGCTCCCGATGAAGCTTTATATAAAAGCGAAACATGTTGAGCATTGTAAATACCTACTACCTACCACTCGAATATAATATCATGGGAACCTGACAGACGACAGTTATCCTTCCTGTCACCGCTCACAAGGCCCAATCTGTGATGTAGTAGGATATTACTTTTTCAACCTACTTATATATTCTGTGTATACCATTGTATGTACTGTGACTTGTTGCCCTCTTTATATGAGGTATATGCACCCATATTGTTGATTTTAATAATTTCTTAATAAATTGTGTTTTTTAACAAATCGTGCCTATAAAGTCCTTGCCTGATCAACTTGAACAAACTCCCAATTCTTGTCTCTGCCCTTACCCACCTCCAAGCACCGTTTCTTGATTCAACCTCTCAGTGCTGCCCCCTTTAGAGAATACAGAGCCAGGTATAATGTTGTGGTGCTAAGTAATTTGTATAGAATTTGGTAATAATAGCAAGAAAAGCAGTAAAATAGATCCCCTGCAGCCACCACCAATAGACCCTCGAAGCAACAACAGATCTCCCAGCAGCCAGCATCAATATACCCCTTCTTCAACAGCAGGTCCTATGCAGCAACAATTGACTCCCCAGCATCATAAGCCCCCCCCAGCAAACCAGCATCAATTGACCTCCTCAGAAACAATAAACAACCATGCAAAAACAGATCCACTCCAGCAACAATAGATGCCCCAGCAGCCAGTATCAATAGACCCTCCAGCACACCCCAGCACCCCTTGCCATTAAATACAGTACCATTCAATACTGAAGGTGCAGAAACTGCATTCCCCCGCGTTCCTGCTGAAAAAAAGCCCTGTGTAAAACTAAAACAGTAAAGTAATCATGTTTTTTTTTCTTCTCTTTGCAGATTGTTGATTGTTTCTGAAATACTTTCATAGTTTTCAGAGATTTTTACCCCAAGTGACTCCGGAATACTGTTCTAGTTTTCAGGCTTATTGCTGATCTTGTCAGTCTTCAGATCATCTTTGCATACTTTTCTGATACACAAATCGCAAAGATGCTGTTACTTACAGTTTTAGCAAGAGAAGTGGAATTACTAAGTCTTTGGAATTACTAAGTACCAGTAAGTATTAATTTTTTTCATTTACTATTGAAATATGTATAGCGCTACCCCCCCCCCCCCCCCCGGCCGCTGATTTTAACTGGTTCAGACCCAATAAGTACAGAGGATGCCTGTACACACAAGTAACACTCCATCCACACTGGCTCCAGTAAACAGTGTAGGGCGGAGTTTCTCAACTAGGGTTCTATGGAACCCTGGGGTTCCTCCTGAGGTTGTTAAGGGTTCCTTGAGAAATTATCAATTTCTGCTTTTCAGATAAGTTCCCACGGACACCATTGATATTTGTAACTATCTGCAATGGATATTTTTCCCAATGCCGACCACAAGTATAACCACTTCAGCTCCGGAAGGTTTTACCCCCTTAATGACCAGGCTATTTTTTGAGATTCCGTACTGCGCTATTTTAAGGAGAAATTGCGAAGTCATGCGACGCCCTACCCAAATACAATTGATGTCCTTTTTTCCCACAAATAGAGCTTTCTTTTGGTGGTATTTGATCACCTCTGCGGTTTTTAGATTTCGTGCTATAACCAAAAAAAGAGCAACAATTTTGAAAAAAAAAAAAACACAATATTTTTTACTTTCTGCTATAAAACATTCCCAATAAAAAAATGTAACACATTTTCTATCAGTTTAGGCCAATTTGTATTCTGCTACATATTTTTGGTAAAAAAAAATCCCAAAAAGCATATTTTAATTGGTTTGCGCAAAAGTTATATAGATTTTGGGACTTTATTTTTTCTTTTTATTAGTAATGGTGGCGATCAGCAATTTTTAGCGGGACTGCGACATTGCGGCGGACAGATCGGACCCCTAACTGACATTTTTGACACTTTTTGGGGACCAGTGACATTACTACAGTAATCAGTGCTAAATAATATGCACTGTTACTGTATAAATGACACTGGTAGGGAAAGGGTTAACACTGGGGACGATCAAAGGGGTTAATGTATGCCTGTTGGTTCTTACTCAGTGTGGGGGGGGGGGGGTTGTAGCTTAGCTGAAACTTCTGAGCTCTCCCTGCCTGTGTGACAGCAGGCTCGCCTGCTTTGTTTACATAAGTAGGTGGTTCGTCTGTCAGTTTCTCTGACGAACTGTCTAAACACAGCGGGAACGCGGCTCCGGCAGCGGCCGTGCGCCACTGAGACCGCGTGCACAAAATCACATAGATCTACATGATTTTGCACAGCCAAGCTGCTATGCCGCAGTATATCTGCAGTGGGCCATCAGCAACTGGTTAGGGAGCATTCTTCTCAGTGACTACCACACTAATTTCTAGCATTACTGCCTAGCAACCTATGCTAGTAGGGTGCTACATACAGTATACATAAAATTGTATTATTGATACATTAGGTAAATAGCTAAATGTTAAGTGAATTTCCACTTCAAATTCTGTACTTTCACTTGTCTTCTAATTTTTTTCTCTTTAGGCTGAAATACTTGCTGGCCAAAAGGAGGAGATGACAGAGGAGAAGGAGTTGTTGAAGAGAGATGTGGAGGAGAAAAGCATGGAGGAGGAGGAAAGCAGGAGAACAGTGGAGGAGGACAGCAGGAAGAGGCAGGAGGAGGAGATGACAGAGGAGAAGGAGCTGATGAAGAGAGAGGTGGAGGAGAAAGGGATGGGGGAAAAGTAGATTATAAAGAAGAAAGGAGGAGTTGATGAAAAGGATGGAGAAGGAGGACAGCAAGTAAGAGGAGGACAGCAGGAAAAAGGGAGGAGGAGGAGATGACAGTTGAAGAAGAGAGAGAAGGAAGAGAAAATTATCGAGGAGGAGGAGGACAGCAGAAAGAGGGAGAAGAAGGAGATTACAAAAGAGGAGTTGATGAATAGAGAGGTGGAGGGGAGAAAAGGATAAAGGAGGAGTAGATCAGTAACAATAGGGAGGAGATCGATAGAAAGAGGGAGGAGCAGTGCAGGAAAGAGAGGGAGGAAGTCAGGAAGAGGAGGGAGAAGCAGAGCAAAAAGAAGAAAGAAGAGGAGGACAGAAAGAAGAGGGAGAAGCAGAGTAGAAAGAAGAGGGGAGAGATCAGCAGAAACAAAGGGGAGGAGCATTGTAGAGAGGGAGGAGGTAAAGGACAGAAAGTGGAGGGAGGAGGATAGTAACAGGAGGGAGGAGTCCAGAAAGAGGGATGAAGAGCACAGAAAGGACATGGAGGACTACATAAAGAGGATATTGGAGGACAAAAAAATGAGGAGAAGCACAGAAAGGAGACGGAGGAGTACTCCGAGATTATAGAGGAGTGCTAAAACAAGGAGGAGGAGTGCAGAAAAAAAGAGAAGGCAGTGCAGAGAAAGTGGATGGAGGAGTACAGAGAGTAGAGGGAGGTGTAGCACAGAAAGGAGATGGAGAAGTACTCCAAGAGGTTTGAGGAGTGCAGAAAGAAGTTGGTGGATGTGCACAGAAAGAAGATGGAAGATATAAAAAGGACAGACGAATTCAGAAAGAAGAGTTAGATTCTTTAATATTTGCAAACAAATTGAAGGTTTCCTTTTCAGAATAGTAAGCTGTCAGGTTAGTAAAACAGCGATATCCGAACCGATTTTAGGTTACTAGGTTAATAGTTGGAGAACTACTCAAATTCTTTTATTTCATTAAAACAATAACATTATATTACATATTCTCGTATTTGCATAAACATCAATGTTTATTAACTGAAGTGCATAAACAAAATATCTTTGAAAAGAACTTAAACTGAAAACAGATGCATTTCTCTTCAAACAATCATACAGTTTGTAGTGTACATAGATTTGCAAAACAATGGAATAAAGGAATATTTCTGAAATTTGTTTTATCGCATGGTTACTTTGAAATTGTGTGAATGTATCAATGCAGCGCATGTTATCTCCACTTATAGAGCTTGGTTTTATTGAATGAGTTTACCAAAAATGTAAATATTGCAGAATATAAAGACTCATGCTACATAACCACTTCCAGGCCATTTTGACCAGGCCATTTTTTGCGATTCGGCACTGCGTTACTTTAACTGACAATTACGTAGACACTGTACCCAAATAAAATGAATGTCATTTTTTTCCCCACAAATAGAGCTTTCTTTTGGTGCTATTTTTTTTTTAATTTAAATCTTTTTTTATTTTATCGTTGCTGAAAATTACAAACAATGTGTTACAAAATATCACCCGAAAGAGCGAGAGAAAAAAAAAGGCACATTTCGGCAACACAGATACAATTATCAACATCTTCCTAATCTTATATGTCTACAACTAGAAAAAACATGTTATATCATATCTGCTATAAACCACCCTCCCCCCCCTTACCTGTGAAGAAAGGAAAAAAAAAAAAAAAAAAAACAAGGGTGAGTAAAAACCCCCTCATACCCCTAAAATCCAACACTGTGATCACCATGGAGGGGACCAGTCCATCAACTGAACACCACACTCTACCGACTACCCAATAGTGAGGCTCCTTCCTCAGATGTCACAAATCCATCCCAACCTCCCCATAATGAGGTGAATTTCTCCTGCTTGTATTTAGATACCCATACTAACTCCTCCATCCTCCTGATTGCTTCCACTTTAAGTATCCAACTTGGAACCGTAGGGGGTATACTTTGCTTCCATTTTGAGGGTATGCAAGTCCTAGCTGCGCTAAGAAGATGGCCAATAATGCCTTTTTGAAATACTGACATCGGAAGATCCGACATATTCAATAAAAAGAAAGCAGGATCATTTGGGATTATATGTAAAGTAAATTTCTGAATAATCCTACGGACTTCCGACCAAAAATGTATTAGTCGGGGGCAAGCCCAAAAAATATGGAGCATAGTTCCCTCTGCACTGTTACAACGCCAGCAAGCCTCTGACACTTCCGGGTAGCATTTGTGCAGTTTAGCTGGAGTATAATACCACCTTGACATAATCTTATAACTTGTTTCCTGCAATTTAGTACATCTGGAGGACTTAAATGTTAGTGCAAGCATCTTATTAATTTGGTCTGGTGAGAATGTTCTACTCATCTCAATCTACCACTTACGAATCCAGGGTAAAGCCGGTTGAGTCTGAGGAGTAACCAATAGGTCATACATATATGACAAAGTGCCCTTCTTCTGGCCTTGACTAGAACAGTATTCCTCAAACTCCGTAAGCGGTCTGTTATAAGTACTTGGAGGTGAGAGCGAACCTAGAAAGTGACGCAATTGTAAAGCCTGCCATACCGCTAGAGTGTATAGACCCTGTGATTCTGTCAGTTCTAATAGCGTAGGCCATCTATCCTCTATCAGAAAGTGTGTTACCTGGAAGAGACCAGTTCTGCGCAGCTTCATAAAGCGACTAGAAGATAGTCCTGGCTCAAATTTAGGGTTACCTAAGATTGGGTAGAGTGGGGAGTCCCTTGAGAATAACCTCTGTTTTAATCGAGTTGCCTCACACGATCTCAGTGTCGCGCCTATCAGAGGATGTGTCTTCAACGCCAAAGGGCATTCCTTCCACATCCAGGGGGTCCTACTCAACGCCACAGGGGTCTGTGCTTGCTCTATCTGAACTGAGATTTTGGCGTTAAAGTGGCAACCCCAGTCTACCACTCTACCTAGGTGAACGGCTTGATGGTACTTCCTAATATCAGGTAAGGCGATACTTTTGGTGCTATTTAATCACCTCTGCGATCTTTATTTTTTGTGCTTTAAGCAAAAAAAATGGCGACAATTCTGAAAAAAAAAAAAAAAAAACAATATTTTTCACTTTCTGCTATATAACATTCCCAATAAAAAAATATTAAAAATCTAAATTTTTCATCATTTTAGGCCAATTTTGTATTCTGCTACATATTTTTGGTAAAAAAAATACCAATAAGCCTATTTTGATTGGATTGCACAAAAATGATCGCGTCTACAATCTAGGGGAACTATTTATGTAATTATTAATAATATTATATTATAATATAATAATAATATTATTATTTATTTTTATTTCTACTAGTAATGGCAGCGATCAGCGATTTTTAGAGGGACTGCGACATTGAGGCGGACAGACTGGACCCCTAACTGAGATTTTTGACACTTTTGGGAGGGACCAGTGACATTACTACAGTATTCAGTGCTACAAATGTGCACTGTTACTGTACTAATGACACTGGCAGGGAAGGGGTTAACCCAGGGGCGATCAAAGGGTTAAATATATGCCTGGGGGGTGTTTTCTAACTGTAGAGGGATGGGCTTTTGGAATCAACACAGGGAGCTGTGTTCCTAAATAGGAGGAACAATGGAGCCCTGTGATGATTGCTGAGAGAACACCGGTCTGCTGTGTTTACAATATAGCAGACCGCCGTTCTCTCCACGGGGAGCGATCGCAGGTGTCCAGTCCCCACGACCGGTCCCAGGAAGCGCCGTACAGATACGGCGATTCGCTGGAACCTGCTGGCCTGCCGCTGTATATCTGCGGTGGCTGGTCGGCAAGTGGATAACCATGCACCAATAAACTAAATTATTAATGTATCTTTAATAGAAAACTATCTTTAGATAGATTTTTACTCCAAAAGCATTTTAATAAAATAAATTAGCTTAAAAAAAATAAAAAAAAATCAGATTTAAATCCTAAAAACCCAATTTAAATGTAAAAAAAATATGATTTTTTTTTTTATTTTTTAAAAATCATCGATTTTTATCCACCCTGGCAAGCATATAGATGAGTAAATTTCATCTTCATTGCCAGTATTGCAATATACTTACTTTTTCTCAGTTATACTTGTGTAAACATTAAACATGCTGCACTCAAATGTAAAATTTCTATATTTGTTTTGCTGCTGAATACTTAACACTGTATTACCGATCTTTACTCTGCTGTGTGCAATGTCCCATAAACATCAATGCATCTCATTTCAGGTCTAGAAAAACATTTTTTACTCGAGATCAGGTATTTTAGGTAAGCTGCTGTATTAAACCAAGTTGCTGACAGTGAGGCCCTGTTTACACATACTGCAGTGACCTACGTTTTACAGCACAGGAGGAATGCAAGTCACTGCAAGGACACACAGAAAACTATTGTTTTCTATGTTTCCTGTTCACAAAATAAAGCTGATGTCATGTGCAGTGCATTAAAATGCTATATGTACTGTATGCATTGTAATGCAATGTAACACACACATAAATGCATGTAAATGTACACCAATGCTACACAAGTCTTTTGAGAAAAATGGAAGCTTTTTATTATTTCATCCCTTACAAGGACCACCATGACAGCCATCGTAGAGGGGAAGTAGAGAGTGTCCAGTGGAAAGCCTACTAGTGCGGTGTCTCAGTGGAAGGGTTTATAGAAACAGATGAGTGACACAATAAATCCTGGTATAACCCCCAAAATTGCCCTTTACTCTCACAATGTGTGTGAAATGGATGCTCTCAATAGCACTGTTTGGCTTACCCCAATCTCCTCATCCGCCTCCTCCTCCTCAATGTACTGTAGATCGCACAATCACGATTAGGGCTGTTACACTAGACATCCCATTTGCGACACCTTTCCAAAACAAAAATGTGTTTGTCGTAGTCTCTTCTATTTTGTTCTTCAACCTTTTTCTCAATCCACAAACATAAAAAGAATGTAATATCAGAGGAAATAACATGCAAAGCAATTAAGTGTGCTTAAAAACATGTCAATGTGCATAAAAATGCAATGGAAGGCGGCGCACACTTTTCAAATTTTTTCTTTTAAGCATTTTAACAACTTCCTGTCCAGGCACTGCATTAAAATGGCCAGACGGTTGCAGCGCCAATCTGGGAGGACATGTATATATGGCATTTGACACAGTTGATCACACAGGTACAGCGCCAATACAGCAGCACAGTGTCCCCAATCACCACTAAATTAGCCTTAGTGTCACCATTAAGCTTTATTCACAGGTTCAAGAGCAATATATGTTCAGGACGCTCTTCAGAGTTCATTTGACAGGTTTATCATGTCCTATTTGCCTGCTTTAACCCCATGAACCCTGTACAAGCACCCCCGTTCACTTTAATGAGTCATGATTAATGGGTGCTACACCTGCCAAAAGTGTCAAGGGGTACAATTCCTGCCACGACTGCAAAGGTAAACATCACATTAATGGCATGTGTACACTACTGGCTGCTGCCTCTGCAGCTCAAGAAGGTAGCGCTCCAGGACGACGTCAGAATGTGCTGAAACGCGTTGAATCTAGCAACATGTTGACCTCACCACACTACCGTGATCCCGGAAGGACGGGCGAGCTATGCTGTTTTTATGCGGTTACATGCCGCACCATTGTAAGTGCAATTTGTTTTACAAGTGAATAAAGTTTGTGGTGAGTTTTCTATAATATTTTTGGGGATTGTCACTCCACGAGATACTTTGAAGTTGGACCATTTGCTGCATGGGTTTCAAGCCAGACCTATTCATTTATCATTTATCCCCTTTAGAAAAACAAGGCCCAGGCCACAAGCACTACTGACCTTTTTGCAAGAAGTCCAGATAATCTGGTAAGCAGGCGTTTTTGCTTTGGTGGAGGTCACATCACATTCTGGGTGGTGGAAGGTGTTAATATCATGTAGAAGATCTAACTGCAATACCTTGTTTGGACACTACTTTGTTAAATATTTTTGCACTGGTGTCATATCGCCGATGTGGAAGGACTCATTTTTCTTCTTTTTCATTAACACTGTTTAATTGTCCTTATTGCACAATTTCTCATTGGTATACTATTTATGATTTCAATTGTATATATGTAAAAGTGCAACTCCATTTTTTAGTATTGTTTGCCTTTGTGTCTATCTCACTTTTGAGCTGCTGCTTTTCTAAAAAATTTTATAGCGCACTTTTTTTTTTCTTTCCTTTTTTTGATATATATATGTATAAGCTATTGGGGTTTCAGCACAGATATATTTTACTTCTATTGCAGTGCTTGTCAGTAACCAGAACTGAACCTGTAGCTCTCCTTCAACATGTGTTTATATGCCCCATATTAGCACTTTATCCACTGGGGGATATGTATAATGCAGGGTAGAGTAGGGACTGGACAGAGAGGGATTAATTTGATGCAGTTGGCCAGCTTAATCATATATTGCAATGTACATGAACAAAAAGTTATTTTGTGTTTTTGTGTAAAGTTTGTCAGAAAGGGTATACAGTAATCCCCCGCTACATCGCGGTTCAGTTTTTGCGGTCCCGGTAATTCGCGTTTTTTTTTGTAATGTTATTTTACTATATAAATCATTAAAAATGAAAGATTTTTGTGTTTTTCATAGCTCTTGCTCTGTCTCTAAGTATCTTTTATGTGTTTAAATGAGTTTCTATTGTTTTAAAAGTGTGTTTAAAGACCTTAAAATGCTTCTACACGTACAGGGACAGTAAAAAAATCATGCCTACAATGCATTTTAATAGGGTTTTTCTATTTCGCGGAATTTCACTTTTCGCGGCTGGGTCCGGAACGTAACCCCCGCAATGGAGGGGGGTTTACTGTATAGCAGTGTGCAGAGGGTTCATCTGGGAATTAGAAAAAGTCTCACATGCCCACAGTTGCGGAAAAATTGGTCTTTGGGTGTTGATGGTGCCTTTACCGGTAACCTTCTAGAGATGATGAGAGCAAGAATTGGCCTTGCTGTAAAAAATTGTTTGTTAAATATCCCCCTTAGAACCCCTAACTTTTTTTGACAATAACATGACTATTTGCAATATCCCCCCCCCCCTCCATAGACTTCAATATGGTTTGTGAAAGGAACACAAGCAGATTCACTCATCCCTAGTTATTAAATAATGTTATTGTTTCAAAGGGGGGGAAACTTATATTTTGCTTGGTACTGAACAACTTAATTCATCCTACTTTCACTTGTATTACAGGTCTACATTGACTATATAGAGGTGAGAAAACATTCTTCTATGCTACAAAATTGTGGTTATTTTTAGGAGGGTAGAAGATCACACCATAAATGTGTGAACATCTCACAGAAAGTTCAACTACCTGCTATTGGCAGCATAGGTTTTACTAAATTTTACATTGGAAATAAATTCCAAATCTCTAGACAACCTTGCTTCTGGGCATTTTATTTCCTGATATGGTAGAAAAGACAAATATGCAAAGTAGGGGCTACACTAACCTAATATCTACAGTAGTTTCATATAAAAACCTGAATTTAAATAAACATACATTTTGAGCCCTTAAGGCCCGTACACACGTACCGATCGTCGGCATACAAACGTCGGTGGACGAAGGATCTGCCGATTGTACGCGTGTTAGTATGGTGCCTCCGACAGATGTCTGCGCACAATCCGCGGACAAAAGTCTTTCTTGCAAACATGAAAATATTTGTATGCCGACACCAGAACGGACGATTGTTCGCCTGTCAGTACGCAATTCTGCCGACACACAGCTACAAATCCCAACACGCATGATCAAACCAAATGAGTTCCCGGAAGAATTTTCTCTAGTAAACTCAACATTTTATTCAGAAAGAACTTTCGGCTCGCGGAAGTCCAAGAAATAGGTGAAATGCGGAGCACATGCTCATCTTGATAAATGTGAGAAGAAGGAAGATGCTGCTCATAATGCCATACTTTTCTAATAAAAAGGCATGTGTTCTGTTATGATGAAGATAATGTTTGTCTATTCTATCTGTTCTATCAAATTTTAGAATTAAATAATTTGAACTCTTCACCATTATTTTTGTATTTTCACACCAAAGATCTAACTATTGATATGACCCTTTATTCTTTTATGAATTAATGTCTAAAACATATTTTTCAGGTTATGCACAATATTAAACATGTTAACAAATTCAGATAGGCCATTTTTTATTTTCAATTTTCTTTATTTTTTGGATCTCAGCAAAAAAAAAAAAAAGCAAACATCAATACTTTCCGTATAATAAACTAAACATAAAAAAGGTCCATTTGGACAAAATTAAACTAGAAACTGGCAAACAGGGGTAAAGTAAATAATAGGGGGTTACAAAAATTAAAGTTGGTGATAGCTATAATCAGGTTGCCATGAGGGCAGGTTTGGATCCTGCTGGCCATATTGCCACTGGCCATGTGGCATTTGGCGAGGTGGTGGGTGTTGTGGAGGTGGAGGTGGAGGTGGAGGTGGAGGGCACGGGTGCTCCTGGCATGCATGGCTGTGCTCATTAAGTATGCCGTTTTCAGCGTTTTGCAGCACATCCAGAATAATTTTTCTGGCATACTGACACTGCCTGAGGTCCACCTTATCCAGGATTTTGGCAGTCATATTCCCGAAGGACTCATTTGCCTCCGGTTTCCTACGGAGGGCTATGGTGGCCTCCTGTATGAATTCATCTGTGATGTCGTCTATGTGTTTCCTCTTTTGCCTCCGTTTGGCAGGAGGAGGTGGTGGTGGAAAGAGTTCCGCAGGCTCCTCAGGCTCCACAGGCTCCCCAGGCTCCTGGCTGCAACCTGGCTCCTCCTCAGTGACACTTCCCTGTTGATGAAATGAACAATTGATTAGAATGTTATAGTGTATATAAAAAGTCATGTTTGTTATATTATTGTGAACAAATAGCAGACTTTACATACAGTGGCATATCTAGGGTCTCCAGTGCCCTTGTTGAGGAGCTGTATTTGGCAACAACCCCCCCCCCCCCAAGATCAATGGAAAACTGTAACCCACCCCCCCAAAAAAAAATTAAAGGGCATTAAAAGTTTCTAATTTGCCCCTTGTTTGCCCAGTGTAGAGCTCTCTAGTGGGCAATCATTGTCTCAGGTGTGAAAAAGAAAGAGAGGGTTGAGAGATAGAGAGAGGGAGAGAAAGAGGGGGTGTGAGAGAGAGAGGAGGGGGTTGCAGAGAGAGAGGGGCCTGAACTTGCAGAGGGCTTGATGTAGGGCATTGAGGGTGAAGCAGTGCAGGGAAACATGAATAAGGAAGCCACCTGCCTTGCTGACCCAGAGTGAGAGACCAGAGACATGGAAGCAAGGATGGATGTATCATTTGCAGGAGCTGTTAGTTTTGTATTAAAAAAGGTTGAGCCAGAGGAATGCTGAGGCTACAGCAGTGTTTCTAAGGATCAGAGGTGTGCTGGGGATGCAGCAGTGTTTGTAAGACCGGAGGGGTGCTGGGGATGCAGTGAGAGGCAGTCTCAGTCTCCTGGTCTTTTGGCTCAGCTGCTCTCAATGTTTTACACCTGCATGAAGCAGCTCTCAATGTTTTACACCTGCATGAATCCGCCTGCAAACTGGGGGTTCTGGGGTGTGCAGGCTGAGTGGATTGTTAAAATAAACAATAAAACAATGCCAATGTTTTTGTGACCCACCCCCCTTGGCCTGCGCCCCTGGCGGTTGCCTGTCATGCCAACCCCTTGCTATGCCCGTTTACCTAAAGGGTCAATTATGGTTTAGCTTATAATTTTGTTACATGATTACATTTTAGCAGACAATATATTGTGAAATGCCATACCTGAGTAAAACTCTCCTCCAGGAAATCCTCATCCTGGCTTGGATCTACCGACACTGAGCCCTCTGCCGATGTAGAAGGCAGTGTAGAAATTGACGGCCTGGATTCCAAGGTGTCTGCCAGGAACCGCATGTTATCATAGTACCACAGCCGTGGTACATGTACATTCCGTGCCCCTGCTCCAGACTGGGTGGACTCCTCTATTTTTTTTAACTCCCGCCTGTAGGCAGTACGAATACTGTTTATTTTTTTGCGTATATACTCAAAATTTGCCCCAGGATAGACGGGCTTGTAGAAGGCCACCAAATGTTCCATGGCCTGTTTTCGGAGTTTTCGATTTTTATAATCCGCGGACTTCACTTGCCACAAACACGGCAGTTGCCTGAACTCATCAATAAAACTTATTAAAAAGTTGTGGGTGGTGAAATTGTCCACCATATTGCAGGACAGTATATGCCTGCAAGACACAAAACAACACAAAACATATTAAAATAGCATGTATTTTGGCACATAATAAAGATATTCCTAATAAAAGCTGTATAGGGCCCAAAACACACACTTTCTATTAAAAGAGTCGTACCTTTGTTTGTGGGGAAAAGTCGTGATTCGCCGCTCGATCGTGCTCCAACTCTCGATATGTCCGCTAGCGAATCGTCGGCCGAACGATCTGGCGTCCTTTAAATACAGCGCAGGCGTCAACTCCTCCTCCAGTGGCGGGCTTGTGCAGGGGTGTGTACGTGCCGAAGATCAGGCCTACATGCGACACTCACACCTGAGGCAGTGGAATAATAATTGTTTAATTAGGAACCATGTCTCAACAATCTGGGAGCTCAATTAGTGGGGGCCGAAGTGATTGGGCCACCCGAAAATCAAGGGCTACACCCATGTCAAAGCCAGAAATGGTGGAGATGGTCTCCATTTTAGAAAAAATGGATTACGATGGAAAGTTGGCAAATTACGAGCGGCCCAATGCCAGGAAAGATGGCATCATGGACAAGGTGGTGGCCTGTTTGGTCAGAAAATTCGGTGTCGAGCGATCGAAAGATCAGATTAGGAAACGATGGTCTGACCTCAAACACCGTGAGCAGGATCAGCTTTCCCAAATCCATCGGATTTTGAAAAAAAGTAAGTTTTATTTTTTCTTTATTTTTTTAATCATGCAATATGTTTTTTATAATTTTGTGTATGTTGTATTAACATGTCTAGATTATAATGTCTATGTAAAAAGTTAGATTACTCATTTTAGTTGTCATGTCGTGATTTGATCGATCTATTGTTGATGTTTTAGTATATGACATTAAAAGTCAGGAAGCCATAGTGAAAAATATATGTATTGTGTTGCAACGAACGTTCTTTCCTGCACGAATCTTCTCAGCAAACATTCCTATTAATCACAGATTATTATTCAAACCTTTAAATAGGAGAAAAACGTAAACTCCGTGCCAAACAGTGGGAAAGGAGGAGGAGAGGTTTGGCAGCTCCATCTGCAGTGGAGGAAGAAGAGGAGGACATGGGCACAGAAGGTGGCACAGATTCCACTAAAGGTAATTGGTTCCTATGCACTGTCAAACATTAATGTACCATATTTTTCGTAGATAACCATGTACATGTCTTCATATTTGTTACTAAAAGAGCTATCAAGCAGGGCACCATGTCCTAACAAATGTACCTCTTGTGACTTTTATGATATGGCCAATGTTTTGTATTATGTAGATGAAGACATTATGCCGGAAATAATCCTGGTGGAGCCTACAAGTGACCAGACACCAGAGCAACAAGAAGGTTGGTAGTCACAGATTTTTGTGTAGTGGGATCATAGAAATATGTGTATTTGCAATGATTGTTTAACCTTATATTCTTGTATTCCCTTACAAATTTACATTGCAGATGTTGCATCATGCCAGGATGTGGCATCCCCAGCCAGGTCAGAAGCCCGATCTCCTGGCAACGTGCCAAGCAGCATGGAAGCCAGTTCAGAAACTGTGGAGGAACCAGGACCAAGTGTCCAAGAGCCAATTGTGTGCCCACGTAGGTTTTTTCAGAATGATTTTTATCAGTGTTATTTTTAGCCTCCAATTTACAACACTAGTTCCCTATGGGAGCCTCTTTATTTGAATGGAAGTCGCACCGTAAGTCGGATCAGGATGCTCTGACTTGCGGGGCCACTTGCGTTGTGAAGATTTTTGAGGGGGAACTACACCAAAAAATTGAAGAACCCACCGTGGGTGTCCCCCCAAGTTCACAACCAGGCCTTTTGTGTGTGGTATTGAGTTTGAGGGTATGCCCACAACAAAAAGACAGCGTGGGTTACCCCCAAAACCCCTACCAGACCCTTATACAAGCATGCAGCTTGTCAGGCCAGGAAAGAGAACGAGCAAGCGGACCAAACACCCCCTGGACCACAGCAGGACACATGCCCTCAACATGGGGGGGTTTTGTTGCTTTGGGCCAGGGGGCCTCTGCACCGCACACCCAAAAGCACCTTACTCCCATGTAGAGGAGGACAAGAGCCTCATCCCCACAACCCTGTCTGGTGGTTTTGGGGGGTCATGCGGCCAGGGGGTTCCTAGGACTTTGGAAGCAACCTTTAACAAAGGGTGGCCCCCAGATCCCAGACCCCAATCACTATGTGAATGGGTATGGGGTACATAGTACCCCTACACATTAACCACATAAATGGAAGTGTATGTGAATAACGACAGGAGACGTTTATGAAATGTTCTTAAAGATCTTCATCCGGTCTTCTCCACTCTGCTCTTTGGATCTTCTCCTCTCCAGTCTTCTGCTGTCCAATCTTCTGCTCTTATGTTGTCTGCTCTTTTGCCCTAGGCTCTTCTTCTTCCTCCTGTCCTCCTCCAATGCTGTTGCCGTGCATTCTGCCCGTCTCTGGTCTCTGCATCTTAATATATATACATTACAACCATGCCCTCACAATGACGTCATCATGCGTTCACACCCCTAATGAATATATAGTAAGCTCAGGAGACCGGCAGAATCATCAGCAACAGCATTGGAAGAGGTCAGGAGGAAGATGAAGAGCCTAGGGCAAAAGAGCATAAGAACAGGGTAGGTATTAACTCGAGAGGAATTTAAAGATTACCTGCACACCAAATGTTTCTATATTATGACCTCATGTAGGTGATTCACATTGACTCCGTTGTATTTTATTTTCCAGATCATGTATTACACACTTGCACATTGGCCAAATTGACCCGTGAGGCTCTTCAATGCTGCTCAGACCTCGAGCAAATAAAAGAGACTGCAACGGCATTGCAAGGAAAGATGCGTGATTTTGTGGACATGCTTGCCAAATTTTAAAAATAATTATTATAAAATTTTTTACAGTTTGTATTGGGATGTTCCCATTTTTATATAATATTTTAGGCCAGTTTTATGACACTCAGATGTTAAAGAGTGTACCCAAGTTTGGGAAAAGCACTTTCCAACACCCTAACCCTAACCCTAACCCTAACCCTAACCCTAACCCTAACCCTAACCCTAACCCTAACCCTAACCCTGTGAATGTTTGATACTAAAACATTTTTACATTCAACAATGTGTGTTCAATTCTTTATTAGACTTTCGTTGGGGGGTCGAGGTCTAAAGCTGTGTAAAGAAGCACTAAATGTATGATGGCTGTCCTATTCACATACTTACATGTTAATGAAAGCATTTTGGACACTGCCATATGCAAGTTGCTGGAGGTGTCAATGAAATGTTAAAGATACCCCCAGTTTTAACGCATATCACAGTGCGATCTGACATTTCACACAGGATCGGAGCACACAAGTTTGAACGACTGTGCGATCCTATCCTGATGCGGCTGAATAAATGCATCATGTGCGACTTTTGTGCGAGTGCAGTGCGAATTGAGCCATACAAACTGTATAGCTGATTTTCGCATGAACATCTGATCGCATGTAATAAAGGAGCAGTGCGCTACGATATTACATGCCATCAGATGTGCAGTGTGAATTGAGACATACACTTTGTATGGCTACATTCGCACTGAACACGCATACAAGTCGCACATGACCCTTTATTTCTGATGTATCTGGATTGGATCGCACAGTGCTTAACACTTGTGGAATACAATCCTGTGGAAAAAGTAAGTGGCGGGTCACCCTTATGCAATGCTGGAAGGCTGCAAAGTCGCAGACTTCCCGCATCGCATAAGTGTGACTCAACACTCAAGGTACTAGCAGTCCTAGGATTCAATATGGCATTGATATTGCCAGTAGCAATCAGTGTAGGGAGATCAGTGTAATCTATAGTGTATTGCTTGTTCGTTGCTCTAGTTCACTTTCCATTACCTGTATATATATAACACTTTGAGATGAACAATGATCAAGTTTCACATAACACTGACATATCCTAACATTGGTGGGCAGTGAGAAGGATGTCATAAATGAACACAACATAACAGGTGTAGGTACTTTGTTAATACCCTAATGTATTATCTGAAATATATAGTATGGGCAACTTCTGGACAATGAACACCAATATAAGGTGACATTAGATGAACCTTGGGTGTGACCTAGTTCTCAATGTGACAGGGTTTGTGTACATTTTGTGGGGTGCAGAAGGCCCTTGTATTTACACCACTGGCTAAAAAATAACACATGGCCATCATCACTTTGGATCAGCTGGTGAGAGACTACAGTCAAGAAACACACTGATGAATGTATTAACCCTTCCAAAGTCACACATATATAACACATGATTAACCCAAATAATTGTGTTTGGCATATGTGCCCAAATGATTATAATCCACAATACAGAATCATTGCAATTTTTGTTTAATGTGTTGAAAAATAATATATCTCTGACATTTATCTTGTGTGTCCAATCTTTAACAAGATTAATGTGTTTGTGACAGTGATTGCTGCCAGGACACAGCTCCTCTCCCCACGAAATAGTCCAGATATTCCTGGCGGATCTGACGGGCCCTGTGTGATGCCAATGCTGACCGTCCAACTTCCATTGACGTCATGGACTCCACTTGGTTAGAAGGTTGGGCCTCTCCACTTGTACCTGGCATAGCAGGGTCAGTATCCAGTTGCTGCAAGACATAATTTTGTGCATTCCTGCGTAGGAAGTTGTGCAAAATGCAGCAACACAAGACCACATTATCCACTTTGTACAGTGCCAGGTTTATGGACGTCAGGAATATCCGGAACCGGTTGGCCATTATCCCGAAGGCATTCTCCACAACTCTGCGAGCTCTGGACAACCGGTAGTTGTAAATCCTTTGGTCTGGGGTGAGGTTCCTCTGAGGGTAGGGCTTCATGAGATGCTCCCCAAGCGCAAAAGCCTCATCTGCGATAAACACAAAGCTCATACCCTCAACAGTTTGCTCCCTGGATGGCAGGTTCAGAGTGCCGTTCTTTAGACGACGAGCGAACTCCGTCTGATCAATAACTCCCCCATCCGAATTGCGGCCATTTTTGCCAATATCCAAAAAAATAAACTCATAGTTTGCATTAACTATGGCTAGCATGACTATACTAAAAAAACCTTTATAATTATAATAAAATGTGCCGGAATTCGGAGGGGGGACAATGCGGACGTGCTTCCCATCAATAGCACCCCCACAATTGGGAAAATTCCACTTCTCCAGAAATTGATCAGAAATCTCCAGCCATTGCTCTGCGTTTGAAGGAAACTGTGGGGAAAAAATAAAAAAAAAAAAAAAAAAATTAGTGCTTGAGCACATCACATTATTAATTACACACACAGTTGTCTGTTAAATGCTTATGCAACTTGCTAAAAAAATATACAACAGGAAGGCAAAGGTTTGGATATGGGGATGTAACATCTACATACATTTATTTTCAACCTCCTATTGTTCTTATATTGTAAAGGGCCATACACACTAGAAGATTCTCTGAAGACTTTTTCGTGCAGATTTAACTTTTCTATGTAGTGCAAGGGCCTACCAGATTGCATAGGATTTGAAAGTGTTTGTTGGACCTCATATTATTTGGTTTTGGTAAATCGGAAGGATAAATTGTTCTGACAATCTTCTAGTGTGTATGGCCCATTATACTCACCAGCTAGAGCTGAGATTTACAAACTACGGCCCTCCAGCTGTTGCAGAACTACACATCCCATGAGGCCTTGTAATTCTCTCACATTCACAGACATGACTAGGCATGATGGAAATTGAAGTTCGTGAACAACTGGTGGGCCATAGTTTGAAGACCTCTGAACTTGAGCTTTGGTATATGCTGACTTTGAGATTTAGCATGTGGGTGGGGGGATGGGTAAGTAAAACTGGGCATTTATACATCAATTAGGGCTTGTGGTCAGTGAAGGTTTTAACATCATTACATAAACATACAGAATCATAGGTGGGAATGGATGGACTGATGTATTTTAGATAAATCATTAACTAGGTACTAAAACATTGGCCAAGGAATAATTGTTTGAGGGAAAGCAATAAAATGACCCAAATTCAAAATACTGTTAACAGGCAATGCGTTTAGGGACACATAGGAGAGAATGGTGGGGTGGTTAGTGGGTAATTTTACAAATGGTTAAAGATAATCTACATCTTTACTACTATGTGCATGCGGACAGAGGGTAGTTTACAAATAATGGCCTGTGTCAATTGCTGTACATCCAAAAACATCATAATTCAGGTGAAACTAGTAATACATGTAATGTAAAAAATAAAACATACCTTGATATAGTCCTTCTGCAAGACCTTGATGATGGCAGAGCAGGTCTCAGGGATGATGACTCCAAGTGCTTGGGGGGAGATGCCTGTGGTGAACTTCAGATCCTGCAGGCTTCTCCCTGTTGCAAGATACCTCAACGTCGCAATTAACCTTTGCTCAGGAGTAATTGCAAGCCGCATACAAGTATCCTGCTTCAGAATATAGGGGGACACCAGGGCAAGAAGACGGTAAAAGATGGGATCCGTCATCCTCAAATAATTCCTGAAGTCATCAGGATTATTTTCCTGGAGCTCCCTCAGCAAGGACATATGAGAAAATTGATCACGGTTAAGCAACCAATTTTTCGTCCAGGAGGTCCGCTTCTTCTTCCTATTGCTCGTACGTCGTCTCAGAGCCAAAACTCCAACACTAACGACAGCAACGGACGAATTCACGGTCGCCATAATAAATTCTCGAACGATGTCTCGGAAAATAGCGAAATGTCGTCAACCAAACAAATGCTACCGAAATCAGCGCGAGATGCCCAGAAGGGTCACGGCCAAACACTCACTTCCTCTTTTGTAGCGGCGAACGTGCGTGGAACGTACTGACGTCATTTTCTGTCGGAAGACAAATGTCCTGGGCAAGTTTGGAGCACTTTTCAACAGACAAACAACAAACACACCAGCCGCGAACATTTGTAGGACGTTCCGTCGGCCGACGATCGGTACGTGTGTACGGGGCTTAAAGGTCCACAAATTATCTTACATCTAAATTGATGAATTCTGATTGGTTCCTCTTCTCAGGGAGTAAAGTCAATTTAACTCTAGCTGAATAATTGTATAAGATATCTCCACACCCACACAAACAAACAAACAAACAAACAAACAAGCAGTGCCTTAAAAAAATAAATGAAAGAAAAAAAACATGGATACCAAACAGGTCAATAATACATACATAGCACATGAAATTTAAAGAGGTTGTAAACTCTTCAACCCAACTTCAGCACATTCTAATCCTCATGACTAAAGCCCCGTACACACACGTACCGAATGTCGGCCGTAAATATTCGGCCGCCGACCGATCGGCCGATTGTAGGCTTGTTAGTATGATGCTTCCGACAGCCGACAGCGCATTTTCGGGCGAACAGTATCTGTCGTGCAGACTTTAAAATATTTGTTGGCCGTCACCAGAACGGCCGATTGTTCGCCAGTCAGTACAGATTTCGGCCGACAGACAGCAGATTAGCAAGACTGGGCATGCTCAGAAAAGAAAAAAGACAAGGAAAGTTAACCATCACATGACATCACTTCTGCAGTCGGCTGTTGTTGGCCGACAAAATTCGTGTGCAGTCTTTTGCAGTTTTCAACAGACACGACAGCCCTGGACAAAAGACGGCCGATCGTTCGGCCGACGATCAGTACGTGTGTACGGGGCTTAAAGCTACTAATTGCTGTCTGTAAAAGTCTCCTTACTTGTATTGTTTTCTTGCAATTTGTCCTTTCATTTTTGTTGACGTCACCGACGCATGCGCTCCCCGTCTTTTGATTCACGGCACGCTCTGTGTTCCATCTCCCTAGTGACAGCATGCCGTGTCTGCGAGCTCTGCTGTCTGCGGCCCAGCTGTGAAGACTCGCGAGACTGAGCATTCATTCACAGCTTCCTGGTTCTCCCCCTGTGACCGTGTGACATCACACAGGGAGTAAACCAGGGCATAGAGACTCTTATAGTGGCAATCATCTGGAGCTTTCAGCCTGACAGCTGCAAAACACTGGAAAGGTAAAGGCAAGGGTACTTTACCCGATAACAAACGCTTCTCCCTTTTGTGCAAAAGAGAGGTATATTGGATTTATAAATTCAATTGTCTGGCGCCCAATGGTTTGAATGAAGAATTGGAGGTCAATAGTGTGGTTTGATCCATATACCAGAAATATTGGAGTAGTGTCTCAATGTATTTTCTTCCCTCCTTTCCTTTTATTGCTAATTTTATTTCTTATTTTTCAATTTTAGAATGAACATTATATTTATGTATATACATAATTTTATATTGTTATATGGATTTTATATCTACATGATTATTTATAGATTTTAGAGAGTGGTTTTATATCCATTTATATGAAGAGTCACCCATAAGAGTACAGTGCTATTTAACCACTTAAGCCCCGGAAGATTTTACCCCCATTCCGACCAGGGGTTTTTTTTGCGATTTTTTACTGCGTGACTTTAACGGACAATTGCGCGGTCGTGCGACGCTGTACCTAAACGAATTTCACATCCTTTTTCCCCACAAACAGAGCTTTCTTTTGGTGGTATTTGATCACCTGTGCGATTTTTTGATCATGCGCTATAAACAAAAAAAAGAGCGTAAATTTTGCAAAAATAACAATATTTTTCACATTTTTTTATATGAAATTCCCCCAAAAAAATGTAAAAATCAAAATTTTTTAACATTTTCGGCCAATTTGTTTTATGCTATATATGTTTGGTAAAAAAAAATCGCAAAAAGCGTATTTTGATTGGTTTGCGCAAAAGTTATCGCGTTTACTAACAAAGGGAAAGATTTTTGTAATTTTTGGTGTTTTTTTTTTTAACGAGTAATCTGCGACATTTTTGACACTTTTGGGGTTACCAGTGACATTACTACAGTAATCAGTGCTATACATATGCACTGTTACTGTAAAAATGACACTGGCAGGGAAGGGTTTAACTGTATTGGAGAGGGAGGGGTTAAGTGTGTTCTAGGGGCGTGATTCTAACTGTAGTGGGACAGGTCTCCTATTGTAAAAACAGAGATCAACGGTTCTACATAGTAGAACCGTCTGATCTCCATTTTTACACAGGGGAGAATGACAGGCGGCTTGTTTACATAAGCCGCCCGCCTTTCTCCCACTCTACCGACGATCGTAGTGTGACACACGCGCGGACTCCTCCGTGAACGAGCCGCGGCGGGCGCGCGCCCGCCCGCTATTGGCTCAAACTGGTCACAGGCTAGTGACGTATATATACGTCACTTTGCCTGGCCGGGGCTGACCGCCGCAGTATATCTACTTGCGGCGGTCAGCAAGCGGTTAAACATGTTATGTACAGGTATTGACCATGTAGTTTTTAATTTTTCTTAATTTTTCATATTGTCCTTTAGATTTTACATCAGGAACTCCATTCGTTTTCATAATATATTAACATGTTATTTTGGGGCCATTTGGGCTTCATTTATTATTGTTGTTTACAGGTCCATGGAGCATATCGGATTTTCTATAACTTCCGGGTTGCTTTGGGTATCCCGTATTTCCTGTTCCTTTTTTTTGTTCTTTCCTCCCCCACATTACTATTGTGGTTATCATTGGCCGCTTGGTCTGATCCCGCCTACGTTCTTGGCTTCTTAATGCTTCTGGTTGCCAGTTGCAGCAACTTGACAAAGCTTGGTAAAGCGAATGTAGTTGCGGCAACCAGAAGCTATTAGAAGCTTACATGACATCTCCACAGTCCAGCCCGGCTTCCTGTCAACCTCCTCGTCGTCACTTCCGGTGACGTCATTTACGCGCCACTTCCGGTCCCTACGGAGGACCCGGCTACGGAGGTCGCATTGGCTCCGGTTTTGGTGTAGGGGCCGCACACAGGACCGAGTGAGCCTTCACCTTTGTGGTGCTGAGGTTAACTATTCGGGATTATCTTTTTTTTTCATCTTGGGTTACCCGATGCCATTGGATTCCCCTATTCACCATCAGCACCCCAAGGAGATCCGGAAGCTCCAGGACTGGTTTGGAAGATCACTTACTCATTTATTTTATTTGACTTATGTTTATTAAACTTTTATGGCTTATCTTGAGACTAATTTTGGTCCATTACTCATATAGTGATTTACTACATGTGCACAATTCTTCCTTTTTGTTTTAACTGTTTCTGAACACCATCCGTGTTAAGGATTGGGCAGCCTAGGTGCAATCGATGAACATTTACAACCATATCTGGGTTTACAATTTATCAGGAATCTGCATCAAGGACTAGCGCTTGAACCTTCTTTGTGTTTTCATTTTCCCAAGGACCAGGGATGGGGTGGAGGTGTGGGATTTGGGGAAGGGGCTATTTACAGAGTTTGCCCTTAGGCCCCCTTTATAGCACAGTTCCCCCCTTTATTTTAGTGTCCTCAGTTCCCCTTCACATCACAGTCGCCCTTTACATTCCAGTGCCCCCTTTACAATGCAGTCCCCTTTACATCACAATGCCCCTTTACATTATTGTAACAGGGACTTTACTGTAATGTAAAGAAGAGCTGTGATGTAAAGGGGGCACTGTAATGTAAAGAAGAGCTGCAAGGTAAAGGGGGCACTGTAATGTAAAGAGGAGCTGTGATGTAAAGGGGGCACTGTAATGAAGAGAAGAGCTTTGATGTAAAGGGGGCACTGTAATGTAAAGAAAAGCTTTGATGTAAAGGGGGCACTGTAATGTAAAGAAGAGCTGTGATGTAAAGGGGGCACTGTAATGTAAAGAAGAGCTGTGATGTAAAGGGGGCACTGTCATGTAAAGAAGACTGCTCTGTAAAGGGACACCTTGATATAAAGGGGACTGCACTGTAAATGGCACTGTATTGATTACAGTGCCCCTTTACATTGCAGTCCCCTTTATTTTACAGTGCCACTAGCAATCACAGCCTCCTCCATCAAAGTGCCTCTGCAGTCTGCCCCCCCCCATCCTTTCCTCTCTAACATGACACTTCCCCATTCTAATCTTTGACTCCCCTGCACAGGACTCCTACCTTCATACCCATAGTTTTGACCTAATCATACGTAAGTGTGGATCTCCCCACATGGGCCATATATTTATTGAGTCCCCGCACTTATTAGTCAGCACTATGTAGATTATTTTATACTGACATATATTTATTTTATAGAAACACTCATGCATCATTACTCCTGATGAGTGGGCATTCGACCCACGAAACGCGTCGAGTTCAAAATACTATTCATTTATATGCATCCTTGGTACCATTATTCTGCCATCATGTTTTATATGAAATATTATGATACCTGTGTGTTATATTGGTCATGTTTTTATGCATGCTGTATGGTCATGTATTTTATGCATGTTGTTTTCTAATAAACTTTTATCTAAGTGACTTGTTTGTTCACCTCAATTAAAGTCCCACCAGGGCAAATGTTTTTCTGTTATGCAGCTTCTTGGGGATGGAGGTGAACGTAACTACAATGTCAGACCATTTTTATTAATTTTGTTCCTACCTTTGGTAGGGCAGAGGCTGTGTGTCCTCTCCCAGCTCCCCAGCCAACCCAGCAATTTCATCATATCAGCAGGGCAGGGGGCATGAGAAGCATCCATCTGAATCCATCTGGATTTCACGGACAGGATTGGATTGGAGAGCAGCGGGTGTCAGCAGAGATGTCACCGTTGACATCCGCTGCCCCATAGGGGTGCATGGAGCATCCGATCAGGTCTGCCTGAAAAACTGACAGGTGGATCGGATCGGAAAGCCGTGTGAAAGGGCCCATACTTGTTGTCCCTAGACATGTCCAGTAACCCATGGAGGAAGAGGAATTAAAGGAGCCATCAACTGCATCTGAGCATGGTGAGTTAATGCCTGAGCAAGGACCTTCATGGCAGGATGACCTACTATTTTTGAATTAAATCTGCATATATGATTAATATGTGAGTTTAGTCATTGAGTTTAGATACACCTTCATTAGAGGGATGGTGTTAAAGGAGTTGTAAAGGCAGGACGGTTATTTTTATCTTAACGCAATCTTCGCATTAAGATAAAACGCCTTCTGTGTGTAGTAGCCTCCCCAGCATCCCCTAATACTTACCTGAGTCCCATCTCTGTCCAGCGATGTCCACGAATGTCTTGGCTTTCCAGGACTCTCCCTCCTGATTGGCTGCCGTGGCACTATTGTCAATTAAAGTAAGTGAGCCAATCAGGAGAGAGAAGGGGCAAAGCCGAATGGCAGCTCCATGTCTGAATGGACACACGGAGCTGCAGCTCGGCTCGGGTACCCCCATCGCAAGCTGCTTGCTGTGGAGGCACTCAATAGGAGGGAGGGGCCAGGAGCAGCAATGAGGGACCTGAGAAGAGGAGGATCTGGGCTGCTCTGTGCCAATCCACTACACAGAGGAGGTAGGAATAACATGTTTGTTATTTAAAAAAAAAAAATAACTAAACTTACAATGACTTTAACCACTCTCGGACAGTTTTATGTCACGTTACGTACTTTGACGTTAAAGAGGAAGTAAACGCTCCCCAAAAAAGGAAAAAAAAAAAAACCCTGTGAGACAAAGGCATAATGAGCTAGTATGCATTGCATACTAGCTCATTATGAAATACTTACCTTAGAATGAAGCCCCCACAGTGCCGCCCACTCAGCGACAGGACGGCCACCATGTTCGCCCGTCCTGCTTCCTGGTTTGCGCCCTCCGGCCATCTAATTGCATGGGCGTGTGAGCCGCCGTTCACGGCACAAGGCTCTGAAGGAACAGCACGAGCGGCTGTTCCTTCAGAGCGCATGTGCCGATGACGTCATCAGCTGCATTAAAAGTAAATATCTCCTAAGCAAGTTTAGCAGATATTTACAGTACCTATAGGTAAGCCTTATTAAAGGCTTACCAATAGGTACAAGTTCAAAGAGAGGGTTTACAACCTCTTTAAATACCGGTGTTATGGCAGCAGATAGCTGCCAAAAAATAACCCCGGTATTTTCTTACATGGCCGGCGTTCCTCTTTCACATAAAAGTGGCCCCAGCGGCGGATCCGCCGCAGTATCACTGTTATGGGCGGCAGGGGTAGATGCAGTGGCGGCCCGTGCATAGGGGGCGCCAGAGCGCCGCCCCCCTAAAAAAAAAATAAAAAAAAATGACAAAAAGAACAAATAAAGTTTTGAAAAAAAAAAATCGTGTTCGCAGGCCTATGCGCTGGGCCTGGTGGCTATGGGGGGGGGGGGGGGGGTTTACGACCCAGAAGAGGCGCCGATTGGCTGCCTTCTGGGGGCGTAACCTGGGCGCAGGAAAAAGTGCTGAGGCACCCCCACCTTTGTGATATCCTGGCTGTGATTGGTCCAGTCTCCAGCCTGGACCAATCATCATCCAGGACATCGCTGACTCGCAATGGGGGCGGTGCCGGTGCGTGCATCAGTCACGCACCGTCACCGCCCGATCTCCTTCACGCCGCCCGGACCGGAAGAGAGAAGACTGAAGAGGAGGACGTCCACGGCGCTGCTCGTCTCGGTTCCCGGAATCCCGCCATCCCGCCGCCGTCAGAAGGTAAGTAATTGAAGCCGACCTGTGCCCTCACCTGTGCCATGCCTGTACCATCACCTGTGCCATCACCTGTGCCATGCCTATGCCATCACCTGTGCCATGCCTATGCCATCACCTGTGCCATCACCTGTGCCATGCCTATGCCATCACCTGTGCCATGCCTGTGCCATCACCTGTGCCATGCCTATGCCATCACCTGTGCCATGCCTATACCATCACCTGTGCCATGCCTGTACCAACACCTGTGCCATGCCTATACCATCACCTGTGCCATGGCTGTGCCATGCCTATAGCATCACCTGTGCCATGCCTGTACCATCACCTGTGCCATGCCTTTACCATCACCTGTGCCATGCCTATACCATCACCTGTGCCATGCCTGTACCATGCCTATACCATCACCTGTGCCATGCCTATACCATCACCTGTGCCATGCCTATACCATCACCTGCCATGCCTGTGCCATGCCTATACCATCACCTGTGCCATGCCTGTATCATCACCTGTGCCATGCCCTCGCCATCACCTGTGCCATGCCTGTACCATCACATGTGCCATGCCTATACCATCACCTGTGCCATGCCTGTACCATCACCTGTGCCATGCCTGTACCATCAACTGTGCCATGCCTGTGCCATCACCTGTGCCATGCCTGTACCATCACATGTGCCATGCCTATACCATCACCTGTGCCATGCCTGTACCATGACCTCAAAGTCATGCAATTTTTTTACCGCGTTTTTTGCTGCGAAGCAATACCTATTACATTTTTCTTTTTTGCGCCCCCCCCCCAAAAAATTTTGAGCACCAGCCGCCACTGGGTAGATGTGAAATCTGAGGTCTTTTTGACCCCAGGTCTCACATTAAAGAGGACCTGTCCTGATTATTTATATTACAAGGGATGTTTACCTTCCTTGTAATAGGAATAAAAGTGTTCAAAAACTTTTTTTTTTTAAAGGGACAGTGTAAAACAAAAAAATAAAAGGTAAAATAAATAAGATAAAAAAAAAAATTTGTAAAGCGCCTCGGAGCTCGTGCGCAGAAGCAAACGCATACGCACATATATAAACGGTGTTCAAACCACACGTGAGGTATCGCCGTGATCGTTTGAGCGAGAGCAATAATTCTAGCCCTAGACCTCTGTAACTCTAAACTGGTAACCTGTAGACATTTTTAAAACGTCGCCTATGGAGATTTTAAGTAACAATGTTTGTTGCCATTCTTCGAGCGTGCACAAATTTGAAGTATGACATGTTGGGTATCTATTTATTTGGCGTAACATTATAGAAAAATATTAGGCTAACTTTACTGTTTCTTTTTTTTATTCAAAAAAAAATATTTTTTCCCAAAAAATTGCGTTTGTAAGACCGCTGCGCAAATACGGTGTATTGCAACGATCTCCATTTTATTCTCTAGGGTCTCTGCTAAAAAAATATATATAATGTTTGGGGGGTTCTAAGTAATTTTCTAGCAAAACTGATTTTAACTTGTAAACAACAAGTGTCAGAAATAGGCCCGGTCCTTAAGTGGTTAATCTCATGCTACTGACCAGTTTACCTACTGCAATCATCATCATCTCATTTACAACACTTTGATTGCAAATGCCAACAAGAGACGAAATCTCTCTAAAATTGCCAATTTCGTTTATCCTTGAAGTATCAATAGGAAATACATTTTTTCGTTGATTTGTGAGCTCTTAATGCAGCCAGCGATCCTAGATTTCCAGCTGTAGGTGGCATTACATACACAGCATTATTTGCAATATTAAAAATTATATATAGACATAATACAAAGTTAATTTACCATATTTGTATGTCTGTATGTACTAATACACTATGGGGCCTGATTCATAGTACGGCGAATTGGCGTTTCGGCGTGATTTTGCGAAGCGGCGATTATTTAAGTCTGAAATTGGCATTCAAAGAACGGCGGGCGGAAAATAGCGCCTAGTGTGAGATTCATTAAGATGCAATATGGTCAGAGCGCGACTTAAAACCACGCCAGCTAAAAGCTCGACTAAAGTTTAGCCAAATTTTCCCCTGTACCCCCAAAAATCCCAAATCACTGTGGAAGGTGTGGAAGTCAATTTGGAGATGACTTGCGTTTAAAAAATCTCAAAAACTGACTTAGAAAGAGAGATATCTGCGAAAGTGTGGAAAGGTTAAACAGCTCCTCCAGCCGCGAGCTGCGAACTCGCGAATGTGCGCATGCGCAACGTCAAATTGGCTCAAAAAATTTCGCCAGCGCGATTTTGGGTCAATTTTTTTTTGAATACCGCTTGCAAATCCGCTGTCTCGCCCATAGAAAATGGCAAAAACCGGCGGAATTGGAAAAACATGCACACTTCCAACAAGGGATCCTTTAGTAAACACCATCACATTCCATACACCTTTCCTGCTAACTCCGAAATCATAGCAGTCAAATCTACAGTGTTTATATAGAACCTCCACATTCTCTGAAAAAACCCACAAAATATTACATTGGGGAATTGGTCGTCAGATAGAAAAAAAATAGATGTAAAACATATTTCAAAGAAAGATTATTAGCATTTCACACATATCAAGGAAATGTCACAATTTTGACAATATTTTATGTGTTTCCAAAGAATGTTTTTAGAAATATATTGCAAATACTACCTTTTCTTCCATATGGGTATGGCCAAGTGTTACCATTTTACTACACATTTAACTGAAGGTATATATATATATATCCCTTATACTTGGCTAATTAGCAAAGTATGCCCAACAAACAAATAGAGCTTTAGCTCACAATATTGCTACATATTGACTTTATGGGGCATCTTTTGTATTTTGTTCATGTCTTTGGATTAAAAGTTTGCTGATACACATGCCTTTTTCAAACATGAACAAAATTAATGATGTCAACATTTGGAGGATTGGAGATATCCAAGTGTTGCCCATACAGAGGGCACCTTCCGGATTCGAACTTACAAACCTACAGCAGGAAGGCAGACTCCCTAATCATTGTGCTATTTCTCAGTGAGCGTTGGGTGTTTTCCTCATGCCGTCAAAATGCTCACATGGGAACAGGGGCCATTGAACTGAATAGGATTGGATTTTTTGCCTGTTTTGGGAGCTGATCCTTGAGCTGGACAAATCCCCCTCAAACGCCCCCAAACGGGCTACGTTCACATGTACGTGTTTGTGGTCTGTTTTTGGGGCTTTTGTAGGTGATTTCATATAACAATGCCTGCCCAAAAAATGCATGTCAAAACGCCTGTGAAAACGCCAGCCAAAATGCACATAAGAACGCCTGATATAATTGCCACGCCAAATTTAGGGATGTTCATGAGTGATGAGTCAGATTGTTGGCTTACATATCTGTTCAATCGTCACAATCTCACTTCTCAAATCCCAAAAGGTGTGTTTCAATTGTTTCCCTAAATATATATTTCTCTCTCTCTCACGTAATTGTATATATATGTATGTATTCCTGTATCTAAACATTCTAAATAATGACTAGCAAACTTCAAGAGAGAATTTTTTCAATTCACATATACTATACACACCTACATACATTTCTATTCCTCATTTCTATTTCCCTTGTTTTGGCAACTGAGCATGCTCCAAAACACACAGGATACACACAGTTAATTTTTGGACTGGGCGTTACCATTCTGGGTGTGTTTGCTTGGATTATATATAGCTCACTCAGACATCAGGAAAGATTTGACCTACGAAGAGGTCCAATATATTTGTGTGTCACATGTTTTATGGGTAACATTTTTGGCCCTTTGTTATTTATGGAGGTGAGATTTGGCTGTGTTGTGTGTTGACTCTCTGTAAGTATTTATTGCTGTTAACATAATTCTGTCAATCTGCACATGCATCTGTTGATTATGGGCTCTTTGTCGATGTATATGGTCTAAATGTTGTACAAAGGTTGTTTTGGTTTGAAAAATACAAATGTAATAAACAGCATGTTTCCAATTTTTTTTTTTAAAATGTCTTCATGTGTCTAAATAAAGTTTT